>NW_028291123.1:370577-741154 GCF_041222555.1 Hakea prostrata
GTCATATGATGTCTAAATAGAATTGATAAGCAAACATATCAAGTTGCCAATCATCATTGAATAAACACATAGTCCATATCATATGGGTATAACTGTCCTTACCTTAATCGAATCGGGAATAATAGCAAATACCACTTAGGATAGTCCCCAACTTAGTGCTTGAACCCTAGATAACATATAAGTAACATTAGAGAAGGAAACAATCAAATCGGAGATCAAACGAAGCGAAACGAGCAAGAGTTGAGTTGCTGTTTTCCTTTGGTCGACTGATTGGTCAACTGACCAGTCAACCAAGAGGATCAGTAACGGGCAGCATAGGGAAATTGGGCCCGAAACTGATCTTCCGGGTCTCGGATCGATCTGAAATCTGGAAGGAATGATCATAGCAATATAGGGACACTACACAATGAAAATTATCAAGATCCAACGGTCCAACTAGGAATACCCAAATTGAAACCCTATGTTCTATATGCTAACATCAAGAATTGAAATGGGGTTTGTTGCAATGGCAAGGAATGATGGAGAATTAGCTAAGAAAATGATAAGAACTATACTAGAATCATAAACCAATAGTAAATCAAACCTAGCATACATCTATACCTCAGTTTAGCTCAATAAGACAAGTTGGAATGACAAGAATCATGGAAATGCAATGCTATTGATTGTATTGAATGCATAGCATAGCAAGAATGAGAAGAAATTAATGGAGATGAAAGGGAAACACATGGCTAAGTGTTTGCAAGGTTGCAGCACTTCAACCATGGTCTCAATAGTGAAGAAGAGTGGAGGAAAGAGTAGATTAGAGAATGAGAGAGAGGAATCATACCTTGAGGAAGTGAATGAAGAGGGAATGCAATGATTGAGGCCGAGAATCTTCACCAACTTCAAGAGAGGGCTTTGGGAAGCTCACTCTTCGTGCTCTGGAGTGCCAATGATTAGGTTAGGCTTCTATTCACGAGTTCCCAAAAAGTAGGGTTAAAATAATAAAGAATTTTGTAATTTTTTAATTTACCATTATGTTGGTCGACTGGAACAGCAACTTCAGTCTGGGAAATGGAAGGCCAGATTGATTCAAATTGAGTTGGGTTTTCTCCTACAAGTCAATCAACAAGTCTAGAATAGATAAATACCTTCGGAACGAGATCGGAAGTGCATCACGTACTTCAACTACGCTCTCCCCCTTCTAAGTGCAGTTTCTCAGTGAACACTGGCAGTGTATCCAAGTAAGGGGCATCACTGTCAATATCCATAGGCTCTGAGTCATGCACCGAATCTTCGACTATGAGGGTCCACAACGTGCCCCCCCCTCCACCGGGCCCCCCCCCCCCCCCCTCGCCCCCCCCCCCTCCCCGTCCCTTTCCCCCCCCCCCCTTTCTTCCCCCCCTCCCCCCCCCCCCCCCCCCCTTCCTCCCCTTCTTTCCTTCTCTCTCTCCTTCTCCTCCTTGTTTTTTCCTTTGTTTCCTCCTCTTCCTCTCCTGTCTCCCCTTTTCTCTTCTTCCTCTGCCTTTTTCTTCCCTTTTCTCTTCTTCTCTCTCTCTTTGGTCTTCTTTTTGTCTTTGGTTTTTTTTTTCTTCCTTCCTCCTTCTTTTTCTCTTCTCCTCTTTTTCTTCTTGCTGTGGTCTTTGTTTTTTTTCCTTTTTGTTTTGCTTCTGCCTTTTCCTCTGTTTTTTCTGTTTTTTCCCTGTCCTCCTCCTTTTTCTTGTCTTGTTTCTTTTCTTCTCGTCCGTTTGGTTTTTGGTCTTTTGTTTCCTTTTGGTCTTGTCCTTGTTTGTTTGTTTTGGGTCCCCTTTGTTTCTCGTGTCTCCCCTTGTTGTCCCTTTTGCCCCTTCGTTCCTTCTTCTCTTTTTGGCTTCCGCTTGTCTTGTCTGGCCCTCCCTCCCTCCTTCCCTCCTTCTTGTGTTTTGTTCTTTCGTTGGGTCTTTCCTTTGTTGTTTCTTGTTTGCCTTCTTCCTTTGTCTTCTTGTTTCTTGGTTCCTTCGTTTGGTGTTTTTTCCTTTTCTGTGCTGTCTTTTCTTTTTGTTCTTTTGTTTCCTTTGTTCTTCTGTTCTCTTGCTCTTTGTTCGCTTCTTTTCTTTGTTGTTCTGTTGTTTCTTCGGTTTCTGTTGTTTTTGTTTCTTTCCTTTGGTTCCTTTGTGTGTTGTTGTGCTGTTTGCTTGTTGGTTTGGGGGGGTGCCCTTTCGCCTTCGTCCTTGGCTCTCGTTTTGGGTGTTTCCGGTGCCCTCTGCCCTTCCCGTTGGTGCTTCTGGTTGTCTGTGTGTTTGGCTGGTGTCTGTTTGTCGCCCTTCGGGGGTTTGGCCCGCCCGTGGTGCTGGGGTTCTGGGCGCTCGCCGGTCCCCCGTGGGGCGGGTCCTTGTGGGGGCCTTTTTGGTGGGTTGCTTGGTTGCTTGGGCTCCGGCGCTGCCGGTCCCCCGTGGGCGTGGGCTTCCCGTTTCCTTGTGGTGTCTGGTTGTGGTCCGTGTCCGGTTGGTTGGTGCCTGGTCGCCGCTCGTGTGGGTCGGGTCGTCGGGGCGGGTGGGTTCCGGTCCTTGTGTCTGTGGCTTCTTTGGCTGGTTTCCCCGCTGCCCGCTTTCCTGGTTGTGGGGTGTGTTGCTTCCCCGCCGGTTTGTCCGGGTGGGCCCTTCCGGCTGCTCGCCGGTGTGTCCGTGGGTCCGTTCTTTGGTTGGGTGTGGTGGCTTTCCTGGTCGTGCTTGCTTGCTGTCCGCCTGGCCGCTCCTGGTTGTTCTTCTTCTTGTTGTCTCTTCTTTGCTTTGTTTGTTCGGTTCGCCTTTTGTTTTTGGTTTTCGCTTCTCTTTGACTCTTCCTTTTGTCTGTTGTTGCTTCCGTCCGGTACTATGCGGTCCCTTGGGCGCGGCGGGCATTCTCCGGGGGTGTTGCGGTTCCCTTCTCGTCCCGCGTGGTTTGCTCCGTCGTGCTTGTCCGCCTTGGTGGGCGTCCTTGTGCTTTTTGGTTTCCCTCGGTGTTGTCTTGTGGGCTTTGTTCCCTGTCTTGTTCGGGTTGGTTTGTCTGTTTTTCTTTTGGCTCTTTCCGCTGGTGTGTGGGTTTTGCTCCTTTCTTTCCGTTTGTCTCGCTTTCTTTTTCGTTCGTTTTGTTCTTCTTTTATTTTGGTCTTGTTTTCTTCCGCCTCTTGTTTGTTGTTCTGTTTGTTTTGTTTTGTGGGGGTTGTCCTCGTCCGTCTTCGCGTGGTCCCTCTCGGGTTGCGTGGTGGCGGGGGGCGTGCACCTCTCTTCTTCCACTACTCCGGGTCTTCGGACCTACAAACACCAATGGATCCGGGTCAGGGTCAAGGTTAGGAAAGGGCTGGATTTCACACCAACTCTGTGGTCGGGAAGCCACCTCCGAAGGTTAAGTCAATAGTTGGAACACCCAGAGCTCTGGCTAGTTGCACACGCAATGAGTAGACCTGTAAATGGATAACCGAAATCCGCCTTCGAATTCGCATTCGTATTCTTTTAAGAGAGTCCGAATCTGATTTTTTTTTTACCGCAAAATATCCGTATCTGTCCGATAACTAAACGGATCCGGATTCGGATATATGCTAAACGGACCGGATAATATCCAGATAAGATATTATCCATTTATAATAAAATATATATTTTTGATGAGTTTAATTAATAATGATGTTTTGGAATTTGGGGAAAGTTGCTACCAATTTCTTCACGTCATTAAATGACTTCACGTTATTTTAAAAGTTTTCTATACAATCACTTGTCACATCATCAAATGACTTAAATTAAAAAAATTAATATTTTTCAATAAGCTCGAGAGACTTCACGAGCATCAATGGCTGTGTTTTAAAAAATTTTAAAAAACAAATTTTCATCATAACCATTAGCACAATCACTTGTCACTTCAATATATAACTTAAGTTAAAAAATTGATATTTTTGGATAATCTCGAGTGACTTCACGAGCGTCAATGGCTGTAGTTTAAAAGTTTTAAAAAATAAAATTTTAACACAATCACTAGCAGACACAATGTCTAAGGAGACATGTGGGCTGTAGACTTGCAATCTCTCTTTTCTTCTCCTTTTAGCTCTTCTTGGCTTGGGAAGAATAGAAACGGCGTTGCTGAAAAAATCGAAATGGTGAAAGCTCATGTTTCAGCACTTCCCATCGACTAGAGGCAGCCGGCAAGTAACAACAACCAGCTTACGACCGCCGGTAAGAACATGGCTTTGCATCTTCAGGTACCTATGTTGGTGATTCCTCATCAAACCCTTACTGTTCCCCTGTTTCATGGGCTCTTGTGCTTCTTACTGCGCCGGTGAGAACGTTGCTTTGTCTATCTTTGAATTCATCTTAAATGGTCGACGGTGGTCTGGCTGTTCTTGTTGGATGCTCTCAAAGCCGACGATCTTCCTCTATTAGATCCTCTTTGAATACATCGAAAATGGCCGACGGTGGTCTAGCTGTGCTTGATGGGTCAGCCCTCAAAGCGAATGATCTTCACCACTTCACCAAAACTCAGGTTCTTCAGATCGTAGTCACTGGAACTCAGAAAATGGCAACCACTAATCGGATAGTTTTGCGGATTGGATAATAATCGGATATCCGACAGAGTCACGGATTCGAATTCGGATACCCTTTATAAATATCCGCCGGATACCGATCGGATCGGAATTCGGATACACCACTATCCGAGCCGATTCAGATCCGTTTACAAGTCTAACAGTGAGTATAGCATCACTCCAGTATTGGTTAAGGACATTCATAGCAATCATAATAGAATGGGCTATCTCAAATAGATGTTGGTTCTTCCTTTCAACAACCCCATTCTGGGCAATCGTCTCAACACAACTAGTCTGATGTATTATGCCAGAGTTAGAGAGATATCTCTGAAATTCACCATCAATGTACTTCGTGCCATTGTCACTGCGAAGGATCTTTAAGTGGCATTGAACTGAGTTTTAATCATATAATATTTTGTTTGTTTTAGAAGATAAATCCGAAAAACGAGAGTGACAATCAATAAAAGTGATAAAGTCTTTATGGCCAGCAACAGACACACAATAGCAAAGGCCCTATACATCAGTATGAACTAACACAAAAGGAATAGATTTTTTACTATGAAGAGAAGGTAAATAGTAGAATGAGTTTGCTTCGCAAAAATGCAGGCTTCACAAAAAATTCATCCTTATTATAAGAAGAAACTAAATCATGAAATACTTTCTTAAGAGTTCCTAGAGGGGGTGACCAAGCCCTAATGAAGGTTTGATATTACCGAATGGACCTAATGAGAAGATGTCGCCAAAACAAAAATAGATCCTCTAATTGGCTCCAGTAGATAAAGTCCATTGTTTTGTGTACCACATCCAATCTCCTTCCCCATTACCATATCTTAAAAAACATGGTAAGATGGAAAACAATATGTAAAATTACTAATAGATAGCAAGTTAGTAGAGAAAGAGGGAACATATAAAACTTTAGACAAAGAAAGTGATGGAGAGTGTTGAATGATCCATTTTCTAGCAATGGAAGAATAAGAGCCATTAACAATTCGAACTTTATCTTTCTTGGAAGTTGGAGAATAATGAACGCAAAAAAAGATGAACTTGTCATATGATTTGTGGCTCCTGTATCAATGATCCAAAGAGCAAAAATTGAAGAAACATGAAAGCTTGTAAAACTTTTACCAAAAATAACAAAGTAGGAGTTGGTATGGATAGTGGAGGTAGAAATAGTAGAAGATTGCATAATACATCGGAAAATAGCTTATTCCTCCTATGAAAAACCAATATCTATAGAGGATATTGTGGGAACAATCTCAAAAAGTTTAGCCTTCTGCTTTTTTCCTTCTTTATGCCGTTTTTTACTCAAAATTAGTAGGCTTCCCATGAAGCTTCCAACAATTGGCCTTGGAATGATATGGTTTGTGACAGTATTCATAGTTGACAATCTCTTTAGTCGAATCAGATTGGTGCTAACAAACTATAGGGTTGATTTCTCTACAATAGGAGCATGAAGCATAGCTAATCAATGACTTTCTTCACATTAAACAATGGCATAAGATTTTTCTAGTATAGGAAAGGGAGAAAACTCAATACTTGTACTCTAATTTAATCATATTTCACATTCAAAACAACCAAGAAGTCATATGCCCAAATCTTATCAACATGTTTCCTATGAATAGCCACATCATCCAAATTAGTGAGGTGATAATTCTCATAATGATCTAACTCCTTCCAAAGAGATCGCAATTCAACATAATACTGGCCCACTATTAGTTCCTTTTGTGTAGTCTTATGAAGCTTCTTCAATAGCTCATAAACCTTTGCATCATTCCCTAACTCTCCATATGTTTCTATAGTAGCCTTCCAAGTCTAGCAACAATATCGAGTAATAGGTATCTACGAGCAATATGTGGATGCATGCAATTCAAAAGGAAGGAATATGATAAGAAAGTCATTTGAGATCCATTTATCTTGAGAAATACTTGTGGTAGTAGGCTTAATAGTGGTACCCATAAAGTGTTCAACAAGTCCTCTTCTAGCAATAGTCGGGACGCAGACCAGGATCAAATTTTACCGAAAGAGGAGGAAGAGTGGGGTAATGTTCGGAGCAGTGGGAGCAACAAGTACCATCGGTGGTTGCTATGTCAAAAATTTGTCTGCAGTTCTTCAGTCTTCACCTTTTCGAAACAACTTAAATGTCGCAGAATGAAATATTAGATCGCCCAACCAAATCAAAGGGAGTTATAGGATTCAAAGGGTTCATAGGATAGACAACAACATTCTCCCCCCCCCCCTCTTTTTCCTTCTTTGGTCAGTGGTAGGTAGAATGCAAATAAAACAAAATTGATGAGTAAGTTAAAAGAGGAGCTTATAAGGCTCCCCACCCCCACCCCAAAAAAAAAAAAAAAAAAAGAAAATAGTTTTTTTACATGGCACTCACTATTATTAGGGCAAAACTAGTGTCCACCCACTATTATGGCCTAAATTACATGGCACCCACTTTCAAAAATTACAAGTTACCCACAATTAAGATTTTCTGTTAAGTGGGGTGTAAAATGACCTAAATGCCCTTAAGACAATAAATGACTCAATTACCTCCTTTAATACCCTCCAAAATCCAACCGTTGAGTGAGTGGTCTCCCTTCACCCAACTTATTCCCATCCCTTGTTAGAAACAGCCCACCAGCGTTGCTAACCACACCCCTCCTTGTCGGTGATCACCACCCACCCCCATTTCTCTTGCTCTTTGATTTAAGGGTTATGATCTCTTCGGTAATGCTATAGAAGACTCCGATCTTCAATACGAGCTCCTTGATTGCAATGATTCCTTTACCTTCTTTGCTCCCATCAATTTGTTTCTGTACTATCTGGATCTGGCATCTCAGGCTTCAAAATACATTCAAACATTATGATTCCACATTTTCCCTCATCATCTTAATGTCGCCATTTTTGTATTGCCTATGTGTCCTAGATGCCTTACCTTGAGACTTTGATTCCTAATCATGCTTTCTTTATGGCTATTAACCACATCACAAATCTGATTGTTGATGGCATTTGTATCTCTGTTCCCAAACTTGAGGGAATTCTTATTTTAAGGACGCGGAATTCCGGTGTTCTTACTAGCCTTCCTCCTATAGTGCGAAATTCAATGGAGCCTGCAAGTTCACCAGCACAGACGATTCAAGATTTGTTGACACAGACACCGTCAAGTTCATCAACACTAACGATGCAAGATTTGAATTTGCTGGTAATTTCTTTGGCACATATGCAAGATGTTACAATGCCATAAATTTCACCAGTAATGAACATGCAAGCTTCAATATAGCTAGCAAGTTTTCTATCATCGATGAGCATGATTTCACATCTTCATCAGGTTCATCAATGCCGAAAATGCAAGATTTGAAGACAACAAGTTCTCCATCACCGCCGATGTATGATTTTATAATGCCACCAATCTCACCACAGCCGACAATGCAGGATTCAACAAAGCTGACAAGTCCTCCGATGCCAGTGAACATGAGTTCAAGATCCTGAAAGCCCGGGAAATACCACTGTTGATACGGAATCTTGCTTGTCCTTCCTTGTCACGAACCTACAAGATACGAGCTCGACCTTGGGGGGTCGAGGTACTTCTTCGACGAACAAGTCAGTACCAATAATCTGATCTCAATTACTCAATCGAGCATTCAAGTAATTGATCACACAAAGTATGAATACCTGCCTCATAGTGTTTACCTGAGGTGTTTATATAATGTAAGTTAGTAGAGTTATACTCGGAAAGTGACTCTAATCTGAGTTGTTTCTAGGAAAGTAACTCCATAAAGAGTTCTTTTACCTATCGGACTCTCTTCTCCAGTTGTTAGATAATAAGGGTTTACTTTCATAAGGTTTCCTCCTCATGTTGAGCGGATGTATCTTTCATCATGGTCGGTCCTACCATGGACCTCCTGGTCGAACCTTCTTAGGTAAAGAACCTGGTCGAACCGTTCATCCGTGGGCTCAAACCGGAAGGCGTAGAATGACCATTTTAGTCATTAACAACCACCATAAACATTGCATGCACAAGAAACAACACCAAAATAAAGTTAGGAAAGAAGATTCGAAGAGGCACAAGGGCGTTGTGACGGTCTTAGAGAGGGGCGCCAATAATTCTTCCTCATTATGTTTGATTTTACTTGGCTGACCATTGCAAGCTTTGTAGACTTACATGAATCTAGTGATGGATTTTGGATAAAGCTCATAACTTCTAACCCAAAAAAAAAAAAGAAGAAATAAAAAAGAAAAAAGAAAAAAGAAAAAAGAAAAGTAGAAATCTCAAACTATGCTTGTGAGAGAGAGAGCGCGAGAGAAATGGGGGTGGGCGGTGCTCAGCGGCAGTGGTGGGCTAGGAAGAAGATGGGTGAAGGGAGAATCCGTTCACCCACTTAAGGGTTGGATATGTGAGGTTGTTAAATGAGTTGTATTAAGTCACTTTATTGTACAAAGGATATTAGGTTACTTTACACTATTTTAAATTTTTAACAAAAAATCCTAACTGTGGGTAACTTGTAATTTTTGAAAGTGGGTGTTCTATAGTTTAGGCCATAATAGTGGTGGACTTTTACCCTAGGTCCAAAATATCGACCTATGTCACTGTGTAAGTGGCTGGCGACACCACTAACACGGCACACAGGCAGATATTTCAGTAGACTAAGGGTGTCAACTATGGACCGTAACCGTCAAACCGTACCGGACAGCGCCGCTAATACTGGACCGTTTAAAATATTTGGTTCGGTTCGGTTCCGGTTTAAGATATACATACCGATGGTACAGAACCGAACCGGACCGAATTGCTTGTACCGATTCCGCACCGAAAATCATGGTTAAATTGTAATTTTACACCGGGCTCCAGTTTAGTTTGCCCGAGGCTAGGCTGCGAATCTGCAATTCTCATTCACGCTTCGCCTCTTCGTCGTCTTCGAGTCTTCGGTGTCTTCACTCATCTCTCATCTCTCAATCTCTGATTCTCTCAATCTCTCATCGTCTTTGTCTCACATGACTACATGAGTCTCATCGTGCAGAGCAGAAATCATGAGCCTGAAGACTGAAGTTAAAGGAGGACTTGCTTGGGAAGCCGAAAACAAAAGTCTCATCTTCAATGTACGCTTTCTTCTTCCTTTACTATGTTTCTCCTTCTTTTCCTTCTTCGCCTTCTTGAATGATTCATGTTGCTACTGGTTTCAATTTCATTTCTTTCTTCTTTTTTTTCTCTTGGGGTTACTGACAAGATTTTCAATTGTTCAACCGATCGGTTTTCCTCACATCTTGTTTTAGTTTTTAAGTTTTCAAATTTCTAGGTTTTAGCGATCGGTTTTGGTCAATGCCAAACAATTGGGAAATTTAAGTATCACCAAGTAAATATTACGAACCATTCGATTAAACGTTATCCGGCTTTCCTTTCATCAAACTTCTAAGGAGTTGCTTTTGGCTTACAAATTCGAATTATTTCATCTGTATCTCAAAAAAAAAATCTTTTTAAGTTAGGTCAGTTGAACTCCATTTGTATTACTCATGGATTGCCTTTTGATCTTTTGTGTTGTTTTAGTTTTAGTTTTTCTTATGGTAGTAAGTAAGAGGATCCCACTGTAATTTTCTTTTATCGATCACGAGCAGCACGACCTAACCATCCGTATCTCTCTAGTGAAGACTTTTAATGCAGTAAACAACGGTCTTGGTTGGATGCCCATACCCAGAATTGTAGTGCTTTTAACTTTGGGACTCTCCAGTTGTCTAGAATCTCTACAAATTACAGTAAATAATGCAAGTTACTTGTTGATGCAACATGCTCTGTTTCAAGACCGAATACTACTCCCCTTCATGTTCAATACATTTTACAAGTTTAGATGGGTGATGGGATCATTAAATTGTAATTTGTTCTTCTGTCTTTCTTTGATAGTATGAAGAACATGGTGAAGAATTTGTGGACATGGTGAAGAATTTGTGAACATATAGTTTTTATGTTCTTCTATTCAAATTAGACAAAGCATACTGTTAATACAATTTGGCGTGGTTATCTTGATTGGTGCAACCGTGCGTGAAAGTGCGAAACCGATTGTATAACAAAACCGTACTGGACCGCGCTAGAAACCGTATTAAAACCGTTTTTTCATACCGATTTTATACCGAAACCGTACTGGACCGGTTTTGCAAATACCCAAACCGTACCGTACCGTTTAAATTCGGTACGGTACGGTTCTAGTTCTAGGTATTCAAAGTTGGTACCGTACCGAATTACCGAAACCGTACCGATTGACACCCTTACAGTCGACCTTTTGAGGGTTTTGATGATAAATCAACCCCCAGTTTCAAGGGGGTATGTGGGGTCATTTTGGCCTAAATTTTGACGTGTAGCCTAATTTGAGGTCAATAAACACATTGGAAGTGTTATTTTAACCTAAAGCATCACATAAATTAATGTTCCTGATCGACAAATACCCGACTGTATATGGATGAAACTAGAAGTCTAAGAACTTGTGTAAACCAAACTAATATAAACATGCAAATAGATCATAAGTACACAACTTGTGAAGATTGAAGAGAAATACTAAAGTCTACAATTCATTATACAAGTACATAGAGTCATCAAATCATCTCAAATCTTCAACTCTCAATTCCATGTACTGTGTTTAAGTGGATCCAACTCCCATTGGCTGTGAAAAATCCCTCTTGATCGACGGAAATAACGTAATATCCGACAATAACAAAGCAAGATGTATTCGTAAATGTCAAAGATCAGAGCAAAACATAGTGAAAAGTACAAGAAATGGGAGAGAGAGAGAGAGAGAGAGAGAGAGAGAGAGAGAGAGAGAGAGAGAGAGAGAGAGGCTATGGAGAAGTTTGTTAGAGGAGAGAGAAAATATGAAAAATCGAAATGAAATTTGGTTGAAAGTTCAACTGACATTTCATTGTATCGTCAGAAACTGGTGATACATCGTCGAGAAATTGGCGATATATTGTTGAGTTATGGCATATATCGTTTCGGGTGGGGGTTTCATGTCACCTACTAGCGGCATGGCGATATATCGCTCTGTGTCGGCGATATATATTGTGGACACATTAAACCATGCTTATACCCCAATAATAGTGCGTGATGTTAAAAAAAAGAGCAAATTGCACTGGCACTCCAAAATTGAGACTTTAAAACACTGGCACCCCACTTTATGTTTAAAAAACACAGACACCCCATTTATTAAACACACTAGTCCATTCTGTTAGTGAAACCATTAATTCACTGTTTATTCTTTTTTAATTCCAAAAATACCCTTATTCTCCTCGTCTTCGCCTTCGTCATCCCCAGACCTGACGGTTCTTACTCTGTCCCTGGCCGTAATTACAAGGAGTATAATCTCTATGGCTTCTCTTCTTGGCTTCAAGATCACGTCACCAACTTTAAAATTGGCCCAAGATCAGAACTTGTCTCTCCCAATCTAATGTCTGCTCCAAGCTCTCCCAGGACTTCATCACCCTAGATCGATTCTTCATGGCTCACATCACCCCTCTTTAGGCAATTTTTAATTTCCTCTTAAAATTCCCATTACCCACTTCTTAATCTTCCTTCTTACTTTGTCATCTAGAGTTGTTGATTTTCTTATTTTGATGATTTTACAGTCAGGATGTTGCAAGCCTCCAACGGTGTGCGGCTATGGTTATGTGAACCCAACTGTGTGGACAAACCCAACAAACCCAACTGCATATGTTGACTGCTATGTCTGGAACAATGATCAATCTCGCCTCTGCTATAGTTGCAACGCCCGCAAAGGAGGACCGTTGGGAAATCCGAGGCGGAATGGTGAAGGGCTAACATCATCGTCATCATCACAAGTGTCGCTCGATTTGGGTTTACCTAATCGGTTTTCAAGAACGCCTGCATAGAGACCTCTTCCGACGATACAAACAGGAGGACCTTCCCTGGGCAGCGCTGGGTCCGGGGTTGGGCTTAGGATTTCCTTTTCTCCCTTTTGAGATTAATACCTAAGTGGCAAGACTTCTGAAAATCTTCAAGATTCACAAAATGAGCGGAGTTACCAGAGCAATCTGAAGAGAGAAATCGAAGGATTTCTTCAAAGAGCTTCTCGTTGCATGGAATGGCGAGAGGTCCTTGGTTGTTGAAGCCATACTCTTCTTTTGCCTGCACCAGAAGTTTCCTGAACATCGGATGGTTCAGATAGGTTGTTCTCACCATGAACCTTCTACAACTCGAACCAACACACACTGCAACGTGTCCGGCAGGAACGTCGGAGTGGATATTCCGGCCACCCGATCTCATCGCAGCCAATGCCGCTTTTTGTCGCCATCGCCGCAGCATCTGCCGTAACCTCACATCGACTCTTCGCTTCTGCTTCCTCTCTGGTGGCTAAGCTACCTATGCTCTGTCTTGTCACCTGCTCTGATAAGCCTGCTTCTTAATGACAGGGAGCCGACTGCCCATGGGGCATCACTAAGCCCAAACTAGTTTCTTTTGCGAAGAGGACGAAGGAGGCGTTAGTGGAGATGGCGGCGGCGGCGTTGCTGGTGCTACCGGAGGTGAAGGTGGACAGGGTGAAGCAAAGGAGATCCAAGTGAGGAGAGAGAATAGATAGGGTAAGGGCATTTTTGGAATTAAGGAAAAATGAACAGTGGGCTAATGGTTTTACTAACAGAATGGACTAGTGTGTTTAATGAATGGGGTGTCTGTGTTTTTAAAACATAAAGTGGGGTGTCAATGTTTTAAAGCCTTCATTTTGGGGTGTCAGTGCAATTTGCTCAAAAAAAAAAAAAAAAAAAACACCGGACGCCTGGTTCAATGGGTCGGTTTGGTTCATAAAATAGCCTCTTCTTCCTTGGACGGCCTTTCTTCGACAGACGGTGGGGTTTTTCATTCTGGGAGAAGCGATGGGCTGTATCTCTTCTTCTGTCGACAGGCTTGGGAGACAGGTTTGGGCAGCGATGGTGTGGGCGACGGGCTTGGAGGAGTTGCAGGTCTAGCAGCGATATTATTTGGAGCAGTTGCAGGTCTAGCAGTTGCAGCGGCGGTCGAGGTATGTCTTCGTCAGCGAGAGAGAGAGAGATCGAAATTTTGTTCTTTTCCGTCTGTTTTCCTTTTTCTTCTCTTGTTTCTTCGCTGATCGATTTTTGGCTCTGATGCATTTTGAGAAAAATCGACTGTTGTTGAATGGCTTGAATCGATCAGTGTGATCCCAAGCCTTTAAGTTATAATGAAGTGGAAAGAATACCACTACATAAATACCCTTACCTGCCCTTACCTGGTGTCACGAAATAGAAAAAATTACATGAACTAAAAGTCCTAATATAATTGAACTCTTTATAGAACTCAACCAACATTTTCATTCTGATTAATATCTCAGTCTTTCTGTATTTGTATTTTGTCTATCAACCAATTTCGAAGTTCACTGTAGTTGCTTGACTTGCACCAGCGATTTTTCCTGTTTTTTCTTTTCTTCACTTTAATATGGAACAGAGAAAGGATTGAAAGTCTTTGTTTGTCTTCCTGCAATTAATTGATATTTTTCAGCGGTAGATTCAAAATTTTTAACTACTAACATTTTTGGTTTTCTGGCCCAGTCCGAAACCTGACCAAAGTATGCTGGATAGATTCGGTTAAAGCTATTCAATCATAAGTCCTATCTTTCCTTTTCTCTCCTGGATTTAAGTTGTTGGAGGACTCAAGCCAGGGGTTAGTAGGTTGGTAGGTGATGGCAATTACAGAGATTAAGATTCAGTGACAGCAGATAGCTGGGGATAGGACTACCTATGATGTAGCTTGAATAGAATGAGGGCCAATCTTCCAAGATATGTATGCCAGACCTCAATTTCTGGCTCAAATTAACAACTTTGGTTATGGCCTTAGGGGAGGTCTCTGGAAGGTGACTGTCCGGAATTGAGCGAAATACCTCTTGAATTCTGTAGTTAGTGTTGTGGAAATGTAGTGGGTTGATATGGGGTAGTTTTTGATTCTTTTATAGGGTATAGCGGATATCTCAAGAATTAAGGGGTACCAGAAAACTTGAGGTAAGTTTCTAGAGGTGGCCTAGGGGGACTGAAGGATAATGTATTGGGTTGACACATGTATCCTGTGTAGGGTGAATTAGTTGGTACATACTCAACAAGTTTCATCAAGTTTGAATGGTGGATTTGGGGACTTATGAAAGATCTTGAATTTGGAGGATAATAGGGTGCTAACATCACGAATAGGATCCTAATCTGATATGGGCTCGCACCTGGACTCTAACTCAAAATTAGAAACTAACTCAGAATAGAAACTAGTTGTCCTAGATGAGGATATGGGAATACTTATAGGCATTTATATCTCGACCTGTATATGGACTAGGACCTAAATCATGGGCCTCTATTAATGACTCAAATCAACTAGGAGAACTACTACTGTGCCCTCAGATTGGGCAAAATAAAAAATCTGCCACTGCCCAATCGAACTAAGCTAGAAAACTCAAAAGGAAAGGTAGTAGTGCTGCTGCGCAGCAACCCTGGGGGCTTCTCTCGGCCTTCCACTTGGTGCGAGGGGGCTTGGATCCTGCATCAACCTACTTTGACAATGAGTGAAATGATGGGTTCTTAAATATGTCAGTTTGAATGGATTTTCTTGGCCTTTTCTTATAATGGTGAGGTGATTTCCACCACTTCTTTCCTCTCTCTTTTTCTGTTTCTTACTTTGTGTTTCTTACTTTGTGCTTGTGAGAGCATTGGTTGGAATTATTACTTGGAGATTTGATTACGGAAACAAACCTTTATTGATATTGATTTATCTGTTTATGTATCCAAACTTTCTTTTGAACTTCCCACAATTTGACCTTAATTCTTGACTTAAAAGTACGGTGCATGTCTATGAAAAAGGGACAGTTTCATTAGATTCTCAAAAGATAACTGAAGTTGATTTCCAAAACAAAAACTAGTTGATCTCCTCTAGTCACTTCGCTGCGTCCTAAGTCCAAAGTTGTCATTGAATTTATTCAAGAATTTCTTGTATCCTACCAAATGCCACGATTCTCTTGTAGGTCACAAAATCTGTGCTTGATAAGGCAGTTTCATATTGACAAGATTGATTCTAACTCTTCTTTTTTCTCCCCAGTTGGGGGGGGGGTGTGTGTGTGTGGATTGATTAGTGACTCATGAATTAACCATTATGTTGCTGCTCTTGCCCAAATGAACTTAGCTATTGGTTTAAACGTTCAGTGAGTAAACTGTTTACTTTGCAACTAAATTTGTATGCTAATTACAAAAAGAAAAAGAGCATGATTCACTGACTGTACAGTAAATCCTATGGATCCGAGGAAAGTTTCGATTTCTACAAATGCTTATGTATTTATGTTGATCTATTCTATTATCTTTGGCTCACATGATGATCATAGTGCTGCTTTTATAGGGATACAATCTGAGTTCCAATGTAACTAACAGTGGCATCTAAAATTAGAGTTCTCACGTAAATCTCACCCGCACTAATATTATATCGTCGTAAATTAATCTCTGTTGTAGCTTGCTTGCAAGTGATCCGACTATTTAAATGAGGGCACCTAACCATCATCTGTGAAATGAGCCTTTTGTAGATGTACTGATGACTCATCCCTCTTACTTGATCAATACTGTTGGTATCTAGGGGTGTAAATGGATAACTGAAATCCGCTTCCGAATTCGCATCCGCATCCGTTTAGAGGTATCCGAATCCGTCCGATTACTAATAGGATGCGGATATGGTATACCCCTTTCTATCCGGTTATTATCCGTCCGATAAGATTATCCGATTAAGTTACTTATTTGGATTTGTTTTTCTTATTTTATATATTTTTTACTTGAAATATGTGAGTATTTTTCTAGATTTTTTATTAAAATAGCTACTAAAGTTGTTAAATTCTTATATTTGAAACCTAACACTTACAAATAAAGTGGTAAAGATGTTACTAAGTAGACGAAAACTTGTATTCAATCTATATTCATTGCTATTTAGAATAATTTATTCAAGAAAATAACTATCCGATTATCATCCGAATCCGGCTGAATAAGTCCGAAATCCGATAGGATATTATCCGAATCCGTCCGAATATAATAGGATGCGGATATGATATTACCACTATCAGATCTGAATCCGATCCGTTTACACCCCTATAATGGTATCCGAGTCAAATCCTTTTGCTGGTTTTAAATTTGTACAAGTTTTAAGTACTCTAGAGTCTAGAAGTGGATATGATGTTTTAGGGTTTTGTGAAGTATTCTTTGATGCATTGTTGCAACCTGTCAGTTGTGGGTTTGAAACTTGGAAACAGTCTCTCCCCTTTATATACTTCTCAAGGAGAAGAATACCATGTTTTATTTCCTTTAGCCTTGTATCAATTGAAAAGTTATATGGTCAGTTGGTAAATTTTTGAGAAATTGTGGTCATCATGGTTTACTTGGTTAAATTTTGAAGCACAGATATGTTGACATTACTTGCAGATTAAATAGGATGGACTCTATTCTGCCTGGGATATGGCCCTGCCATCTATTTAGATTTTCTCTGTCACGTTTACTCATTCTCCTCTGTAATCGAAAACATCTGATATGAGTTAAATTTCTCTTTATTAAGTTTCCTACCATCATTACCAGAACAAGAGTTATGAGTACTTGAGTTTTCATTGCGTCTAATAAAATTCTATATACATTGTTTTTTTTTTAAAATAAAACATTCTTAACTTATGAAATATTTGCTTTGCTTGCTTCCTTATAGTGTATTGTTCCATGTATTCTGCAACTGACAAGTTCCCTTGACGAAGAGAATTTAACTTGTCTTGTAGTCGCAATCTAAAAGTAGATGACAAGTACTTTTCTCTCAATTCTTCCTTCATTTCCTCCCATGTAGTAGGAGCTCTGCCACGATCTTCCAACTCATATTCACGAGTTCTCCACCATTCACGTGCAGCTCCAACTAGCTTGGTACGTGCTAGCTTCATCTTTCGTACCTCTGATAGTTCATATCAATCAAAATAGTCATCCAACACTGCCAACCAATCATAAAACACTAGAGGGTCATGCTTACTCGAGTATTCTTTGAGTTCAAGCTTAACCCTGTGAGAGTCACCAACATGCCTATTGAATGTCGGTTGTTCTCCAGCGAAATAACTTTGTAGGTGCTCCTCTAAAGTCGGTTGCACAACCAGAATCCTTTGGGGTCCTCTCCCTATAGAATGAGCTGGCTGGGATTCTTCACCAAGTGGAGGGTGAGGAGCATGAGTAGAGGCAGCAACTCTGGCCTCCATTTCTGAGAACCTCTCGTCCATTTGCTTTTGGTTCATAGTGATTTGGTTGCTCAGTTGTTGAAACATCTCCATCATTGTTGCCATAGGGTCAGTTGGATTGGATGATCTAGAAGTTTTCCTCCTTGTCATGGCTCTGATACCAAATAATGTAGTACTATATTTGATTGATCAAAACAGTAGCCAAATAGGATCTTTCACAAGGAATAATTTTAGATTTAATAGACTTCAGATAAACAAAATTCAGACGTGAAGGTAGGCTGAAAACCTGGAGTGGTAGTACAAGGATATTCTCTTAACAACATGGACTGAATAGTTCTTCAAAACAGGGGCAGAACTATGAAGAAGACATGGAAGGAACAATATAAGATAATCGAGAGAAAAATAAGAACAACAAAATACACCTAGGCTTCACATTGCAAGGTGGATCGATTAGATCGAACACCAATCTTCCTTGATCAAACACAAGGATTCTTCAAAGAGGAAATAGTTAACAAGCAATTTGATTTCAAAGTTGAGCGTTGAGTTGTGTCCTCACTCTCTTACATAAGTCTCTTTATATAGCATTCTAAAGAGACAAACATTAATTGTAACATCTAACCACTAGCTAACACCACCTACCTATTAATAACTTACTTATTACCTCACTCTTAACAAAAAAAACTCATTCGACAATGAGTTCTTTTATTTTCAAAGCACAACCTCTTATATTGACTTTTCAAGAACTAGATTTGGGCTTAGGTCTAGACCATGGAGATCAAAATATGTGGGTTAACTTTAACCTACTAAAACAGTCCTAGCCCCTAAAAGCCATGGGCTGATTTGGGTGATAGCTTTAGGCCTTCGATGGGTCTGATCCAATGGGCTTCTTCTTTCTTGAATATGTTTTCAATTCTGCATCAATGTGCCTAGGCTTATGCATTCCGCATGTCCATTAACTCTTACCAAGTTGCTAAATGTTTTTTTTTTTTTTTGGATGATTAAATAATTCATTACCAAAGAGAAAAATTACAATAGCACAAACAACAAGCAACCGATAAGCCAGACATAGCAAGAAAATGCCTCAACTAACAAGCAACCTAAGAGGCATTGAGCCAAGCAACTAGCAACAATTAAAGCAAAGAGGCCCAAGGTCAAACGAAGAGACAATGAGCCAAGCAAGAATTTAAGGGCAAAATAATAGCAAACTTGTTACATAGCACAAGAGATCCATAGCCATACTTTGCACATGGACCAACGCAACAGCATTGCATTTGCAAGGGTAGGTAGCAGCACAAGAATGAGATAAAGAACAAAGAGCTGATTAGACTCCAAAATAAATAGAGAGTTCAAAATCGATAGCTCTCATGGTTTTCCCCCAAAGCCAGAAAAGCCATCAATGGCTAAACTCTCGAATACTTGAAGCGAATCCCAGAAACAGGAAGGGAAGAGAAGGAGAAACAAAGGGAGAAAGGACTGGGAACAACACAAGAGAGAAAATGATAGAAAATGAAGAGAACAAATCAGGGTTGGAAAAAATTCGGAGAGTTCAACAATGATGGCCCTCATGGCTTCCTCCAAAGCAAGCGAGACAATCAAAGGCTGGAATCCTCGACGAACATATTAAAACCATGAAATAGGAAGGTGCGCGGGCAATAGAAGGGGAAAGAAACAACTGGATCAGAGAAGATTCGGAGAAAGCAGCTATAATGGCCCTCACGTCTTCCCCCGACGCCAGAGAAGCCATTAAAGGCAAGAACCCACGACGAAGAAACTGAAACCAGAAGTAGAAAGGGGGAGGGAAAGAGAAGGAGAGAAGAGGAAGGAGATGAGACCATAAATGGGAATGAAACAGAACTTGAGAGATCCTCAACAGTGGCCCTCAAGGCTTTCCCCCTAAGCTAGAGAGACCACGGAAGACAGAAATCATCAACATCCATAAACAGAACCCTGAACGGCCAATCTCAAATTTTCTATTTTTTTTTCCGGCTAGAGAGGAGGAGAGGAGCAGGGAGAAGATGGAAGCAAGAGAGAGAAATAGGGAGGAGAAGAGATCGAGAAGAGGAGAAGCAGAGGTAAAAGAAAGGAGAATCAGGAAAGAGAGGAGATGAGCAGCCAGGGAGAAGATGGAAGCAAAGAATCAGAGAGTGAGAAGGGAAGGAGGCGGAGAGACACAGGCGGCGGCTTGTGTCTCTCCGCCTCCAGGAGCACCCAACGCTACCGCTACAGAGAGGAGGAGGAAGGGAGAGAGATGCAGAGACGGAGGACCACCAACTTAAGCCGCAACAACCGCTACAGAACCCTAAGGCAAGACGCTTCAGCAGATCACGGCAGGACAGGCTCTCCTCAACAGAACACGATCGGAGCAGGCGGACTTTTGAAAGTTTCACAAACAGTATGCAAATAGCCGAACAGAGCTCAGGAACAGAACAGGAGAACAGGGGGAGCAGAAGAACTGGATCAGACCCGATTTGAGCTCTGGATCAGAACTCAGTGAACTTTGAGCGAGACACCAAAGGTCAACAGTCGACATAGAATCGCTGCAGAGCACCGCCTCCTCCGCCTTCAACTTGTGCTTCAGATCTGTTGCAGATGCTTCGTTGTCGCAGAACCACGCCGCAGAACCTCACTCACAATCGACACGGACGCTCGCAGAACCTGATGCAGCCGTCGTCACTCGCAGATCTGTTGTCCACTTCGTCTGGAATGTTGCATATTAGATCTAGCACCTCTGCATCTTCCTCCTCTAAATGTTGCTTGTGATACTTGTTTAGAAATAGT
Organism: Hakea prostrata; assembly: GCF_041222555.1. Classification (NCBI taxonomy): domain Eukaryota; kingdom Viridiplantae; phylum Streptophyta; class Magnoliopsida; order Proteales; family Proteaceae; genus Hakea; species Hakea prostrata. The sequence goes on from NW_028291123.1 coordinate 391,065, forward strand.
AATTTGATACAGTGAGGTTCTGTATTATGTTTCTAATATCATTCTGAGCTGTGGGGTTTTGGGTTATCTTGCTGGAACTATTTTGATATGGTGGTGATAGATATTTACATCTTCCTCAAGATTTTACGAATTAGGGTAAGTAAGATGCATCTCCTCATGTTTTACTTGTAATTCATGCAACCTCAAAAATTCAAAGAATTTCATGCACATCCTTAAATTGGGTTATGATGTAGAAATAGGTCCAAACAGTTAGGTGGTACCATTAAGTTCAACTTTTTCCAGAATGGCCATATTATCCTTCAACGGGTAATATGACCATTATAGCCCTTGGCCCTAATTGAATTTGCAGCCTTCATACCCCTTTATCTCTTGTACTTTGATTTCAAGCTCTTTCCTCACTACGAGGCAGCGCTGAACACAAGAGTGCTCTTTTGAATTGGAGCTACAAACCACCTCAAATACTAAATGATCTGCTTAAACTAAGGAACTCGACCATTTGTTTCAGAAACATCGGTAAACATTGGAGCTTGGAAGATAATACTTCTACGAACTATACTGAATGGCAGGTCTGAAACAGTACAGACAGTAATTTCTTACACCTTTAAACCTCAATACATTCACATGTGCTCCTCTTTTCCTTGTTCTTCAAACCTCACATGAATAAAAGATAAAGAAACCAGGAGGAGATGAAGTTCAAAACCCTTAACTTTTCCACTTCCGAAGAAGGGATAATGGGGAGATTTTGCAGAGGATGGAGTCACTGGATTTTACCAGAGGTGGAAGAAGGGTTTTTCTTCCTTCAGTTTTTTAATTTACTTCTGCTACCTATTTAGGTTGGTTTGTATTGCAGGGTGGAAGTGTTTTTTCATTCAAAAAGCTAACATACCATTATACAGTAGAGGTAAATGGGTCATTTGCCCTGCAAAACTAGCAGCCCATTAGCCGTGTTAGTTTTTTGCACCTATTTATAAATAATGATGGTGTTAGTTCTTTAGACCTATTTGTGCTTCAGGCTAAACGTTATCTTTTAGATTGAAAATTATATATTGTTATTATAATGCTTTTCATTTAAAAAGTAGCGCACAACCATTTTTTGTTTCTTCATCAAAGTTGCTTCTTGGAGTAGAAATAGGTATAACTTTCTAATTTTGTTTAGAATAACACCGTTACACCAGAAATGGCTTCTCAGTGGGTTATCAAATACACCCTAATTTTATTGAACAGGTTAAACACGCACTATAATGTTGCCTGCTCCATCTTCTTCGTTCCAAAATTTTGAGGTGGTATTGACATTTTAGTGTTCTATATCTGTTAACTCTTGTATGTATTCATGTCATTTCTTCTCTTCTTGTTATATTCGAATTTACTAAACATGCTTTGTGCTATTCAACGAAGAGTGCAAAGGAAGAAGGGGTAGTACCAAAATAATGGAGATGAAGAAAGGGAAGGGAGTCAAAAGCTCAAAGCTGAACATTGCTGTCATTCATCCTGATCTTGGAATAGGTTCTTGTCTCTCTGTTCCACTTGTTTTCTTATTATTTCTCTCTAGATTGCCTTGAATTAGTGGTTGGGATGAACTTTTTGTTTGGTAAGTTGTATTTGTCAAAATCTATCAATGCTTGGTTCAAACTTCTATGATTGGTTTAACTTGCAAGGAGAGGAGAGTTTATTGTAAGACCAAGATTTTGTCTGCTTTCATCATGAATAAGATAAATTGTACTGAATACCAGAGTTCAGCACAATGATATCCGTTACGTTATAACCGATAAAACATTTTTTTTTAATGAATTCACGAGTACAAATAATGTGCTTGAGAGAGAGATGCACTTTGGCTGTCTAAAATCTACTGGAGGTGTTGGGATTTTCCCCCAAACTGGCACTGGATTTGGTGTAGGAAAGTGTGTGGATTACCCCAAAACCAGCACCATAGTTGTCATAGATTATGGTTATTTGAATTTTTTGTCATAGATTATGGTTATTTGAATTTTTACTTAGGCTTTTGTTTTGAATTGTATTCCTAATTGGAATTCTACAGTGAATCCTAGTTCGAGTCCTTGATGTAAGCAGGAATCCTCCCCCTAGCTGAACCCATCGATTAGGCAGTAGCCCTAAACCCAAGTGGTGCAGGGCTGGCCGAACCCTACTGGGGGCATAATGGTCCTTTTTTGCACTTTGATAATTTTTTAGTCCTGTAATTTTTGTGAGTCCAAATCTGATTTTATTTCCTTGATTGAGTTAGTAATGTGAGTCCTAGAAAGAGTAGTAATCTCAATTGGAATCTATTTTAAATTAAGATTCTTTTTGGATAATTAGCTTTTATTTTGGAAATTGTTTTCTTTTATTTTTGGTTGTTAAATTGAGTTGTAAAGGGGATCCTAGTTTATAAGGGATTCCCTAGTTAAGTCAATTTATGAGTTAGTAATGAGAGTATATTAAGAGTGCAAGTCCTAATTGGAATCTATATAAATTAAGATTCCTTTTGGATAATTAGCTTTTATTTTTGAAGTTGTTTTCTTTTATTTGTGGTTGTTATTTAATTGAGTTGTAGAAGTGATCCTAGTCTAGAAAGGATCCCTAGTTTAGTTAATTTATGTTTCCAGGTTAGATTAAGTTTTTCCGTCCTAGTGTAAGGCTATAAATAGCCCACTGTACTCCATTGTAAAACAAGTTGAGTTGAATACAAAAAAAATTTGAATCTTGAGGGAAATCAGGTTGTGAATTTCATGGGAGAGCCACGGTGGTTTTAGAAGGTCTTCATCAATTCAAGCAAGCTTCTTCCAATCTTCAGCATCAATTCAACAACCTTGCAGCAGATTCAAGTAAGTATAGCAGCCCAGCCCCTTTCCTCTTCCTTTCTCACCCACAATCCTCCCCGGCCCTCCTCCACCCGTGTGGCAACCCTAGGATTCACCCCCACCCATGGTTATCAAAGCGTCCGCCTAGGCGGCAAAGCGGTTTTTGAACCGCTTAAATTGTTGCCGCTTAACTAACGGGCTAATTTCTTGCTGCTTTTTTGCTTAGGCACTACCACTTTGCCGCCTTTTGCGCGATATTGCTGCCTAGATGCTAAAGTAACCGGTTTTTTTTTTTTTTCATTTTGTAATTTGTGCATATTTTTATTATTTTTTTAATCATAATTTATTCTACAATGCTGTATATAAATTTAAATATGTGAGCCATTTCGAATCGAGGCCCAAAGTGCATGTCGGCAACAGAATGTGAAGCATGAGCCATATTCAATATTGATAATCAATGAATCATTAAATAAACAATGACTTGGAAATTGGAATAATGAGATCATTAATTTATCATGTCGGCACTATTTGTTTAAAAAAAGGGAAAAATTGATACATCAATTCTGATTACTGATCTATGCACAAGAGTACAAGACACTTATTTGGTGTCACACTATCATAGAGGTAAGTAAGAATGTAAAATTACTATTTTCATTTTTCACATTGATTACTGACATAGTACATACTACATAATTATTGTTATGAATCTTATGATGCTTGATGAGATTAAGTTATGTTTTTAATATTTTTTTGGATAATTTTTCATAATTATGATTCTTGAATGTTTTTTTATTTTTATTTTTATGAATGTGATTGTTGAATGTTTGTTTAGTACTTTAGTTTATTATAAAAAGTATTTGTACTAAAAAGTAGTTATATTAAAAATATTGACTTAACCGCTTTTGTCGCTTTATTGCCGCCTAAACGCCAGGACGGAGCCCCAATCGCTTTAGTCGCTTTGCCGCTTTAATAACCTTGCCCCCACCCTCCCCCATACCTTGCGGCACCCGTCCTCTCCTCTTTCTCCCATGTGGCCCCTCTTTTCCCCTTTTGTTTCTTACAGCAGGTCTGAAATTCAGAAAAGTAAGAAGAGAGAAAGAAAGAAATAAAAATGAAAAGAGGAATAAAGGAAAAAGAAAGAAAAGAAGAAAAAAGAGAAAGAAAAGAAAGAAAAAGAGAGAGATCAAGGGGCCCAAGAACCTTTCCAACAATCATTCCTACACCTAAGAACCAACCATAACAACCCAAAACCATCCGAAACCTTACCGCATCTTTCTTTTGTGCCCTAGGGTGATTCTAGGTTTCTCAAAACCATCCTTAGGATTTGTTAAAACCTAACCATCTCAAAAACAACCCATATCAAACTAGCCAAATCCTAACTTGTCTCTAGGATCTTCCGAAGACCCTAACTCATCCCATATCTTCTCATCAAAACCTTAAACCCATCCCACATTTGTTTGTTAAATGCTAAATTCATTACCATCTCAATTCCCCATTTAGATTTTTGTTAATCCCGATCTTTTCCCTAAACCCTAATTTGCCAAAACTTACTCACATCCCCTCTAAGTTTTTTGAAATCTCCCATTCCCAGGTTTGATAATTACTTTCTGGTTTGAGCTAACCCTAATTCTAGGGAAACAATCACAAAACCCCTAATGCTGGAATCGTGGTCATCGGTCCTATTTCTACTTTGGAGTTCTAGCTTCCCATTCAGAATCCTAGTTGATGTAGGTTCATCACCAAATTGGGCTTCTTTCCTTGGGCAAGTCCAAGATTGGATCATATATGTATTTGGCTTTTGATTCCATGGGTTTCTTTTGCAATTGACTAATTTAATGGCCTAAAAAGATGGGTAGAAAGTAGGTAAACGAAATTTATTTCATTAATTTAGTTGAAGTCTTTTTGACTTTATTTCCTTTATTATTTCACTTTTCCAGTCAATTTACTTTACGTTATAGGTTAAGGGATTGAGTTTGGCCTGTCCTTTCTAGTGTTGGAGTCTATTTTTGAGTCTTTTATATAAGGTTGTAATAGCGCGGAGTATTGGAATGAATTGATGAATTGAAATTTGAGTTTTGTTAATTGCTACCAGTAAGGTATAATGACATAGCATGGTTGTGTGACCGTTTTCCACCTTCGCGCTCTCGCTCTCTCTCTTTTTCTCTGTTGTATGAGTTCTTCTCTTTTTTTCTTTTCTTCCTCCTAAGATATCTTCTGTTATTCAGCTGCTGTTCAAGAACATCTTCAACAACAGTAATTTGAATTTTTTCTATAGAGAAAACTCAGAATTGGAAAGAGAAGAGAGAAGAGAGATAACGAGAGGAAGAGCCCACGATATTGCTGTGGAGCTTCACAGAAACTAGTGAAGTCTCCAATGCCTTCAAACTTTATTTACAGGAGTCTGTTACAGGTCTAATCAGACTAGGGACATAAAATAAACAGATTACAAATCAAAGAAGGATTCCAAATCCTATTTGCAGTCAACAACCACCCACCAATCCATCGAATCCTTGAGGGATTCTCTATCTCCAAAATACCCTCTAATGCTCCTCAAGGTGGAGCATATATTTTGTTCATGCCCAACTTATTACAAATGTAATCAACCGTTGCACTCCCTAATGCCTTGGTCAATAGATGTGCTAATTGCTCCGCTGTAAGAACTTCGCTGGAAGATGTCGGATTGTATCTTTTATTGAACAAAATGACAGTCAACTTCAATATGCTTTACACTGTCATGGAACACAAGGTTTGATGAGTAACACAGTAGCTAGCTGCTTGGTTATCACACAATATTAACATAGGAGAATCATCAGCAAAACCAAGCTCTTTTAAGTATTTTGAATCCGCATTAGTTCACAAGGAACCTATGCCATTGCTTGACCAAGCAACCACAGTTTGCTTCTTGCTTTTCCATGGCACTAGATTTCCCTGCAATGTAACACTGTGGTAGAGCTTCTATCAGCTGGTGAATCTGCCTAATTGGCATCTGAGAATCCATCCACCCGCCTATGACCATGAGTACAGAGTAACCTATGTCAAGGACCACTTTTGAGTTACCTCAAAATCCTCATAATGGCATCCTGGTGGGCTATCCTAGGAGCAGACATTAACTAGCTTATAATACTGACAAGAAAGGCAATGTCAGGCGATGCAGGCCTCGTTACCTCAAATATATTAATTTGCTGACCAACCTTTGGTATGTTTCAGGGTCTTCAGAATTTCTCCATCATCTGGCATAAGTTTCTAGTTTGGGTCCATGGGAGTGTAGAGGTTCAGATCCAAGCATTCTTGTACCAGAAAATATATCAATAACATACTTCTTTATGATAGGAAAATACCCTGATTGGATTGTGCTACCCCAATCCCCAAAAGATACTTGCATCATACCAAACCTTTGGTCTGAATTTTTATTGTAGGTGAATCTTCAGCTTATCTCTACCTGCTGAGTCATCTCTTGTAATAGCAACATCATCAACATAGACAACAAGAAATAGCTCACTGGAATGATGAAAGAGCACTGAGTGATTGTACTCACTCCTAGTCAGTGCAAAATTGGTTACTTCAGAAGTGAAATGACCAAACCATGCTTTTGGTGATTGTAACCTTAAAAAACTCGCTCTCCTGTCTTCTTTGTCCCCATTCTTTGTTGTGTATCATTTCCTTAATAATTTTTTTTCTAGGGTGATTGTTTGCTGAAGTTAGTACAACACTATTGCCATTAATTTGGGGGTGATAGTACTAGTTTTTTTTCGAATTTATTTTCTAAAAATATAAAGGAAACTTGAAGTCTTTTATCTGCTATGCATGGGGTACTTCCTTACTATCCTATTCCATGGCTATTTCTATTATTTTCTATTTGAGTGCTTTTGTTGCATTTTCTTTTAATTCATAATAAGATGTTCCTCTTTGCTATTTTTATTATAAGTGACTGGATTGGATTTGGTCCTAACATGTACCAAGTTGATGTCAGGTGGAGCTGAAAGGTTAATTGTTGATGCAGCTGTTGAACTTGTATCCCATGGGCACAATGTTCATATTTTTACAGCTCATCATGACAAAAATCGATGTTTTGAGGAGACTCTCACCGGTGAGGATATATTTTGGCCATGAGTACTAAATTACCTTGTGAACTTTCAAAATTGTAATATAAATTACAGGCGCACATGAGAGACATCTTTTAATTAAAGTGTATTTTCAGCCTGTCAGAGGCAAGTAAATGTAATCATACATTTTTGAAGCAGGACATTTAAGTGGTGATTATCATTTAGATGCCTTGCCCTAGGTTACTAATGTTCTTTTCTGAGGATCTATTGTCCCTTCTGTGAAATAAATTTTCAAAAAACAGAAAGTTAATATATATTCAATGCTTTTTATTGTAATGACCAAGGTCAAATTAGTGTTACTAAATTGCATTGTAATCTATGGGTTGAACAGGTGGCTTTCCGGTTACAGTATATGGTTCTTTCCTTCCTCGCCACATTTTCTATCGGTTTCATGCCATATGTGCATATTTGCGGTGTATCTTTGTCACTATCTGCATGCTACTCTTTTGGCCCCCTTTTGATGTCATATTGGCAGACCAGGTCTCCATTGTTATTCCCTTGTTGAGAATTAAGAAGTCCATGAAGGTAATTCATCTATTTTAGTTATTCTTATATATATATTTTCTTTATTTCCAAATTTAATATTTTGGGTATGTGTATAACAATAATGCTGTTATGTGTGGGCCATTTTCTACCAGGTTGTATTCTATTGCCATTTTCCTGATCTATTGCTGGCACAGCACACAACCACTCTTAGGAAGATATATCGGAAGCCAATTGATATGGTTGAAGAATCAACTACTGGTGCTCATTCATCTCTCTTTTTCCTTTCATTACTAGGATATACCTTCCAATACTGTACTGTATATATTAAATGCTTCCTAGGGTTCCTAATCTGGCTTCTTTCAACAGGGATGGCAGATCTGATTCTTGTTAACAGCCGATTTACTGCCTCCACCTTTGCTAATACTTTTAAGAGGCTTGATGCCCGAGGGTTTCGACCAGCTGTTCTTTATCCAGCAGTCAATGTGGAGCAGTTTGATGAACCCAGTGCTTATAAGTAACCTTTTAAACTCATTCATCCCTCATAGCTTGTGGGTCTATGGCAGACACATGCAATGGAAAAATATAATGATAGTTCGTCTTCTCTGCTTTAGCTTTGTGTGAAGTGCAATTTTCTTATTTATTTATTTTGGTTCAAATTTCATATTCTTTGCTTCTTTTCATCCAGCTTGAACTTCCTCTCTATCAATCGTTTCGAAAGGAAAAAGAACATTGGTTTAGCAATTTCAGCATTTGCAATGCTTCATGCTTATGAAAGAGATGTTCTTCAAGGTCATAACTTGGTCAACGTTACCCTGACTATTGCAGGTATGAAGATTCATAGGTAATATTTGAAGTTTCCCAAAATTTCTTGGATTCTCTTCATATGGACATGTATTTGTCTATCAAATTTTCAATTTGATGTTATTTTAGTGAAATATAAATGGTTTCTAGGCAGTGGATGAGCCTTGGTGCAGTGGTTAAGTGCAGTATGGCAACCTGTTGGTTGTGGGTTCAGAAGTTGGAAACAACCACTCTTGTGAAGTAAGGAGTTAGTCTAGGCACAATTGCCTTTACCGTGACACGCTGCATATTAGAGATGCTTGACATCCCACTCCCCCAACCCAAGAAAAAAGAACATTCCAGAAAGAAGAAACTAAAGGGTTTATATAAGTTGATATAAGTTGGTTCTTTCAAGTAAGATGACTGTTTATAAGCACATAGGTATCACATCAGTTTATGTTTCGCTGTGGGGGATACCTAGATTTGACCTCCTTGAATCCTTTTCTCTTCAAATATCTGTGCAGTTGGTTTTACTTTTACTTTTTTTTCCGTGAAATCTGGGGAAGTGCTTGGGATGTCTTACGCATCCATTATGAAATCCAATACATTCTTTATGTTGAATATAATGTCTTTTCTTTCTTCCCTTTCATTTATTTTTGGTAAAAATATTCCTTCTATTTGAGTATCTGAAATGTGTGGGACTCTGGATGATGACTCTTGACTGTTTTAGTAACATCGTATCTTTTACGGCTGTCGACATTGTTGTTGATCTGTATTCTTTTCCCTGTGAATTACTTGAAATTCAGATCCAATTCGCTCTTAAAATGTAATATTGGGACATCGTATTCTTGGTGTCTTTTTTGTACAAATCTGAAGTAGAATACATCAGGAAGCTGTTAAATATGCCATGGGGTCTGGGGCAACATTTATTTATGTGATCCAGTCAATAGCAGTGACTCAGCCGTAGCCCAACCAAATGGGGTCAGCTACATGAATCCTAGCCTTCCAGTCAGCTCTACTTGTGGTCATGCTGGATACAAAGCCTAAGTGATGCATTTAATTTCTCACAACTTATCTTAAGGTTATTTTAGGTCTGCCCCTGGCTCTGTTAATTCCTTCAATCTGGATGAGATCACTCCATAGCAGCTTTTAAAGGTCTTTGTTTGGACAAAGCCATGCCGCCTCAAATGACCTTCTTGTGGCTTAACTATGTGTAGGTGCTACTCCCATAGCTGCTCTAATATGGTAATTTCTTACTTCATCTTTCCTCGTTTTGTCACTCATCCATCATAGCATCCTTGTTGCTGCTATACGGAGTTTATTTATGTGAAATGCTTCTTAATTGCCCAAGACTCAGCACCCTACATCATAGCTAGTCATACAATCAGTATAAAATTCCCCTTTCCAAAAGATTACGTCAATCGCAAAAAACTCTGATGCGGCTCTCCACTTTGTCCATCCTATTTTTTATTTATAATTGATCCAAGATACCTTATAGTGCATTTGGTTTCTGAATTCCATCGATGCTTGCATTGGTTCTGGTTTCAAATCCACGGAATCTAAATCCATAGAATCATAGTTCATTGAAGTTAACTGTTTGGATACCTTGCTCCTGTGAACTTGTTCATCTTGGAAATTAGCATAATTATCTAAGTCAAAATTTTCTTCACTCATGGTCAATTTGAAGGAATCCATGGAAATAACTTCAAACCATGAAATCCAAATAATCCCAGTATTAGGCAAAGTTCATTACTCCACAAAGGTCTTGATTCTGGTGAATCATTTAACAAAAGTAACCAAACGGTTACTAAAACTCAGATTCATGATTTAACATATACAAAAGTAATCAATCGGTTGCTAAAACTCAGATTCATGATTCAACAGATTTGAAATCCAGAATCACATAACTAGATACGCTATTAATGAATTGCTTTGCAGGATCTCTTTCTGAGTAAATTTCACCACCTCATTATTCATCCTTGCGTAACGGAAGTTTGCATTCTGGATATAACCTATTTGATGCTAGATATAATTTAGTTGAGGAATCTGAGCCCCACCCAATAGATGTAGTATTAGTTCCTCTATAACATACCTCATTGCTGAAGTGACTGCTGCCCTAAGGGGGAAAAGTTTTCTGGATGAACTAATGAGTGGTTGGGAGTCCAGGCTACAGATTGGTTTCATTTGATGACCAAGTGCCTTTATTACAGGAATATCCAGTTTTAATGTACAATTTAAGTTAATCCTTTAATTCACCTAGATCTTATTAATCCCATTATGAATCAAATTATGAAAATATAGCTTGTGATGGTGTTGTATGTGAAATGGAAGATGGATTTCTTGTCTATGTTTCAGGTGGTTTTGATAAACGCCTCAAGGAGAACGTTGAGTACTTGGAAGAACTCAAAATCTTAGCAGAAAGGGAAGGAGTCTCTGACAGGGTTAGCTTCATCACATCCTGCTCGACAGCAGAAAGGAATTCTCTACTTTCTCAGTGCCTATGTGTCCTTTACACTCCAAAGGTGAAAACCCTTACGTGATCAGATTCTAGAGAATAATGGTAAATAGTAAACCAGTTGTGTTTAATTTTTGTAGGATGAACACTTTGGCATTGTTCCTTTGGAGGCAATGGCAGCCCAAAAACCTGTTATTGCCTGCAATAGTGGGGGTCCTGTAGAGACTATTAAGGATGGCATCACAGGGTTCCTTTGTGATCCAACCCCACAAAAGTTCTCAGAGGCTATGGCAAAGTTCATTGGTGATCCCAAGATGGCAGAGAAGATGGGCACAGAAGCTCGACAACATGTCAGTGAGTCATTCTCTACCAAGATTTTTGGCGTACGGTTGGATCAATTTATTATTGATGTTGCCCATGGTAAGAGCAGATAGGGGCTAAACTAATTGCATTGATGGGTGAAGATAGGAGAATCGCTCCATCTTCAGGCAATCGGTGTGCAGTCTGTGTTCAAAGTCCTGTTTCATTACCCTTACAAGTTGCATTCTCAGTTAAAAGAACTATTTTTAGGGTCGTAGAAGAGTTTTTCTATTTCCCCTGGTGGAGGGAGAGGCTTATTTATTTTGTTGTTGATGAGAACGTGAGAGCATGAGTAAATAATCCAGCCATGAATGGTGATTCCAGTATCTTTAACGCTTGTGTATGACAAACTACAATCCATCTGCACAGCTTCTGCATAAGGAGATTTTAAGAGAATGCGCAGCTTGATTCAGTTGCTTCTCCATACCAAGCACAATGAGGGTCAACACAATGATGGGTCAAGCACAATGATGCTTGTGCCCTATAGCCCAATTGTTCCTACAGTTACTCTTTCTTATACGTAAGCAATGATGGGGAAGGAAGAAAAGAAAAAGTTTTTCTCTTCAGATATTCACAAGTTGAAAAAAATGAGATTGGCATCCTTGGAACGTGTAGTGTACTATTATGAAAATTAATTCAATCGTGCATCATTGTAATTTTATTTACTATTTGGAGTTTATATGTACTTATGTAGGCAACTTCAGTTGGAATCCTATACCCGTTGTAGTAGTATGCTCCCTTCACCAGGGTACGAGATCTTGAGCAGATTTTGAGTGATATCTTGCTCAAAATCTCGCTATTTGAGATAGTGATTCGAGATTTCATTTGTTGTAAAGAGTGATGTGAAGATTTCTTACTTTTTTTAAAGAAAATTATAGGAATACTTTGTTCTCTTTGACAGCCTATAAACAGTCTTAACGAACCATGATAAATTCGTTACATTATATGTGTAGTTTGTTTAGCTCGCACTTTACACTTGGGTGTATTTCTTTTGGGAGTTTCGCTGTTTAACTAGGATGAATTTGCGGGGAGTGAGGTTAAGGTTCATAAATATGTTTGTTAATCCATGGATCCAATGTGGGAGGATCCAGGATTTTTATTGGAACTCTAAATGGAAAATTAGAGATATTAATTTGATTAATCCAAGTGGAAGGATCTTGTGTGTTTTTCCTTCGTTTTTTTTTTTTTTAATTTATCTAAATGATCATTGTCATTTAGAGAATGGTAGGATTGTATAATTTGCATGAATTTGTTAATCCATGAAAATAGTACTCTTTAAGGATTTTTCTTGGATTTTTTCATGCACTTTGATGTATGGGATGATGAGATTCAAAATCTAGTTGATGAGATCCAAAATCTAGTAATGAGTGGATCTTTTTTGGATTCGTTTTAGAGTGGACGGAAGTTTTTTCCGTCTAGATGGAGTGCCATCTCATACTAGAGGGACGATTGTCTTGTCATAGAAACGAGACCAAAATTTTCGTCTGGCAAGACGGACGTCCGTCTGGGTAGACGGATTCCCAGACAATGATTTGTTTGTAAATACGTATAGTGCAGAAGGTGATCATTTGTTTGGACACTGGAGCCGGACACTTTTAGTGATGTCTAGGCATTAAAAGCCTAATGAGCTAAGAGGGAGCTATAGGGTGGAAGCATTCTATGTGAACCACCTCATAGCACGAGCAGGATTTTATGTTTTGCTTTTTTTAAGCTGTAAAACAAATTTATTTGGGTCATTTAATTATTGAATCATGCTTCTAGCGCAAAATGAAAACTATAGAAATTATAGATGGATTTGCATGAAAATTTAATCAGATGTTTGTTAGCATTTCTTTTGGTTCAAATACTTATTCAATAGGTTGATCTAATGTGAATTTGTTGCTGTTTGTGTTTTAATGTTAGAAATTTTGAACTCATCCTTACTTGCATTGTTTTTAGTTGATATGGCTACAACTAAGAGTATTGTCGGTGACCTCACCAAGGGGAATAAACTGAATGAGAGGAACTATGACCTCTGACATCGAAAGGTGCAATATCTCCTTAAAGAGCAGGACATGCTGGAAAACCATGAATTAGACCATGACCCCACCTAAGGAAGGTACCACTGCATAACATCCTAGGGACCTGGAGACCTACAATGCTTGGAAGAGAAAAGATAGAGTAGCTAGGATTACCATCCTGAGTTCCAAAAGGGATGACCTAATGCTTCGATTTGAGAAGCACTGGACTGTAAAGTCTTTGTGGGAGGCAGTGAAGTTCCAGTATGGAGTGACTTCCTACCACGAGAGGCCGCCAGCTTGGACTTGCCTTCGATGGCTATAAGATGCAATAGGGTCATACCATAAGGCAACATATAATTGCCATGTCCAACATGATAAGCGAGTTGAGTGCATGTGGGCATCAAAAGACTGATGAGGAGCAAGTCTTCCAGTTATCAGGTTATTGCCCAAGTCTTGTGAGCACATGAAAATCTTGTTGACTCATGCTGATGATGTCAACGCATTTGATCAAGTAGCAAGCATCTTGAGTTGGAGAAGGATTGGATGATGGTTGATGCCCCTCCCATTGAGGTATTTAGTGTTGAAGCGAGCATCAGTAAGGGCGCGGCTTTAAGTGCAAGAAGGATAAATCTCAAACTCAACATTCCAAGCAAGGTAATAAGGGTGGGAACAGAAACAAGAATAGCCCCAAGCATTCCAGGGGGACTAGAGGAGGCAAAAAGAAATTGTCTGTGATTTGCTATAATTGCCGTATGCCTGTTCATTTTTCTTGTGATTGTACTAAGTAGGAGGTATGTACTTCGTGTTACACCTCATTTTGTTAGGTAACAAGCACTTTAATGCTTGTTGAGTTAACTCTTTTGTAGATTGTTGATTTAGATGCGGCATAACACATAACAAGGGAACGTTCAAGCTTCGTAGAATACCGTTGTATTCCAAGAGGAAGCAGAAGAATAACAATGAAACAACTTGAGTGTGGAGGTCCATGGTGTTGGCATGTGCAAATTAGTTTTACAGGGTGGCTGGACGCTGTTACTCCATGATGTGCTGTATGCTCTAGATATTCGACGGAGCCTTATTTCTGTTATTTTGCTTATTAGACATGATTTTAGAATTGTATTTGAGAATAACTCTATGGTTTTGTATTTAGGAGATACAATTTATAGTAGTGTTTTTTTTTTCTTCTCTGTAATAGTTTTATTGTATTGGATACAATTAACAATTTATCTAATTCAAATATTACTTTTATGTGCCAAAATACTGTTTATTGATTTTGTTGCGTGGCATGCTAGACTAGGGCATATTGGCCTAGATAGGATGAACAAGTTGGCAAGGGAAGGCTTATTGGGCCAAAGTTCCTTATTTGAATTGTCGATCTGTGAATCATGTCTAGCGGAAAAAGCAACTAGAAGCCATTCAAAAAGGCTTTGAGAGCCTTTTTTCCTTTATAATTTATCCATTCAGATGTTTGTGGACTCATAAATGTGCATACTATGAAAGGAAATACCTATTTCATCACATTTATAAATGACTATGCATGGTATGGTCATATTTATCTAATTTCTCACAAGTCAGGAGCTCTATAATGCTTTAAGAAGTTCATGAGCTCAGCTGAGAATCAGTTAAATACTCTTAGAATGGATAGAGTTCGAGATTATCTCTCTGATATGTTCCAAGAGTTACGTGATGAAAATAGGATATCTAGGCAACTTACTATTCTAGGGACTCCACAACAAAATGGGGTTGCTAAGAGGAGGAATAAAATATTGCTAGACATGGTGAGATCCATGATGATGCAGGCAAACCTACCCATCTCTTTTTGGGGAGATGCTTTGCTGACTACAACCTATATCCTCAAAAGAGTTCCAACTAAATCGGTTCCTTCCACACCATATGAGTTGTGGACTGGAAGGAAATTGGATTTGAGTTACATGTGCGCATAAGGTTGTGTATCATATGTTCACTCTACCTCTCACCAATGTGAGAAGCTTGGACCCCAAGGGAAAAAATGTATCTTTGTGAGATATTCTGAACACTCAGAGGTCCATGTCTTTATTGGGCTAGATGAGAGTGAGAGGAGAAAGGAACTTGAGTCTAGGGATGCGACATTCTTGGAAAATGATTTTTCATCTCTTGCAGGAGTTAACCAAGAATCATTGAAATTCTTTGAAATGCAAGATGATGATCTTGTCATTAGGGGCGGAGCCAAGATTGAATATTGGGGGGGGGCGAATATACATGGGCAATGCAAGACCAACTGTGGGTCACATCTCAAAATATATTATTATATTCTAACATGGGGTCCACAGTAAAAATTAGATAAATTAATAGAAAAATCTTGAGTGTGAGAGAGAGAAATAAATAATTTGAGAAAGAGAGAGTGAATACCTGATGTGGAGAAGATTTAGGAAAATTCCAAAGTCTCCTAACTACTCCAATATTTTGTGAGACGTGTGAAAAAAAAAAAAGGAATAAAAGAGGATATTCATGAAAGAATAAATAGGAATGAAAATAGAAGAGAATATATAGGGAGAAATTCATGGATTGTGAGTTAGTTTTTAATTAGAATTTAACCTTTTATTCCTTAAAATTAGGGATTTAATGATTACCATTAGATAATAATTAAAAATGACATTTGTACCCATCACCTTTATCTTAAATTTTTATTTTTAATTTTTGTAGGGGGGCCAAATAGTGGTATTTCACATGTAAAGTTAGAGAAATAAGGAAAAAAGCAAGAATAAAATTTCAAAAAATCCTGTTAGGGGGGGGGGGGCATGGCCTTCCCCGACCCCAACATGGCTCCGACATTGCTTATCATTCTAGGGACTCAAATTCTAGATAGTGAACATGGGGTTCATCCAAAAGATCCTAGTGGGAGTGGTAGTGCGGATGTGATAGCTCCCTTAGAGGGTGAGCAATTTAAACATGCATTTGCACAAAGAGTGAGTGCGGGTTAGTTCCTCATTGACATTTCAACATAAGGATAGAGCTTATATGGTAGCTCCTGAAGAGACTAACTCGAGGAAGTTGAGATGACTCCAGTAAAAGAGCAGGAACTGAAGAGCATGTAGGAAGCTCTTGTGGGAAAGAACTCAAAGCAATAGCTGAAATCTATAAGGGAAGAGTTGGGGTCGATAAGAGTTAACCATGTTTGGGACTTGGTTGACTTACCGCTGTGGCCGAAAGGCAATTGAGAACAATTGGGTTCTCAAGATCAAGAGAAAGGCAGATGGATCTATTAAGAGATTCAAGGTTCGTTTGGTAGCTAAGGGCTGCTGTGAAACCCGACCCTAACCTTAACCCGGATACTCTTTTGTCTGTAGGTCTGAAGACCCGAAGTAGATTTGAAAGTCAACTATGGGCAATATTAGTAGAAGACATAGTGTTCGACTCCAAACCTATGGAGATTGAAGATGATGCCCCATATTTGAAGATAGTGTTGGATATAGAAAGAGACTACGCTTTGATGAAGAGGAGATTGGTTGATGACCTTAGAGCTTGGTGGGATATGATTTAAAGTCATTTTTCCATGCTAGGTAAGTTATAGAATATGTGTTTAAAGTTTCGTTTGATTCCGAGTAGTGGAAGGCCCTCAAATCCTTGACTTTGGCTTTGCTGTCTGCCTGGGTCGACTGCTTGGGTCTCTTGGGCTAGGCTACCCAGCCAATCGACTCAGAGATGCTGAACTCGAGCAGAATCTTCTGTTTAGGTTATATTGCTATATATACCCCATGACTTTGTGATTTTAGTATCCCTAGTCTCTAAAACACTTAGAGAACGAAGGGAACTCATCTCCAAGCCTCCAAAAGTGTAGAAGAAGACATAATCTTGCAAACTTGCTAGTTCTCTCTCTTGTTCTTCAATCAAAGGTTAGTATTCAATCTTTTGTGTTATTGATTCATTCTTTCCATGATCACTCTCATCTTTGAACTGAGATTATGATGAAGATACTGCAACCTTGTAGTCATATCTTTACAATCTCTTTTCATTCTCTTATGCCATGATCATCTTATTAATTCTTAATATGATTCTTATGATTTCTTCTTAAACTATGATCATATTCTTATTTTGATTTATTCTAGCATTGTAGATGCCTCTCCATGATTATTCATACCTTTGATTTACTGTGTTCTTGTACTAGAATGAGACCTTATCATCTCTAGTTCATCTCTTTCATCCATAGCATGTTTCCAATGAAAACCATGATTTTTACCAAAATAGAAACTATGATTTCAAATTAGTAAGTAATGGTTTTAATCGCTGTTTGATGTCTAAATTATGCTTTTTAGTCTTAGACTATTGTGTTAGACATTCTCTCCAAGTTTCGTAGCATTCCGGATTGTATAGCATAGGTTTCGGATCAAGATTCTATTTTTGAATTCGGATTTGCTCTTGGGCAGATTGCCTGGGTCGACTGAACCAGTCAACCTGCAATGACAGAATTGGATTTCTTCGTCCGTTTCGATTCGATTGATGCTCATTCTCTTAGGATTACTTCCTAATGACTGTATGATGTTATTCTAGGGTTTAGTTGCTAACTTTGGATTCATCCTCTTGTCCGTCCGAATATATTCAAATCTATTTAAGGTAAGGAAAGTTGTTACCATATTAACATAGATTGCATAGATTTAGTTTCTAATTTGGGAACTATTTAGATTTGCTACTGTTATGTTAGTTTCTATTATGATATGAATGCTGTAAGTACAATAGGATCTTATTTCCTTATTTAATTTATGTACTTGGATCATGTATGAATACTTATTCATGTATGTTGCTCATTATTTCGATATTGTCTTATTATACTCTTTCATATGATGAGATATCTGTCGTGGATGATATGACTGAATTATGATTGTGATTGTTTAGGTATGATTTGGGATTGGGGAATGTCCTTTTGACATTTCTGTCCTTGGACATCATTGGGAGTAGTATGGGATATTTCCAATGTTGCCCTTTGACACTTTCCCGGATTATTGGTTTTTCATACCTAGGACTTGTCTAGCAGTGTTTGGCTAGGGTATTCCCTGTTATATTAGACCCAATTCGGAAGGGTATTAAGACCAAACAACCCGTGGTAGCAATGGGGATTTATGGGCGCTCAAGACCGGTAACCAACCTGTGAGGGGACATGAATCACATTGTGGGGGCCATTTATGGGTAGAGTTGCATATGGATAGATTTGGGCTCATGGGCGTTCAAGACCGGTAACCAACCCGTGAGAGGACATGAGAGCTTCCCGTTTACTATATGTGGATGACCTATAAGGTTGATGAGTCCGTGTTTGAGAGAGTTGGATACGCTGACTCTAGTGTGAAGGATACCGGAAAGGATCCCGAGAGGGGAGGAATGGACGTATCTGGATCTGAGTTGATGTAACTAAGTAGATGACTTGCATTTGGCTAGGCTTTACCTTGACATGCGCCAGTACTTAAACCAAACGGTGATGTGAGAGAGAGGTGACTTAACCCCCAGCCATGGATTGTCCGAGAGGGATGAAGGACCCTTTGCCAACCGAGGATGAGCGAATTGAGACCTACCCAAAGAAGTATGGTGCTATGACTTAAAGCATGTCTGCCTATAGAGACCAGCATACATAGAGTTAGATTCATACATGCATTGTCTGTCTCATATCATATCACATTATGCTTTGGTTATGTTATCATGTTATTTATGCTATTATGGAATTACTTGCGTCTTGGGTTTCTTTCGATACTCACTCCTTTTGTACAATATCTTTTGTTAGACTATTCTACAGGCATTGATGACTATGAAGGCCAATATGAAGAAGCGCAAGATGAAGAAGCGTACAATACGCAAGGTGTTGGCAACTATGAAGATTACGTTGAGGATTCCTCGAGTGGTCTTACTTGTTACCAAGATTAGCCCTACTGTGGAGTGGGAACGTCTGAGCGTGATTGATGAAGTCTATGTTTATGAAGACGTTCTTTATAAAGTAGAATAGACTCTAGTTTAGTTGATTATATCTTTCTTTCTTTCTTTCTTCTCTTTAGAACCAGTTGTAATCTCCTTTGACTTTCGATCTACATTCCGCTGTACTCGTGGAGTGAGATTCCGCCTCACTCTACATTTTGATTATATATATCTATTGATATCATTTCCGCACTTTGATGACTATCTCGTTACTTTACTTTGATTCATTTGAATAATATTGTTAACCTTGATTTAGCCCTGTTCTTGATTATATTATTGTGAATGTGGGAGGTTGATTTACTCGATACTGGATCTTGTGGACTGTGGATCACACACTCGGGTATGCCAGATAGGGTACCGGCTGGGTGGATGTGACAACTGCATACAAAGAGATGGCGTTGATTATAAGGAACCTTTTTCCTTGTGGTTAGGTTTGCCTCTATCCGCCTCATATTAGCCATTGTTACTCAGACGAACTTATAGTTTTACCAGATGGATGTAAAGACTGCTTTTCTCAATGGAGAACTTGAGAAAGAGATCTATATAAATCAACCTCAAGGCTTTGAAGCTAAGGGACTATAGCACAAAGTGTATAGGCTCAAAAAGTCTACATATGGCTTAAAGCAAGCATCTAGATATGGAATGTGCACTTCCACCAAGCTATGATGGAAAATGGTTCTCCCATGCTTGAGGAAGACCCTTGTCTTAAAACCAAGAGATTCAATGGTAATTTGGTCATTCTAACATTGTATGTAGATGGCATAGCTAGCAATAGCAAGGAGCTATTTGAAACCATTAAGAAATGGTTGTCTTGCGTCTTTGATATGAAGGACATGGTGAAGCAAGCTATATATGTGCTTTGTGTTAAGATTGTCAAAAAAAGGCAAAAGAGACTACTAGGTATATCTCAAGAGATCTATATTGACAATATCTTGAAGAGATACCAAAATGCATAACTTTTGAAATCCCCCAAATTTTTGACCCTTTAACCTATGGTTTTAGGAATGTGAATTCAGAACTTGAGTAGGTGACAACTGTGGGCCATTCAAGTCAAACCCGAATGTTTGGAAATGGAACCCATGGTAGTGGATGACCCTATTGATGACTCGACCACTCTCTTAGAGTTTAAGAGGAGAGAGAAAGTCAATCATGAAGGTATTAAGAGGAGATTTTTGGCACTTTCGAAAACTGATGAAGGAAGATCCAAACACCGAGGTAAATATACCCAAACGTAGGCCCTTGAAAGACTTTTCAAACAAATAGAAAATCATCAAAATTGGACCCCGGTTGAGGGGGCAACCAAGGGCCGATCGACTAGCCGGTTGACTGGGTTGGGTCGACCGCCCTTTGCCCAGTTTGGGACAATTTGGGAAAATGGGTTTAAAAAATCCTATTTTATGCCTCCATTCATCACAAAAAGTATTTCTTATTACTAGAGTGGAGCTGAGGGCTTGGGAGAAGAGAAATCTAAAGAGATTTGCGGATTCTTTCCACGCAGCATCGCATCGAAGCTTGATTCATCGTGGTAATGCTTAGTAAGGTGAGTGTTCTTGAAAACTCTCTTCTTTAACCTAGTTTTAATGGTTTATATCATCATTGAATGCTAGGTTTTAGTAGTTGGGATTATTGGATTGTAATGAATGCTTCCCATTACTTCTCTTTATGTCTCCCAACGTTTTCAAGAGATGATTATATGAATCATTGCATTCAAAACCATTTTGAACCTCTCAGAGATGCCCGCGGGCATTGGCGATAGCCAATCTTGGAGCTTTTCGTTTGAGGCCTAATTGGGATGATTGGTTGGCATTTGAGGACCCTTTTAGTTTTAATTTGAAGACCCCAAAGTCCCGCTTCAATCTAATTTCGAATCGTAGCTGAAATCTGAATTTTCGCTCAAAACCAGTTGGTGGCAGGTTGACCGGCCATTCAACCGACCCAATAAGCCTATGCAATCTGCCATTTAATTAGAGATATTTGGGATGTGTGTTTTGGCCCTCTTTTGAAACCTAGTTGATTCCCAATTGTTACATACTCATTCTCTTATGCAACTAGGATTATTTTGGGTCTAATTATACACTCTTTGGTGAACTTTGTGGGATTTTGGAAAGCTCTACGAACTTGAAAATGTGAAGAATATACATAACCATATCTTGCGTGATTGATGATATTATTTAACTTTCATCATTTGATATCTTGTATTATTTTGATATCTTATACCTTGTGATATATTGTGTGTGACTTTGCATGAGCGGAAGGTAAGATAAAGTATGTTTGTTTCTATTTTATATATATATATATATATATATCTCTATCTTAGAGCTAAGTACATAAATGTTAGGTGTTTAGAAGTGTTTGGCTAGATAATCCCATGAGTGCTACTAACCTTCCGGTAGGGGTATTGAAGCCGCTTAACTCGTGATGTCGGGGCCGGGTCCCTATGAGCATCAAGCTGCCCACCGCCATAATGAGATAGTAAATGTTGCATATAATAGACATGGCTCATGAGTGCTCAAGACTGGTAACCAACCCGTGAGAGGACATGAGAGCATTCTGTCCATTATATGTGGATGACCTTACGGTTGAGAAATGGAATCCAACAGATACCTCTTGTTGAGGATCCCATTTCTAGGTAGATAAGGATATCAGACCAACAAATGCCTCCTGTTGAGGAATGATATCCATATCATATGTAGTATGAGACCGTATGATGATGCATTGGGCCTAGAGTTGTCTTGACAAGCGCCCGTTCTCATGCCAAACTGTGATTTGAAAGAGTGATGACTTATATCCCCAAGCAATGGATTGATTTGACTTGACCCAACAATTGCGAGAGAACCCAATAGACGTCTCTTGTTGGGGAGAGTGATTGAGACCACCCATAAGAGATTGATGTATGACTTAATGCGTGTCTACCATAGAGACCTCATGATAAAGTTAAGAGCATAACACCATATTCATTCATTAGTTATATTATCATCATTATTCATATTATCATTATTAATCTTATATGTGTGATGTGGGAATTTGTGGATGAATGCTTGATATATTGTTGAGTTGACCTCACTGAGTTCTGTTGAACTCATTCCTTTTATATGTATGTTTCTCTTAGATCTTATCGTAGGAGTTGGGTTCTAGTAGAGAACTAGTGATGCTTTGGGAGTCGATAGTGTCCCTAAGATACATCTTTTGAGAAGGGCGAAGGAATCTTCTACCAAGACACTTAGATTATTTCCTCTAAAAACCATTCTTTCCTCTAAACTCTGATATTCAGTTTTGATTAACTTTAGTTTATGTTTTAACTTTAGTTAAGGGATGATTGAAACCTATTGATTATTCAGATTTTATAGCTTTGGTATTTGAACTTGATTTATTATTGTCCTTGATTATGCGATGTCATATGATTGTATGGATTTGTCACTGAACCTTGGTCTTGTGGTGTATCACACCCACAGGTATTCGGGTATGACTGGATTCGGCTAGGTGGGGTGTGACACAACTACAAACCAATAGATACTCCAGTGGAAGAGGGTTTGCATTTGAGCCTTAACATGGGTCCTAAGACTCCAAAGGAGAAAACCAAAATGGAAAGAGTTCTCTATTCCAGTGTTGTGGGTAGCCTAATGTATATTATGTGTACCAGGCTGGATATTTGTTATGCAGGGGGTTCGGTTAGTTGGTACCAATCAAACCTAGGCACAAAGCACTGAAAAGTAGTCAAGAGGATATCGAGATATCTTAGAGGAACGTATAATTACATGCTATGTTACCATAGATCAGATTTGCGATTGGTTGGCTATAGCGATGTTGACTAGACTGGAGACATTCATGAGCGCAAACCTCTGGATATGCTTTTTTGCTGCATGACAGAGCTTTTTCATGGTGTAGCATGAAGCAAACTTGTATAGCGCTCTCAACCATGGAAGTAGAGTATGTGGCATGCTCAGCTACGGTGTAGGAGGCTGTTTGATTGAGGAGGTTTCTACGATATACTAGTTTGTGCTAACATCCAAAGAGCCATCCCTTGTCTTATGTGATAGGATGCCAACTTTTAGTTATGTCAAGGACCCCAAGTATTATAGGAAGACCAAATATATTCAACTGAGATATCATTTTGTTAGAGACACTATAACAAGGAAGGAAGTTGTACTTAGGCACATACCTACAAGTGAGATGGTAGTTGACACTCTTACCAAACCTATAGCCAATGATGTTTTTATTTCTTATGTAAAATCCTTGTGTAGATTGTGACTTATTTATGTATTGAAACTTTCTTATTATTGAGTAATATCAGTTCATCATAATTTCTTTTCTTTTAACTTTCTTTGTGATTGTGTTCTTCTAGCATAAACGTGATATGTTAATAAGCATGAGAATGACTCACTCACACGAGCATTTGCCTCTGGCGTTTTAGTAGTGAGTGGAGATGAGACGGATTGTGAATGACTTTGTGTAAGCCACTTCACAATCAAGTTGTCTCCTTGATTTTGGAATCAAGATGAGATTCTCTATGGTGAAGAGAATAGAAATGAATGTTCCCACTATTTATGTTGCCTATAGAAGCCAGGTGTGAGAACTTTATGTGGTGTTGGGGTAGTGATAATAAAGAAACTTGGGTAGACGCAAGTGGTGCGACTAGACTAAGACCTGTATGGTGTTGAGAGAGACATACTATCACATCCACCCAGCTGGTATCCATCCACTTGAATACTCGAGGGAGTGATCCACAATCACAAGGTGAGGTCTTAGACAATCACATACCATTTCACACAATAGACCAATTATGAGTAAGAATAAATCAACTTCATATATAATAATAAAGAGGTAAATCAAATAACAAGAATTTCAGAAGGATCTTAAAACCAAATCAGAGTGTGAAAGTGGTCAAAAATGAAACAATCAACTAGAAGGGAAAGTATAAACAATACTCTTAAGATTACAAAAAGTAAGCGTCCTTAAGCAAAATGTAACTATGAATCTCTCAAGTCTATGTTTCACAAATGGTGTTAACCAACTTATGAGTCGCATTGATCTTGGTACCTGCAGTCATCACACGAACATTCGTCATCGTGTGCGTTAGAG
This sequence comes from Hakea prostrata, assembly GCF_041222555.1. Lineage (NCBI taxonomy): Eukaryota > Viridiplantae > Streptophyta > Magnoliopsida > Proteales > Proteaceae > Hakea > Hakea prostrata. Next base: position 415,057 of record NW_028291123.1, read on the forward strand.
TCCCCAAAATCTTGTACAGTGTACAGTCTGTTGCCTGCGCTTCGTACCTTGATATGTGGCATCTGTATTTGCAATAAGATCTAAAACAACAAATTCCCCGAAGTGAAATGCAACAATGTTCGTAGCCATAGTTTAATTCAAATCATCCTATATTGTATCATGATATGAAGTCAAATGCAACAATGTTACTATACTCTAACTGATGCTAGTCTCTATATGGTAGACACACATTATGATAGAATACTAGCCTCCTTTGAGTAGGTCTCGTCACTCTAATCTCTCACGGTTGGTTACCGGTCTTGAGATCCCGGGTAAGGGGTAAAGGCATCCTCTCGGACTATTACCATGGTTGGGGTTTAGATCACCACTCTTTCACACACCATTGGCATGAGAACTTGCACGTGTCAGGGATATACCTAGCGCAATGCAGGTCAACTACTTAGTCATATCAACCTAGGTTCAGATACCTCTATGCATCTCACACTCTTGGTTTAGTATCCTCCCCTACTAGAGTTAACATATCCTATGACTCCAACCAACTTGGACTACGCCTTCTCTTAACCCTATTGGTCATCCACATATAATGGGCGGGAAGCTCTCATAACCTCTCATGGGTTGGTTACTAGTTTTGAGTATCCATGAACCTAGGCCTATTATATGTAACCCTATCAATGAATGGCCCCCACAATGTGGTTGGGTCCTCTCATGGGTTGGTTACCAGCCTTGAGCGCCCACCACCCCCACACTGCTGCCACGAGTCATTCAACATCAATACCTACGCTAATAGGGTGTGATAAGACCTCCTAGTCATGGCAAACAACAAATGTGAAAAGTGCTAGGGACATCAGAGGACAGTGTCCCATACCACCTCTATTAATATCCCAAGCCAGGAGTACCCAAATAGGTATTCCCCAATTCACAATCACAATATACAACAACCTCCCACAAAGAAGTAAAAGGTCCAAATCAACATTCAAAGTCCACAAACCAATTCAAGTCCATAATGCCTTAAGTTTAATCCATACATCAATTTCAATAAAAATCGACTTGCATTCGGTAATTTCATAATATAAACATTATTTCCTAAGTCTTAGAACAACAACATGTGTATCAATATGCAAGTCTCATCTCAATTTAGAATGTAACAATTATTATATACAAGTGAATGTCCGACCTTGCTATTGTTTTGCAACTTCGAAAAGACACTCAGAGGGTATGCTCATGCTTCCCAAAGCATCCTAATAACATGCTGGTTCAAAGTTAGAAATAACTCCAGAGGTCCTATATCGAAAAGAGAAACAAAAACCAACACTGCAAGGAGTGGTTGGTTGAGTGGGTTGCCTGGGGCGACTAGAGTAATTGACTAGAGGGGTACTGGTCGCATGGGTTGGTGGTCGCGGGGGACCAAGCCAATCAACCAGTCTCCAAGTACGAACATAATCTACTCAGATTGACTGTAGGCCTCTAGATTGGGTTCTAACCTGCTCCAAAATACATAGAAATTCTGAAATAATACTAGAACATGATCTAACATGATTTAAGCATTCAACAACACAAAAGAAACAAAAACCTAGCGAATCCTAAGTTGGGTCTTTTCCGAAATCAATCTAGAAAAATCACAGATGAAACAGAGCAAATGAGGATTCACTCTGGGGCAAAGAGAAGAGATAAACTAGGTTGATATAGTAATTAGAAGGCTCCTACTAGGTCTAAATAGTAGAAGAAATCAATTGCAAAAGAGAATTAGAAAGAACGAGGATGAATACTAACCTTAGAGAAAGTTACTCGCCGCATGGAAAGCTTTTCAAAATATCTCCACACTACTTTACCTTCGCGGAGGACTCTCTGACGAGCTCTAATGTCCTTTGACGGCTATGGATCATAATGACACGTTTTAGAATGAAAACACATTAAATAGGGCCTCGAAAATCTAATTTCCAAAATTGCCCTTTTCCACTAGGAACCAGGCTGGTCACCTAGGGCAACTAGGCTAATTGACCAGCCCTTGGAACTTAGTTCCAGAAGCAGAATCAAGTCCTAGAAGTCCATGGCTCTGCCCTAGTTCTGATTCTACACTCCAAAAGTGTCTTACACATCTAGATATTGCTCTTGCGGTAAGAAAATTGAGTCAACATACCCCAAGTCCAAGTAAGGAGCATTGGAGTGCAATTGTTAGAAATTTAATTTACCTAAAATATACTGTAAACTATAGTTCACACTATAGTGGTAAACCATCGATTCTGGAAGGGTATTGCGATGCTAATTGGATTTCGGATACAAACGAATCCTTAGCCACTAGTGGGTATGTGTTTACATTAACAGACGATGCAATCTTGTGAAAATTCACAAAGCAATCATGTGGAAAGGGCTTTACCATGGAAGTTGAGTTGATAGCCTTAGATAAGGTAGGAACAGAGGTCAAATGGCTTAGAAATTTAATGGCAGATATACTATTGTGGGAAAACAACCCCATTGATATCACTACATTGTGATAATCATGCAACTATTCACTTAGCCAAGAATAAGGTGTACAACTCAGCTTTACCATGGAAGTTGAGTTGATAGTCTTAGAGAAGGTAGGAACAGAGGTCAAATGGCTTAGAAATTTAATGGCAGATATACTATAATGGGAAAATAACCCCATTGGTATCACTACATTGTGATAATCATGCAACTATTCACTTAGCCAATAATAAGGTGTATAATGATGAAAGGACGCTATATACGCCTTAGGCACAATCTTGTGCAATAGTACATAAATGAATGAATGATAGCTATAGATTATGTGAAGTTAGAAAGAAATCAAACTGACATGTTCACAAAGGTTATGTCTGTCAAAAACTTGTATATTGCATCTATAGGAATGTGGTTGATACCTAATCTTTGGGTCATATGACAAATACACTACCTATGTAAAGAGGCTAAATACCTAAATTAGGTTTAAGGGGTACAAACGAAGTCATGGGATGATCGGTTCAGTCATGCCATTTGTAACTATTTCATTCTAGGGTATAGATGAATATAGTAGTACTACCACAATAACAAGGTTGAACGAAGCTCTTAATTAGTCTAATCCCAAGAAAGGTGGGGCTTAGTTAGTAGTTGTGCACATCAGAGACTAACCTAAGTGAATGTAGGGGGTTTGGCCTCCGCCAATGAGAACTTATAGGTGAGTTCTCTAAACATTCATGAATTCAAGATAAAGGACAGACTTAGTTCAAAAGTCCAAAATGTAATATAAATGGTAACTTCAAAAGTCAACCTCTAAGACATGGATGATGGGTCAATCAACTACACTAATAAGGAAAGGTTCAAGGAGTTTGACTCTACCCGTACTTTGTAGGGTGACTCATTAGACCTAGTATAGGTTCATGTCCGAAAAACACCTATAACGATGTGTCCTTTAGTGTCTAATATAGTCACAACAAGTGTCATTTTTTACAATTTTGACACTTGTGGCTGGGGGATTGTTATATTTTTATTAAAATCTATTTTATATTAAGTTTTAAGGTTAGTTTTTGCATTTCTTTAATTTTAATTATTTTGTTAACGTGTGGGACTTATGAGTTAAAGATGGTAATGAGACATTCACGAGTAAAGGAGGCCCTTCATGACATTGAGCATGGGTGTGAGGTGGTTATTGTTAGAAAACAAGCTTTAAATAATCAAAAGAGCAGTTGAACTTGAACAGACAAAAGAGAGAAGAAGAAGAAGAGAAGAGAGATGAAGAACCAGTAGAAGAGGCCTATGATTCTAGCTAAAGGGTCTAGAATCACAAAGCCGTTTTATTTATAGCTTCTAATGAATCTAATACAATTTGAGAGACAAGTAATTGTTCTCTAGAAAAAAAGAAAACAAAAAATTACAACTCTAGTAACTTCCTAGCTCCTAAAATAGAAAGTTCTGAAAATAGAAACTATCACCAAAATAGAAACTATGTTTTCTAAAATCTCTCAAAACTCATGTAGCAAGACTCCTACATTAGGAGATGAATATCTTCCCCTCCAAAGTTGAGAAAAGAGAAACTCTCTCTCTCTATTTTCCTTCATCTGCTGGTCTATCTGGTTGGCTAGAAACGAAATCTCCTTCGGCTCTGGTCGCTCTACACCAACAGAAATTCTAGACTAGGCTCAGCAGGCCTTTCGTAGTTTTGTAGAAGCAAACCCAGAGTGGTTTTCCAACCGCATTTCTACTCAACCAGTGCACCTCTCAGATCTTTGGACTCCACCGATGGCTCCCCTCTACAAACTCAATACTGATGCTTCTCTCCCCCTTCGCTCACAAAAGGGAGGTTTGGGCTTTATCTTAAGAGATCATCAAGGAACCCCCATCTTCGCCATCTCTCAAAATGTTGATTTCTCTTCTGCTTTAGTGGGTGAATCCATTGCAATTAAGGAATGTCTCTCATATGCAGCTCAACAGGGATTTCAGCACTGTGAAGTGGAATCAGACTGCCAACATCTTTTGAATCTTCTAGCTGCTCCCCAAGTTGTTCCCCCGCTGGAGATCCAACACCTAGTTGACGAAATCCAGTTTATCTCTAGGGACTTCTTATCGTTATCATTCTCTTATTGTAGTCGGGATGCTAATAGAATAGCACATTCCCTAGCTCAGAAAGCCCTGTCCTCTGCAGGCCGGACAGTTTGGCAATTATCTGAATCTTGGCTTCTTGATCTTTGTCATCAAGATTCCATGTGTAACCCCTGCTCTTCTATCCAATAAAAATCTGAGTTACCAAAAAAAAAAGACTCCTACATTAGAAATATAAAGTAGAATAATATCAATAGCACAATACTATTCATGTGAACAGTAAAAAACATATTTTACTGTTCACGTGAATAGTAAAAAATAGATTGTATTGTTTACGTGAACAGTACCGTGAACGATAAAATAGCCCAAAGTGCGTACACTTCAATAGTTATGAAAATCAATTGCAATAGGGGAACCTTAAAAGCCTTGATCATGGTGACGAGGTGGGCAGACTCATAGGGTGGAATTTACTCAAATTCAAGCCATTGACTTTAAATTCTTATTGCACCTTCATGACCATTTATGGCCATTACCATGAGTGGGGTTAATGGACAACCTTAGTCTCAATCATAAATTGAGATGAAATAATTAAATGAATAGTATAAGCAAATATATTCATATTACCACCCATGCATGCATGTCTACATATTAATCATAAGAACAAACACAAACAATCACAATACCCATGAGATAAAATATTAATTAAATGTGCAAGTACATAATGTTGTATCACTCACTTTTCACGGCATTATCACTCCCCAAAAGTATCAAATCAAACACCAAAAGAAGGCCAATAAATCACCCAAAACCTAGCAGTTATAAGGAGAATATATGAATTAACATTTGGGATCAATTCAGACCAAGACTGGACATCACCATTCGATTGGACCTTGGAAGGGCTAGTCGGTTGGCTTACTTGGGCTTGTCGACTGCCCCTTGGGTGCAAACCATGTTGGGTCCTTGTTTCATTTCGAATCCCCAACTTTTGGGGGCTTTTGAAGTTGCAAAAGAACAGTGGTAATGCTAAAAAAATACTCCCAAACATCCAACAAAGAAGTAATGCTTAAAAACCACTCCCAAAACATCCAACAAAATCTCCTAAAATAAATCCCCAAATTGTTTAACGGAGAGCTTTGCGTCAGTGTCTGTGAGATCTCAAATGGGGAGAACAAGACAAATCACCACTCAATAGGATTGAGAGACATGAAGATGATCATAAAAAAAAGGGATAATTACTATTGCCCCCCTATACTTTGATTTTATTACTAATGTATCCCCTGTATTTTGCAAAATTACTAATCCAACCTTTAACTTTGTCTATAATTACTAATGCCCCCCTACTGTTAAGTTCCGTTAGTTTACTGATGATGTGGCATCTCCATATTTAAAAAAAATCCCAAAATACCCTTTTACTTATCTCTTTACTTATTTACCCTTTTGTCAAGTTACAGTAATACCCTTAATTAATTGTAGAGAAAAAAATAATCATAATCTGTTTTACTCTAAAAAAAAATCACCAAAATAAATAAATAATAATTGAATAAAATTAAAATAGAAACCGGAGAGGAGGGAAGATAGAATTCAACTCAAATTTGGAAACTGAATATCACCTACTTCGTTAATTCCTTCTCTGGCAAGATTTTGTGTTTCGTCAATGGTGGGTTAGTAAAGCGGTTAAAAGTCTAAACTCCCATGGGGAGGTATTACGTTTCGTTTCCAATATTAAAAAAGCACCAGTCCCCCCAAAAAAAAAAAAAAAAAATTTGTGGTTTCCCTCCCTACGTATGCTAGAGGAGAAGGTGGGAAACCAAATCGAATTTGAATTTTGCCAATTTCTTTAATTCGAAATAAATAAGTTTAGTGAAGGTGGAAAACCAATATTTTTTTAATTCAAAATAAATGAAGTTAGGGTAAAATTGACATTTAATATGGTTTTTATAAATGGGGTAGTATCGTCTTTTGATTTCTTAATTTTAATGAAGGACAAAGTGGACATTACATATTCAAACTTAACGGCTACTTAACACCGTTATAAGGAAGGGGGGCAACAGTAATTTTGTAAAGAATAGGGTTTTATTAGTAATAAAATCAAAGTACAGGGGGGCAACAGTAATTATCCCTAAAAAAAAACATTCAATTTCTAACAACTACCACAACCACCACTAATGCCATCTACCATCATAAATACACCAACAAAATTGATCGAAAATGAGACATGAGGGTTTTCTTACCTCCACACACTTTCACAAGTGTGATTCACGCTTCGGCATGCGTAAATAGTCAACGATTCCACCAACTCTAATGCTCTCCATCTTGAGCTCTCAGCCTCCAAAAATGTTAAACAATTCGTGTAAGAGGCAAAAGAACAATAAAATCGAGTTTCAAACATAAAAAAACTCAAAAATACCCTTTTATGAGTAGAGCCCATCAGTCAACTGGACCAATTGCCTCCAAGAAATTGCCCCTATATCTTTCTTCATTCGAAAGTGGTTTCCGTCGGGCTTTGGTTGGGACACTCCTTTAAACTTGCTTGACTTAATGGTAACATTTACCTGGGTATTGGGGTCTTTCAACCTCGAATTCCGCGCATGCCAAATCCACCTTCCTAAGGCATCCATATTGGCTTATCTCTCCTTCCAAATCATTTATGGTGGCTGGGTCATCTTGTATCTTGTTTGTATCCATGTTTCAACTCCCGAATCCACAGTCTCGACTCGGATTGCCCACAGTTGCCTTCTACTGGTATTCCGGGTTCTTGGACCTTGAATGATGGATTGTCGGATTAGGATTCTAAGGGATTTCACACCTTATCCCTTTTTTCTTGTTATGGAAACTATTTCTAGGATTCTATCCAAATATAGGAACTTCAAGCTTTTTTATAAAATAAAAGTTGTCATAAATACCCCTTGGTGATACATTTTCTTTTGTAGAGCTTCTAATGATGTTATTATGATAATAAAAGCTATATTGGAATATTCCCTTATCCCCCTGGACAATATATTAATTTAAGAGTAACTTTCAATTGGACCCCTTAGGTTTGACCAAATTCATTTTCTTATATTAAAAAAAATATATATATTGCATTTGCCTCCCTTTTGGATCTTAAAAAAAACCAAGTAAGGACACACCGTCATTTTTATGAGCAAAATGTCCCTTTACTCTTTCGGCTTCCTTTTCTTAATTTACCTAGATCTTGAATAGAGATGTGAGGACCAACAATTTGGTATTGTAGTAATTTTCTAGATGAATATGCTACTAGTTTGTGAAAGAAAATTGAAAAAGCATAAGGAATTTTTCATCACAAAAATAATAGTATATCCTTAATTGGTTTTTCTGAATACTGCACGAAAGACAAATGCAAAATGTCATTTTATTTTATTTTATTAAAAATGACTTTGAAAACCAACAGCGGTTGGTCCAAGTGGTAAGTAGCTTGGTTCGCTTAAGCAAGGTTCCGGTATCAAATCCTTGTGGATGCAAAAAATCCCCGTTGGGAGACTCACCCACCACAGCCATGTGTGTGACGTGGGTCGACCCACCGGTTTATAATCCGGGGTAGGCAAACCAAAAAAAAAAAAAAAAAAAAAAAAAAAAAAAAGAGGGAAAAAAAAAAAAAAAGAAGAAAAGACTTTGAAAGAAACCTTAGGGGGTCCAAATCAAAAGTACCCTTAATTTAAGTAAGATTGCCATCTAGTTACAGCAGAAATGTTTCTCATGCCAACGTGGTTCATTTCCAATCCATTGGCATTAAGGAAAATGACCAAGGAATCTTTGTACCTTGGTACTAAATTGATTCATATTCCATCCTAATCAAAGGAATTTTTGTTTGTTTTAGACGTAATGAAATCTTAATTAGAATCTAGTTCTCTCTCCTTTGAGAGTCAAGGCATTCTAATCCAGTTTGTTCTCCATTCTCTTCACCTTGCCATATGCAATATTTTGTATTCTCCGTAACCTTAGGTCATGTCTTCCACAAAAACAAAAACAAAAACAAAAAAAAAAAAAAAAAAAACACACACACACACTTGCTGCTACCAACAGATTCTGTTGGGGGGGGGGGGGGGGGGACATACTAACAAAGTTCAAGTTGACAATTGCTACCAATTAGATTTTTCTTGTACATCTGACTCGTCAGTTGATTTCGCTCTAAAATTTGACAGCTCTCACAACAAAAACATTCATGTTCTTTACCACATACAAAATGAAAACAACCTAGATGTATTTGATCAATTTCCAGTATTTTCAGCTTCATCATGAATTCTTCAGATAAGGAAACCTGCAAAACAATGCAAACCCAATCAAATAACCCTTCAGAAATGCTGGGATAAGTTTTTGGTCATCGTCATTGTTCATTGTAGTACCGCATGGCCTATGACGTGGAGAATGGTGAATGGTTTGAGCTCCACATTCACTCCAAGATCCATCATGAACAGAAAAATCAGATTTCCCAAGTCAATGGAGACCATTCAAGTGTCAAATGCATAATCTAGATTCCTGAATAAGCTTTACCAAATCTCTCGTATTTTAGTAAAGAAGCCTTTTTTTTTTTTGGTCAACTAGTAAAGAAGTCTCACTAGTGCAAGAACGCAAGCAGTCACACCAATGCCACAAGATGCAACCACAGGTTTATCCAGAGAGACACCTGCAAAACAATACATGTTAAAGAGAATAAAAGTGTAATGGGGACCATACATGCACCGAAAATTTCATCAGGAAAAAGGTTGTGACATAAAATATGTACAGCTCTCAATGTATAGAAGGATAAATAATACTTCAATATATTCCGACTGCATAGAAGGATGAATTCACATTGGATTGATTTATGTACAGCTCTCAATGTATAGAAGGATAAATAATACTTCAATATATTCCGACTGCATAGAAGGATGAATTCACATTGGATTGAGTCATCTTTAAGTATTACATCAACTGGAACACCCATGAAATCAATTAGGAAACCCTCCCCCCCTTTTCTCTCTCTCTCTGTCACTGGAGCAGGCATTTCTCCGTATTCTGTGTTTCTTGTCCAATTGGCGTGAGATCTCATTAGTCTTGACAGTCCACCCTTAACTCCCCCCCCCCCCCCCCCCCAAAAAAAAAAAAAAAAAAAAAAAAAAAAAAAAAAAAAGGACAAGAAGAAGAAGAAGAAAAGAGACATACCTAAGCGGAATGTGATTGTGAAATGGAAATAAAATATATACATACTTATTTATTAGAGATATGTTAAGGAGGGAGGGGTATTCTAAAGAACAAAAAGGGTATAGAAGTTCTTGAAGGCTGTGGTCAACCTCATTCAGTACATCAGGTGGCAATTCCTGACAATAATAGGTTTCAATTTTCCCTCCTCCCTCCAAAAAAAAATTGTATATAAGCTTCAATTCTTGTTTAAGAGGTACAAGATTTCTGCTATTGCTTTCTCAGGTTTTATGGGGCAGCCCTTAGTAATTGGGACCTGTAGAAAGGAGAGTGCTATAAGCAAAAAATAAACTGAAAGCAGATAGTAAAAACAGAGAAGTTCTTAGCTGTTGGAGATTTTCTATCTTGCAACTTTGAAGTAACCTAGCTAAAACCAAGTGTTAGAATTTCAAGAATCCAAATCCACCATCTTAGGATTTCAGTTCCTGTACCTAGCCTAGGGACTGAAAAGGAAACAAAAAGAAGAAGAAAAATAGAAGAAGACTAATGAAGACAAAGAAGAAGAAGAGGAGGAAGAAAGCTCACAAGTAAATGTTGATGCTCTCTGTTAAGACCCTGCTTAACAATCTTCCAAAACCAGCATCTAACAACAAACCAATAGAAGGAGGAAGTTCAGATTAGGAGAATTACCTGTTGCCTTCAGATTACGAAACAGAGTCCCTTGTCCATTTTTGCCTTAAAACTCTTCCGGATACAACCATTTAGATCTCTGATTGTCGCCACTAGAGGCCGTTGTAGCCTGAGAAGACGCTGAAGTCGACACCGCTAGTGTTATCGTTTGCTTTGGACTTGGTCGAGTCAGTGTTGTAGGGTTTGCGATTGAGGAATTGTTGCTCCCATAGTGTTTTATTTATAATATGCAATCAAATCTCTGTTTAGGAAAATTGAGTTACAGCCAAAAAAGAAAATTACATATTAGAATCTTCTAGATCTATTAAAAAGCAAGGCATCCAAGGGAGATTAATTGTCAACCAACAATAACAAACTTAGGAACTAACTAAAATAGAAACCTAAAAGCTAAAATAGAAAGTGAAATATTAACACTCCCCGTCAAGCTAGAGTATACATATCAAAGGCTCCAGTTTAGAATACCAAGAACATATATTAAAGGGATAATTACTGTTGCCCCCCTGTACTTTGATTTTATTACTAATAAAACCCTGTTCTTTACAAAATTACTGTTGCCCCCCTTCCTTATAACGGTGTTAAATAGCCGTTAAGTTTGAATATGTAATGTCCACTTTGTCCTTCATTAAAATTAAGAAATCAAAAGATGATACTACCCCATTTATAAAAACCAGATTAAATGTCAATTTTACCCTAACTTCATTTATTTTGAATTAAAAAAATATTGGTTTTCCACCTTCACTAAACTTATTTATTTTGAATAAAAGAAATTGGCAAAATTCAAATTCGATTTGGTTTCCCACCTTCTCCTCTAGCATACGTAGGGAAGGAAACCACAATTTTTTTTTTTGGGGGGGGGGGGGGGGGGGTGCTTTTTTAATATTGAAAACGAAACGTAACACCTCCCCATGGGAGTTTAGACTTTTAACCGCTTTACTAACCCACCATTGACGAAACCACAAAATCTTGCCAGAGAAGGAATTAACGAAGTAGGTGATATTCAGTTTCCAAATTTGAGTTGAATTCTATCTTCCCTCCTCTTCGGTTTCTATTTTAATTTTATTCAATTATTATTTCTTTATTTTGGTGATTTTTTTTAGAGTAAAACAGATTATGATTATTTTTTCTCTACAATTAATTAAGGGTATTACTGTAACTTGACAAAAGGGTAAATAAGTAAACAAATAAGTAAAAGGGTACTTTGGAATTTTAAAAAAATATGGAGATGCCACATCATCAAGAAACTAACGGAACTTAACGGTAAGGGGGCATTAGTAATTATAGACAAAGTTAAAGGTTGGATTAGTAATTTTGCAAAATACAGGGGATACATTAGTAATAAAATCAAAGTATAGGGGGGCAATAGTAATTATCCCTATATTAAAACTTCATCAATCTTGAGCACAAGTAGCAATAGTAGACTCTGATAAACATTGAGAGAACTTCACCTAGGAGATAACCAATAGTAGCTTAAAAAAGCAATATTTAACTCGTCACGTTGAACTAAGCATCTAATAATGAGAACAATCGATGTATTGAAGATGAACCAAATCCATAAGTACTGGGAAGTAAGACTTCTTTCTCTAAAACTTCAAACTGAATACCATAGAAAGTTAGAAGTTGGGGCTTTTTTGGGTTCGTTCTGAAGCTCATTTTGTTGTCCATTTTTATATAGGATGTTCAGGCATCTGTAGATGGAGTATTGGGAGGATTTGGGCATGTCAATGATACTGATATTAAGGGTAGTGAAGCTTTTCTTAAGACTCTATTGCTTGATTTCTTTGGAGATGATCTAAGGAATCGTCATCTTGTCGTTCTTGGTAATGTTTCTCTTACACTCATACGTATGGTAAGGTCTTGGGCTCAGTAGTTGGGTGTGCTTCTAGCACATTGGGTGGAAGCCTCTATTTAGAGGCATGAAGTCCAAGGAAGTCTGTGGTTCAATCCTCCGTTCACTCCACACCTTTCCCTTCCCCTATCCAACCCCCTTGGGCCGGTGGCCCCCCTCCCCCCAGTCACTATGACTGGCATCAACTTGGCCACAAAATGAAAAAGAACATAACTTGAACAGATTAAAAATTGCATCCCAAAACAGTGGGATCGGTTGCTACTATCCTACTCCAAGCCCAAACTGCTCATCAATTATGACAGGCATGAAATGAGCCAATAACTGTATTTTTAATTTGTTTAGTGAAAGTGGGTAAACCACTAACTAGAGTTGTTAATTTGTAAACTATCAAACCAATAATCGTTGCTTTCAGTTGAAAAGGTTAATTCTCGTGGGGGTACAAATGTGCCGGTTTAGTAATCAAAGTATTGTAAACATCATCTTGAGTTGATGAGAGTACTTCTTGGTTATGGTTGAGGCTAGTGTTGTCCTTCTAGTTCAATGCTCAAACCCTGGCTTTGTTTATGTTGAACAAACCTCTCTAAGAGTCTTATCTCCTCTCATTCTTCAGTTGTATATGTTAGTGATAGATCTTATTGGGCATGATACCAGCAGAATTTTAAATATTTGTCTGTGTGATTTTGTATTGTTTACCTAATGTGGATCCAATTCTAGGGTTAGGGTTTCTGGGAAGATCCCCTAGAATTTAGGATAGCCCAGAATCTTCCAACAAATAATAAAAAATATTATATGATGCCTATGGGTAACCAAGAAAGTTGTTGGAATCTCTTAGGAGGGATATGGGGGTGAAAAGGGTTAATCCAAAATTATATGGGAAAGCTTTGGACAAAAGAGAAAAATTTAGGGTTGTGTCAAAACCCAAGATGGGGTAGTGTACTTGGTAGTAGGATAGCAAAGATAATACCAGGGAAGATGGGAAGGATAAAGGAAACCTGCAGTTAGGGTTTGGAGGGTTTTGGGGATGACTCTTGGAAAGGCTATTGGTGGTGGGTCTCCATTCAAGTTCTTGATTCTTTCTTCCTCTTCTCTCTTTTCTCTCTTTTCTTCCTTTTCTTTCTTTCTTTATGTTCTTCTTTACTTTCATCTTTCTTTCTTCTTCTTCTTCTTTCTTTCTTTCTTTCTTTTTTATTATTATTATTTTTTTATTTTTTTTTAATTTTTTTTTTGTGTTCTCTGTTTTCTGTCGCCTCAAGGAAGAGAGACAGAGAGAGGGAGGTCAAGAGGGTTGGGAGGGAGAGAGTAGGGGTAGCAGGGCAGAGCTGGGGTGGGGGAGGGATCTACAGGGTTGTGGGGGGCAGGAGGGGGAATAGGGGTGTCATGGGGGGTTTAGAAATGCTGCTGTCCAGGTGCAGCAGCAGGGAAAGGGGGTGGGCGGGTTTGAGCAGAACAGGGGAGAGGCTGGGGAGGTCTTGTGGGGGTAGGGGAATGTGAGGGAGGGGCAGGGGCTGCGGGGAATGAAGGGGAAGGGAATGGGGGAGGGTCTGCGATGAGGAAGGATGGCTTTCAAGGGTTGCACAAAGAAGAGTAGGGGTGGGGGAAGGCAGTGGAAAGGGATGGGGACTGCTGTACTTGTTTACTTGCTGGACTTGAAGAAGATGGCTTTGAATGCTTGAAGATGCCAGAAATAATGATAGAGATGCTGATCCTTGAGCAAAACTCTTAAATTTCAACCATGGCCCCCTGAACAAGTAACCATGATCCTTAAAACTCAAATTTTGTTCAATAATCAGAGTTGAAGAATTACAAAGAAAGAATAGGCTATTTATAGCCCACTAAAAGACTAACACTATGTGGGATTCCTTAATAGATTAGGATCTCACCACATAATCTTGATTCTTGACATAGAATCTTAAAATCTAAAGACACATGCTGAAAATAAAAGATTAGATAATTTAAAACTCTATCTAAGGAGTTCACTTGAAAAAGAACTCCTTAGGACACTCATTACTAACTACCAACCCCACACTAACTCAAGTTAAGAAGTAAGACCCAATTGGACCCTAGGACTGAATCTGGAATTAATTCTAGCAATAAAAGAGGGCTGAAAGGTCCTAAATACCCCTCCTAGGGGGTTCAACCAGCCTATGGAGCCATCTACGGGTCAAACTCATGGTTACATCATTACCTCAAGTCAACTTGAAAATAAATTGACCACATATTATACTGTGCTATGAAACAAATCATTAATAATCAGCGGAGTTTTGTAGGTTCTAGTAGCAGACGTCCCTTCCATTTTTCTTTATTTCCTTTTTTGGAGTTTTCTTCTTTTTTTTTTTTTTTTTTTGTGTGTGTGGGGGGGGGGGGAGACGAGTTCGTGGGTTTTAATTTAAGCTGGAAGAATATTGCAAGTGTTTGAAGAAAGCTACTTCAATAATGAAAAATTGAAAATTACTGCATCTTGAATTCTCATGTATAAAAGTTGTTGCAGATTGTGGTTCTGGAATAGGAAGTCACAAAGAATCTTCTTCTCAGATATTTTAATAAGGTACAGATATAATTTTGCATCTAATTGACTATCTGTTCCCGTGTTATATCCACTGAAGTTACCTTTGAAGCAATATCATGAGACTTCCATGGAAATTTCATGGACTCCCCATGGAACAGGCCCATTGTTGTCTCTTGGGAATTGCCTTTTTCCATCTTGCAGCCAGTTGTTCTGTCCTTAACTGGCCTGCATAGCTTTGTTTTGTATCTGATAGGACCCTCTCAAGCTTGGTCTGAGTCACACCGAAACCTTACTGACAGCAATGGATGGCAATAGATTCAATACAAACATTAACAAAATATATCTCTGTGCTTTCAATAACTCTGATAGACATCAACAACAGATACAAATAACACCAGCAAGCTATGAACTCAGAACAACAAAACAGCAGAATAACATTGGAGTTATAGTCGATTTCATCAAGCTTCCCTGATTGGATATAACTGATGAATACAGACTGATACTACTAACTGATAAGAACTTCTGAAATAAAGAGAAACTACACCGAACAAGTTCATCCCAATGGCTAGGCCATTCCCCAGAGGTTTCCCTCTCCTCAAGCATTTGCTTGCATCTCCTTTCTTCTCTCTCTCCCCTCTCTCCCCTCTCTCCTTTTCACACTCCCTTGATCACATAACAAACTCTAACCAATTCTTACTCTCCTATCCAATCTTCTTCTGCCAGCTGGAATGTCTGCTCTGCAGCTCTGGTTACAATAGATTCGTGGGTGCTGTCTAATAGAGAATTGCCACCTGTCCCCTCCCTTGCTTCAGATGCTAGGGGTGCTATGTTCTCTTTTGTCCCTGCTGTAAGTAATGCTGCTTTCCCTTGTTTACCCTTGCGTTTGTATACTTGAATAACACGGGGCTTATCAGTATCCCTTGTCCCTCTTGGTGCCCCCTGTATTTTCTTTCTATTTGTAATTGAATTCTTCTTTGACCCTAAAGAAAGGAAACTATGCCAAGCTTTTTGTTTCTCAAGAAATTAGATGGATCCTCAAAAACAGTTTAACCATTGAATATTGATTTTCTTCCTTGCTAAACAAGCATGAGGTAAAATTAAGTTTACATATTCTAATGCTTCGGTACTGTTAAGAATGATAAAATGCTTAATAGCTGTCCGATCTGAATATGTTTCCTGTCTTAAAATCAAACTATACATTCTTGGTAATATATAATCTCTACCCTATGTTTAACAACCACTCTCAGGTATTTCTTCGGATAAGTATCTTCTATAAATTCTTGGTTATATATAATCTCCACCCTGGGTTTAACAACCACTCTCAGGTATTTCTTCCGATGAGTATCTTCCCTGGCTTGTGCTAGCATCTTCTTCTTATTGTTGCCTTGACATCCCCTATCTTTCAGTGCCTTGTGTTGCCTAGATACCTTGACAGCTTCTGACAATGGGATGCCAGGTTTCAAAGTTTTTCTGGAGATAAGACCTCCAAATATGTGTGGAAGCAATTCATCTTTCTTGACGCTACAAGGGATGTCACTACTTTAACTCATAACTCAATGATGCTGACTCGACCTTTTGCTAGCATGATTGTATTATTGAAATGATAATGAGCTGCAGAAATTCCGCTTATAACATATTTTCATGTTGAGGTTGGACTGGTCATGTTTAATGCGTCAATACTCCTTTCCCTGAATTTAGCATCTTCGTTTTACGCTGTGCATGGCTATCAAAGTCCCTAGGGTCGGTCTTAATAAACTAAGGTGCCTAGGCAACTAAAAGCTTTGGAGAGCCAACTAAGCATAGAAAAAAATTCAACAGTTTTGGTCGAAATGCTTGCGTTTTTCAAAGACGAAACAAAACACAAGGTCAAAAATACGAAATGGATCATATTGACCGAAACGATACGAAATTTCGTATCGACATGAAAAGACACAAGCCCATGTTATTAAATCACCATTTTCGTCGGAACCTGCAATATTTCGCAGGTTCTGCCATTTCGACCCATATTGGCTCTCCAGATTTTGACATTTTATTTTTATTTTTATTTTTCTTGCTTTCATCCCTCATTTCACCTAATTTCTAGAACTCCATTTCATTGAAACACGAGATTTGGTCCTCCATTTGTGGATTTTCTCAAATCTTACAAGGTGAGTAACCAACTCCCTCATTTTTTTATTTTTGATTTGTTTGTGCCTTAATTCTTTTTAGATTGCTTCCAAATTTAAGTATGTTTACTTTAGAGTGTTGATCAATGAATTTGTAGTGTCAAAATTAATTTTTGGTTCTTCCTACTTTTTATTTTTATTTTTCTGTTATTAAAAATAATTTTATAAATTATGTATATTGTTAAAAATGTAAATGTATAGAAGATGTATAAGCTTCAAATTAATGTATGTGAGAGTTGAGACACCATATTGCTGTGATGGTGTTGAATCAAAATTTTTTCTTTTCTGTTAATTATCTATTTTTACTATATTTAATATATATTTAAATAATTTTAAAAATATTTAAATATTAAAAAAACTAATTAATTTCTGTTTTAAATTTAAAAATAGGAGAGTATTAGTGGAAGCATGTATGCAATTTTTGGAGCATGTTGTGGAGCTTTTTAAGATAATTATTGTGTATTTTATATATATTTTAAATTATTTAGATATTAATAAAATATTTATTTATTTTTATTTTATATTTCAAAATAGGAGGTTATTATTAGAAGCATGTATGTAAATTTTGGAGCATATTGTGGAGCTTTCCAAGATACTTAGTGTTTATTTCTTGTATCAGACACTCTTTCAAAGATGTCAAACATAGCTTGGCAATATAGGAGGCCATTGATAGCTAATAGGAGGAAGCACGAGTATAATTACTGCAAGAAACAAATAACAGGAGGTGGGGCCACTAGACTGAAGGTGCATCTAGCTGGTGGAAACAAGGATGTAGTAGGGTGTCAAAAGGTGCCCTCAGAGGATAAGAAGACAATGGCCTCATATATTAGTGGGGGAAAGCAAAAGAAGAAACAGAAGAGAACACAAAGGGAGGAGTTCGAAGATGCATGTTTAGATGATCTCCTAGATCAAGAGGATTATGGTCTAGATGAGCCAGGAAAGTATGGATGTGACCCTGACCCAGAGGCCGAAAAGATCAGGAGGGCGATGATGATGAGTAGGGAGCAACAGAGGGTTGATGACATCAGGAGGCAACAAAGGTCTATAGGTTGTGGGTCTTCTAGAGAGCCAGCAAGTATGGGAGGCACAGGCAGCTTCCAAGTCCCTATAGAGTGTGGCAGGAGGTTCCTATCCCACGGGCCCCAACGAGGGATTGAGCTTCCTCAACACATTTTATAGATCCGGATTTAGAGATTCTTCGTAATGATCCAGCCCTATTTAGGAGGCCTGAGAAAAAGCAGAGAAAGTTGAAGTACTTATGGGGGTGTGAAGTAGAAAGTGGGGATGACTTTCTCCAAATGGGCTCATTACCATAGTATTCTAGCACATATAGCCCAAGGGCCCTACTATAAGGATATGATTAAGGAGATAGGCAGGGCTAGGAGTGGTGTACATGGACCCACTCCATATGAGATATATAATGTATATTTGCCTAAGCATAAGGAGGAGTTAAATGAGTACATTAATGGATTAAAGCCTATGTGGGCTTATTATGGATTGACCGTGATGGCTGATGGTTGGACTGGTCCCACTAGACAGTCCATCATCAATTTTCATTTCTAAATACATATATTTACATTACATGTACACTTTATAACTTTGTATTGATGCCTTAATGGATGGACATATATAGGCTCTTTTGGCCTCCATGTGTTGCCCATTGCATTGACTTAATGCTAAAGGATATCGGAAAGGTCAAGCTTGTCAAGAAGACCATGGAGCAAGCTTGACAAGTTAGCACCTTCATTAATAACTAAACATATGCATTAAAGATGATGAGGGACAAGTGTCAAGGTGACTTAGTGAGACCAAACATAACTAGATTTGTAACCAATTGGATAGCATTGCAACTTTGAGAGTAGGAAGACTGGCCTTAGAAGCATGTTTGCATCAGAACAGTGGTTTAACTGGGAGGGTTCTTCATCCGTAGGAGGAAGGAGGGCATGGTTGACTATACTCGATGATAGTTTATGGCATAATGTGAGGATGGTGGTGAAGATGCTTGAGCTTGTGGCACATGTGTTGAGAATGTTAGATCAGCAGAGAAGACCTACTCTACCACACATATGGGCTACAATAGATAGGATGAAGCAGCAAGTTGCTCAGGTCTACCCACACGGCAACAAAAAAGTCATCGACATCATCCAAGTTAGATGGGAGTCTATGTTGTAGCATCTATTGCATAAGGTTGGTGAGTTGTTAAGTCTAGAATTCAATTTAATTTTCATTATGTTATCACACTATTAAGTATTGATTGTTCCCTATTATTTTTTCTTTTTCTTACACAACATACTATTTAAATGCCAAGTACCATTACAAAGACAATCTTGGGATGAGGCAAGACTTGATGGATGCTGTACAAACTGTAGTGGAGAAGTTGGATCCGGATCCATTTAAACAAGCAATCATTCTAATGGAGGTGAGATAGTGATTTAATATTCACAATTCATAGTTTTATACTAAGTTATACCTAGGTATTGTTTTTCTTCTTCTTTATATATTAGATAAAGACATTTAGGGATGTCACTGAGAGCTTTGGTCGTTTTGTGGCATTATCGAGAAGGGAATCTACCCCTAAGGGTATATTTAATTATTATATTCTACTTTAACTTAGTTATTTAAGTATTGAAATGACTTAGAGTCTATGTTTGTTGCAACTAAATGGTGGTTGCAATTTGGACGTGACTCAACCCACTTGAGTACGATTGCAAGCAAAGTGCTCTCCCAAACATGTTTTGCCACTGGTTGTGAGCGAAATTGGAGCACCTTTAGCCTTGTTCACTTAAAGAGGCACAACCGATTGGGTGTGAAACATCTAGAAGACCTTGTCGACTTACACTATAATATGAGAGTGAGAGAGGATCATATTAGACACGAGATGGACAGAGAGAGTAACAATATCGAGTTGGCCGACATATTTGAGATGAAAGATGATGAATAACCCAATAGTTGACTGAATCAGGGATAGTAAAGAGCCATTGTTGAATGAGGAGGGAGGTCATCCCAGTAGATAGATTGCAGAGGAGATGGGGGCTGACGTGGAGGACTTCATGGCCCAGGAGGGGAGTGCACATGCAGTGCCAGCTCGTCCCTTTATGCCACACCCTAGTGCATCCACCTAGAGTGAGGATTTGATTGTCTGGTCCGACATTGAGGATGATGTGACTTAGGCCTTGGGCGATGAAGACGATGGTGATGGTGATGACGGAGAATATGAGGAGAGTGTTGGACCTCGTGATCAGGATTCAACTGATCCTAAGGACAGACCACCACTACCAACACCAACACCAACAGTACGTGAGAGTCAGGGGGTGGATGACCACTGAGATTCACAGGTGAGAGTCAGTTTACACACACGACACATGATTCAAACCATATTGGAGTTGCATCTCGAGGCAAAAATGTTTCCTCTACATATTCGAGGAAGGGGAAGGGGAGACAACACAACTATAGCACAGAGGAAACGCCATCATATGGGTTATACTGTCCTGCTGATGCGGAGAGTTTGGTCGGATCTATGAGATCGATAAACATAGATGATTCCTGAGACTCCACCTACAGAGGATCCGAATGGCATAGGCCTGCAGAGTCCTTATATGATATTGTTGTGGAGAATATTGGTTCTACCAAGTTGACTTATGGAGCTTATGGTTATGACCTTATGGTCATGGTGGGAGATCTCGCGAGATATCTCGCCTTTTTAGAAAGGCGAGACGAGATCTCTGGCGAGATCTGCGAGATTGCAGATCTCGCTCGAGATCTCGCCCATCTCGCGAGATCTCGCCCATCTCGCGAGATCTCGCCAATATCTCGGCGAGATCTCGCCAACGGGAATATTTTTGCTGCTTTAGGGGCTTTTTAAAGCCCCTATCTCGCTCGAGAGAGGCATCTCTCGCCTCTCTCGAGCCTCTCTCTCTCCTCTAACTCGCTGGAAGCCCATATTTGGCCGGAAAACTTCATTTTTGGCAGGAATTTGGCCGGAATTTGTTGGGGATTCAACATAGCAACATCATCAACTCATCTACAACAACAAATTGAAGCATATTTGTAGTGATTCAAGCATATTTCAAGGGATCTTCAAGAAATGTAAGATTTTCCCCCAAATTTGATTTTTTTCAAATACAAGGTTCTACAATGATTGTATGAGTGTGATATAAATATATGTTGATGTTCAAGCTTAGATCTACACTTTCATGGAAAAAATTTTAATTTTCTGTTATTAATTTTTTTTTTGAATTTTCGTATTTAAAAAATATATTATCTAAAAAATTAAAATTAAAGATTATAAATAAATACTTATGATATGAATGTGATTATTATTTATGTTAAACTACATTTAGAGGGCTACAATCTCATGTATTAATATTTTGATTATCATGCTTGCTGTATTTTTTTTATTTAAATAATTAAATAAAATAATTATGAAAAATAATATTTTATTAAAAAATTATCTGTTTTTTTTTTAAAATGATGCTTATATTATGTAGTTTATTTTAAAAATACAAACATGTCTTATTGAGCATTGTATATATGTTATCTTAGAACAAAGTGTGTGTTTTGTTGTTTTATAAATTATTTTTACATAAAATAATTATAAAAAATAATATGTTATTAAAAATTTATCTGTTTTTTTTTAAAATGATGCTCATATTATGTAGTTTATTTTAAAAATACTAACATGTTTGTTTGAGCAGTGTATATATGTTATCTTAGAACAAAGTGTGTGTTTTGTTGTTTTATAAATTGTTTTTACATGTTTTTATGTATCTAAAAATTATTCTAATGATTATTTGGGAATATTCATGATTCATGTATGTATTTCAGACTTTCAGTGCTGTACATTTGAATCTTAAATGGCAACTAGTGGGAGTGGCGGCACTGGTAGTGGGACTCAGGACATTGCTTGGCAACATGGGGATCCACTGACTGCTGACAAGAAGAAATCCCGATGCAAGTATTGCCTCAAGACTTTGAATTCGGTGGTTCAACCGTGATTAAAGCAACATTTGGCTGGTGGTTATAAAGATGTTGCCAAGTGTCCCAGGGTTCCTTATGAAGTCCAAAAAACAATTGCAGCAACTTTAAGAGGAGGGAAACAAAAAAAGGAAGAGATGGCACAAAAGCAAAGGGAATTTGAGGATATAGTGCTATCTAGACCTACTCTTGATGTTGATGAGGAATCAAGCGATGATGAAGGGAGGAGGAGGGTTATGGGTGTTGAGTCACGAGCCGAATGGAGACAGATGAAGGCTGCAATGGAAGCTAGCAGACAGTCCTTACATGCTGATAGTGTGAGGCAATATGAACAAACAAGGGGAGCAGGTGGTTCGGGGTCAGGGGCATCCATGCCACCTAGACATAGTTTTCAGGGAACTGAGACTGAGAGGACCGAAAGGAGGAGGAGGAAGACTACACATTATGATTCCACATTTGACCAAGACCCCTCCCTCTTCAACCAACAAGACATCTATCAAAGAAGCATTCCCTATATGTTTTGCTTGAGGTAGAGAAGGCAGTAGGGAGGAGGAAGCTAGGTTAACAATCAGCAAATTCATGCTAGCCAAAACACCATACTATCAGGGGATGATCAATGCAGTTGCTAGGGCAGGTGTAGGGGTTAAAGGCCCAACAGCTTGGGAAGTAATGAATAAATATTTACCCAAGGTAAAGCAGGAGGTGGATGAATACATTGAATCATTAAAAGAACAATGGAGTACATATGGTGTTACTGTGATGGCTGATGGATGGACTGGTCCTACTAGACAGTCCATCATTAATTTCATGGTGAGCTGCAATGGAAAGACATCCTTCCTCAAGTCAGTGGATGCCTCAGATAAGATCAAAGATGCTGACTACCTTTACAAGCTTCTTAGGGAGGTGGTACTCGAGGTAGGGCCAAAGAATGTGGTCCAAATTGTCACAGATAATGGTGCAAACTTCAAAAAAACTGGTGAAATGTTGATGAGGAAGAAGAGCAGCAGGATCCACCTCTTTTGGACACCATGTGCTGCTCATTCGATTGATCTTATGTTGAAGGATTTGGGGAAAAGAAAGTCAATCAGTACTGTGGTTGAGAGGGCTAGAAGGGTAAGTAATTTTATTTATAACCATGGTTATGTGCTGAAGATGATGAGGAACCACTGTAAGGGTGATCTAGTCAGACCTGGATTGACTAGATTCGCCACCAACTATGTAGCTCTGAAAAGCTTCCAGAAGAAAGTGGTGGGTCTTCGGCACATGTTTGCAAGTGAGGAGTGGTTTGGTTGGCGTGGATCTAGCCATCCTGATGCAATACTAGCCCAACAAACCATTGCTGATGATTCCTTTTGGAGGCAGCTGAATAGGACACTGGGCATTATAGAGCCTATTGTGTTTGTTTTAAGGATGGTGGATTCGGAGAAGAAGCCCACAATGCCCCACATATATGCTGCCCTCCAAAGAAATGAAAGAGTTGGTTAGAGCTGCTGCCCCTAGCACCTTCAAATCCTACGAGAGGATCATCGATAATAGATGGGAGATGCACTTGATGCATCCTTTGCACTTGGCTGGTGAGTCACTTTTAAGTCTTTATGTTTTTGTTGTATACTTTAATTTAAATTCTTTATTTGTTATAACTTATAACTTATAATTTATAAACAAGTAAGTTAGTAAACAACCAAATCACTAAGTCATTAACCAAATTTTTTATTTCCACAATGCAAGCTTACTACCTCAACCCAAAGTACCATTACAAGAATGATCCGGGGCTTGATGTAAAGTTGATGATCACGGTGCAAGAGGTGGTGGAGAAGCTTGTGTCAAATCCCATCATGCAAGGGACAATTAATGGAGAGGTGAGAACTTATTCAATTGTTTCTTCAACTTCTTGCATTAGTGCATTAGCCATTAAGCATATACATGATAATAGTATAATACAATAATTGAAGAATTGGTGAATTGGTGTACGAGATCGGGGAGTTCGGGGATGCCTGCTGAGGTTGTTTTCCGTTTTACAACTAGGAAAAAAACTGATCCTGGTAAATAGTTTACTACTCTATAAGTCATTAAGTCTATAAGTCTATAGACTATAAGTCTATAACTTTATAAATGATAACTGATAAGTTATATAAATATAAAGATTTGCTTGCCTAATGCATTCTTATTTTTGGTTATGCAGCCGATTGGTGGTTTCTATATGGAATTAGTGCGCCAAATCTCGTGGGACATAGCAATTAAAGTACTCTCACGGACTTGCTCATCCTCCGGTGTGAGAGGGAACCGACCCCTTCTCGCTCATCCATAGTAAGGTACGAACAGTTGGGGAGTAAGAGGCTCGAGAACTTGGTGTATGTGCATTACAACATGAGATTGAGAGTAGGGCACATACAAGATAATATAGATGACGACAATCGTGAACCGATTGAGTTGATCGATATATTCCACGAGCCCTCCTGCAGAGATGAGGAAGATGATGTCATATATCGATGGGTTAGGGATCGAGGTGGCCCAATGCTTTGGATGGGCCGGAAGGGCAGCTCGATCCTACCATTGCTGCGTCTTGTGGGCCCGGATGCGTGGCCGAGCACCTATCTTCCGATGAGGGTCGGGGCTGTCGAGCGGCATCGAAGGATCAACTCGTACCATTTGTGGAGCCACCTGGTCGACTTCAAACAACCGAGGTGACAACTAGTAGTGGGGATTCGGATGATGATGCCGATGATACCACTCATACCAGACGGCCAAGTGGCCCAAATCGGACATCGAGTTCGAGTCATGGAGGCAATCGGGCTGGTCGTGTTTCCGTGGAAGTCGGCGTCAACAAAGGGAGTCACCGACTCACCTCCACCAGTCCGAGTCATCCGACACATGTGAGCCACGGTTCCCTATCTCTCGGACTTATAGTAGGAGTCGGAAGAGCGAGATCAAAGCAAGGCGGGGGCAACCGAATGATGATGCAAGCATGCATGATCTTGAATTGAACATGGGAAGCATGAGCCTAGATCGAGTGATTCACAACAGCAGAGCCTGTCATCGGGGTACCAATATGGGGATCACAAAGACCGGTTACAGTGGGTATTCTTCTTATGGAGGTCATACTATTCCTCAAGACCCTTCACCTGGAGAGTATGCATATGGGAGTGAAGGTGGGTTGTTAAATGAGTGGTTTAGAAACCCGTACCCAAATACTCAACAACTATATGAACAACAACAACAAAGCAATGGCTCTTTCACCCACCCATGATTGACGGTTATCCCGCATCGCTATTCCTCCAAAGATTCGACATGCAAACATATAATGATCATATAAACCGATATGTGACATACTTGATGATCAATTGACTTGGGAGTCATATGTGGCCACCGTTCAGAATCAATTGATGCGGAATGTTGAGTGATACTCTTAGTCTTGTAAGTTGTAAGTTGTAAGTTGTAAGTTGTAAGTTGTAATCTTCTTAATTCTTATGGAGTTATGGTTGTAAAATTTTGAAGACATTTAAGTGTTTAACAATTTATTACTTTGAATCTTTGATAGTTTGAAGTTTGAACTTTGATCACTTGTTGACTTGATTCTTGAATACTTGATGTGTAATGTTAATATGTTATTATATATTTGTATTTGATACTTGATGGTTGATAAATGATAACTTATTAACTTGAAGTCTTGAATTACTTGATATCTTTACATAATTACATTACATGTTGTCTATTCTCTAAGACTATAACTTTGCATTACACAGAATTTCGGTTTTACACATAGGGTCGACGTAGGAGACATAGTTAGGGTTATTTTCTCACAAATCTAAGGCCACCAATGTGTTCAAAAGGCCTTAAATAGGCTAAGTACCAAGTTTCAGCCCAACCAGAGCCCTAAAACTCACCGAGATGGGCTACCGAGACTACCGCCAATTTTCTGGCATATCTCGACCGAGATCTCGCCATCTCGGTCGAGATCTCGGTATTTCTGGGTGGCGAGATCTCGCTTGAGAGCGAGATCTCCCACCATGCTTATGGTGTCCCTCCTGGTTATCAAACTCATGATCTGGCACTAGTGGAGCCTTATGGTTATGGAGCTTCTGGTGTCCCTCCGTCACCTATCGGAGTCCCCACTGGAACCTTATTGTCAGTATGGACCTTATGGTGTCCCTGCCTCTATTGACAACCAGGGTATTCCTTCATTTGTTGAGCAGATCTTCCACTCTATACCACAACCACCACTAGCCTTTCCATATGTAGTTGAGCTAATTCCTTATTCAAAAATTCACAACTTCCCACCATCAAGAAATCTTAGGCATGTGGATGAGGCCACGTATAGAGTTGCAGTTGTTGAACACGTTGACAACTATATGGGGAATATCATGGGACTTGTATTGTCATTTATATGGGGTGTAGACAGAAGAGGGAAACATGGAATAGAGTAGACTTGTAATTGGTAACATTCTCACTTTTTCTCATATACACTATATACTTGAATGTAACATTTTCAATGGTTTTTATGGTAAATTAGTAGTTCCATAGTGTCTATTATGCTTGAAATAGGTAGTATGCAAGAATCCAAATCATTTTGAGTCCATATGAGGCCCAAAATTGAAGTTTGAATTTTTAGAACAAAATTTTGGTCAAAACTAGGAATTTTTTCAGCCTTTTTCAAGGTCGAAATTCCTGTTTCGACTGAAATTTTTTTCTTGCAACTAAGTTCTTAGATGTTAGGCACCCACCTAGACAAACCTCAACACCATGGAGTTACTTTGTGTACCCATTATTTGTTATAAGAATAATGTAGTTATATGTGCCACCATTACCACAATAGCAATACATGTTTAATCTACTCTTCTTCTTTCTTTCTTTCTTTTTTTTTTTTTGGGGGGGGGGTGAGGCAAAGGCAGCATGCTGACACTAGGGGACCTAGGTGTCGCCTTGACAACTATGAAATCTATGTAAACCTTTGTTGCTATATATCTTTAAAGGGGTTAAAAGCAATTTTTGTTTGCCAATATATTGATAACATTTAGTTAAATACAAAATTTTTGGAGGGGTTGAAAATGTAAATAAACCAGAGAAGGCAACTATTGAAGTTCAAATTTCCTTCTTGATGTAATTTTTGGTTATGATTCTAGGCTTGTCACTTATACACAAACTTGTACATTTTCCAATGTAGAAAAAACATTATTATTATTATTTTTTTTTTTTGGGGGGGGGGGGGGTTCAAGGAATTTAATTGCCTGGGGATTTGGGTATCCGCCTAGCTCTTGGAAATCAGCCCTCCAGAAACCCTGAAAACTATGATGCCATGTGATATCTAGTTGATTTATTTATCTGACTTTGGGATCCTCTTGGCTGTTCCAACCTTCTATGGAGGGATTTAGTCCGTTGGCCTGCTTTGAGAACTTCTCAAACTGTAAAAGTATCACATATCTGACTATGTGTATGGGAGTCTGCAAAATTGCCTCATTTGTGAACGACTTCATTCCATTCTTTCTCACACTGAAACCTTATTTCTTTGGTTAGATTGTATTTTTAGTTGATGCTCAAATCAAAATGTTTGCACTATAATATCAAATAGACCAAGTTTTAGTGCTAGTCTAGTAAGTTTGGGTTGCTAAGAACCAAGTTTCCTTATCTGAGTCCAAGTCCTTTGTTTCAGGCTATAAATAGTCTTTCTAGTGTTAAGTATTTTCAAATTTGATTGATTGAATGAATTGAGTTTTGAGAAAATAGACTAGTATAGATCCCTGGGAGGGTGACCTGCGGCTGGGTTTGTGCATTGTTCTTCAACTTCAAGATCTTCAATCACCAAGTCAAGCATTCTACAAAGAGTTTTCTGCAGTTCTTCAACTCCAATTAAGTGAGATACTCCCACCAAAACCCTAACCCTATCTCCCCCTGTCGTCCACCTTAACAATCCCTTCCCTCTCTTGTTTGGCCTAGTTCTACACCCCCCAACCCATCACAAATCCCCTTTAGTTTCCTGCAATTCCAGCCCCTTCTTCTAGACCAAGAGACCTTCCCCCTTACAACTGTAGGCCATCCCTGCCCCTCCCTGTTTCTGCACAAGCAGCAGTACCTCTCCTTATGTAAACCCTACTTTCCCACCCACTCTTGAAGCCTTTGCCCTTCCATAGAATTGCAAGCAACCCTAGGACATAAACCCTAACCCAATTAGCCTATCCAACCTATTTTACCCTACTCTGAATTTTCTGCAAGTCTTCTTCAACCTTGGACTTCTGCAGAATTTTTAGAAGCTTCATTAAACCCTAAATCAGACCTTTAAAACCCCATTAACCTTTCCAAAACCCTGAGTCCTAAATCTGAAACATAAAACCAGCAAAGTCAAAGCCCAAAAACCCACCAACCAAAACCCATTCCCAAAACCCTAACCCTAACTGAGTCCCAGTTGGCCAAGGACTGGAATTTCCAACTCTGAGTTTGAATTCCTATTAAATTTCAGGCCTGAAATCACAAATCCCAGCAGACTTATAACCCTAATAGCCTTAGCTGAAGCCTCCAGAAACCCTAATCAGTGCTGTTTCTTAATAAAGATGGTCCTGGTTAACAAACCCTAAGCTTGGGTTTGCATCAAGTAAGAGGGAAAACAGCAGGTTCTTTCCAGAATTCAAAGACTTAATGAAACAGGGGCAGCATTAAATAATCCAATCAACAACAGTTTTCTATTTATGAAAAGATACGGGATTTCTGTTGATTCTGATAACTAGCAGGAGATATGAAGAAAAAACAGCAGCAGTACTCACAAGCATATGCAAGACATCATAGCAATAACAGTAGTGGTGGGACTAATAGTAATAGGTAAAACATACCTCACAGTAGCACTGTAATATTCGTAGCAAATTGCAAGAAAAGAAACTTCCCCAAAATAAGAGCAATAGTCGATGTAGGTGTAGATAAGATTCATACTCCATCGAACAAAGAGGAAGGCATCCTAGAGACTGCAGTCAATTATCAGAAAAGTGAATTTTTTTTTGTTGGATCTTATATCTTAGCATATCACAAACTAAACAAATAATGGCAAGAAGATTTTGCTGGATCTTATATCTTCAACAGATCACAAACTGAACAAATAATTTCAGAAACAACCTTCGTCCTCTGGGTCTTCAGTGGCAATATTAGATAGAAAAAAATCATCTCATAAATTGGTATAGAAGGATCTTAATTACATGGATACAGCAGCGATAGGTGGCCGCACACCAGGTAGAAGGAAAAAAAAAAAAAAAAAACTCAGAAAATGATCAATGGCGAGAGAGGAGTCCCTAAGGTGATTACAGTGGCTCTGATACCAAGTTAGGATTTCAGTGCCTGTAGTCAGCCTAGGGACTGAAAGGGAAACAAAAAGAAAGAAGAATAGAAGAAAACTAAAGAAGATGAAGCAGAAGAAGAGAAGAGGGAGAAAGCTCACACGTATGTGTTGATGCTATCCTTCAGTACTTTATCTATAATATACAATAAAATCTCAGTTTAGGAAAACTCAGTTACAGCAAAAAAGGGAAAATACATATTAGAATTTCCCAGATCTACTAAAAAGTAAAGTATCCAAAGGAGATTACTCATCAACTAAGCATCAGGAAGTAACCAAAATAGAAACCTAAGCTAAAATAGAAAGTGAAATATTAACACACTAGATAAGAAATATTACGAGATATAACTACTGAAGCACATTTAAAGGATTTTACAGAGAAGGAAATCTGTCACCAATGAAATCTAGGATCAGTTAAAGAAACCAGTTGGTTAGAAACAACCTTTTATCAGTTGACCACAATCAGGTTCAACAACAGAGGAACACAGTTCCCAGAATTGCACACTTTAGTCTTTAAATAATTCAATGTAAGCATGGTGACCTACTATTGAACATATTCAGCATCAGATTACAATTCAAACATGCCAACATAAGATAACAAAATGAACACATCTTGATATGAGATGTTCCTGAAAGCAAATTTTAGCTCCTCATCTTTTTATGCCATCTTACTGCCTACTCCCAATAAACCACCCTCCCACCCCCCCCCCCAAAAAAAAAAAAAAAAAAAAAAAAAAAAAAGGGGGAGGAATTCCGGAGGATCGGGAGCATTGATGAGGCAACTTAAAATAAGAGCCTTGTTCCAGCAAATTCAACGTCCGAGATATAGAATTTGTCACCTAGAACAGTTATAGCATTGCCTATTGGTAGATAAGTGATAAGTACACCAAAAAGAGGAATGATAAAGTATCATAGGAGACAAAAGAAAATTAATAAAATTGCATAGGATAAAAAATATGTCACACACAAAGCAAGAACATAATTTTATGTCTAGATGGGTAAATTTACAGCTTGTGGCAAGCCCTGATCCAACACACAGACTTTGTGATGCCAGAATACTCTAAACATCCTTTATCAATGCATAAAAAGCAAAAGACAGAGAAGCAAGAAAAAAAAAAAAAAAAAAAAAGAAGAGAAGGAAGGAAGAAAAGAAAAGAAAAGAAAAGAAAGGAAGAAGAAAAAGATAGCTACCTTGGCAAGGAAATTGGTACGTGATTACATGCTATTCAAAGACATTGAATTTTGAGCACGAACCACTCAACTAACCACCAAACACGAGCCGCATTAAAATATCCCTTTCCATCATAAACAACCACCCCATCTTTGTTGTCGATCCCAAGAGCAGAAACAGCAGCACTAAAAGCTTCCTCTGATGGCAACATCTGGGGCAGCTGATCTAAATTATTAAATAAAGGAAACAGCATCTCCTAGATGATGATATATTCTAATACAAATAAAAAATCATTACAGAAACACAAGATCACCCCCTAATCATTCTGAAACAGCTTCTCAGCCTTAATGATAGTGTATAGGGTAATCATCAGGGACTACAAGATCACTCAACTCAATAGACAACCCATCTAGATGGTTGCAGACTACTAATTAATCATATCATTTTGTTGGTCATCAAAAGGCATCGCAAACATCCAAATAAACTTGTAACAACTTTAGATTTTTAGAAGGTCAGACCAGCAGGGACGATGATAGTGAAAAGGGAAGAGAAGAGGGGAGAAGAAGACAAAGAGAGAAAGGGGGAGAGAGCTCGTGTGCATTGAGGCTCTCCCCTATGTGCCTTATTTATCTTATAAATGCTCCTGTACGGAGAAGTGACACAATCCAGATTGAATGAATTAGAAGAGCTAAGGGCAGACCTAAGATAACCTTAAGAGAAGTGGTAAGAAAGGATATGCATACCTTAGGCCTTGTATCTAGCATGGCCTCAAACAAAGCTGAGTGGAAGGCAAGAATTCATGTAGCCAACCCCATTTAGTTGGGACAAGGCTTCTTGATGATGATGATAGAATCCAATCTCAGTTTCATGTAGCCAACCCCATTTAGTTGGGACAAGGCTTCTTGATGATGATGATAGAATCCAATCTCCGGTAAAATCACTTAATCCTAAACTGAGTAACAACAAAAAAAAGAAAAATACATAGTGCATAGAATCTCCCAAATCTACTAAAAGAAAATATAAATCTATTAAAAGGGATATATCCTAGGGAAATTACTTATTAGCCAAACAATAAGAAAAATAGTAAGTAACCATCCACCAGCTGGAGCATAAGACCTTCAACAAAACTAATTGTCATCTAGTTTCATTAGCATGTACAACTATCATCTTCTGTTTCTCTGCCAGTTCAAATTAATCTGTCCCAACATTTAAACTAAAAACCTCATAACGGGAAGTTCTGTACACAGCACCAAGCAAATTGATTTACACCAATTACAGCATAAATCGGATTGTTACAACAAACACTGGACCCGTTCTTGGTGCACTCAAGGTGCCATCAAGAAATGGGCCAAAGGTCTCCATAAGAGCAAGAACTTTCCAATGATGGATGATGAATGGATCAATAGGAGGTGGCCATTGCTACTACAGCAACTCAAATGAATGAGATAAAGAAAGAGGCATACATAAGACAAGGAGAAGTTTCAGCTTAAATCCTCCAATTGACTCATGTTGTAAGTTGTCGACCAACAAGGGATCAAAATGAAACAGCAAAAGCTTTAGATTATGATTCAGAAGTATACATAATGGATAAAGGGTTTAGCCGCTGATGATACACGGGCAAATGCCCATTATACGATGCACTATACAATTGACTTGTTGAGGTAGACAGTAAGCCATAAAACTTCAGCAACCAATCTAGGGGGCTCCCCCATTGGTCTGATGTTGGAATGACTATCACTTCCTAGATGGCTCCAATCAAAGAGGGAAGGCAGGGGGGAATGTGTTAAACCCTAATATAAGTTTTCAACACCAATGTGATGCAGAATTAAAGACATATTTAAGAAAGAAAAAATCCATTGGGTTAGGCCCATCAAAGGCCTAAAGCTATCACATGAATCAAGCCCATGGCTTTCATGGGCTAGGACTGTTTTAGTGGGTTAAAGTCCCACATATGTTGAACTTCATAATTGATACCCAAGCCCAAGTCTAGTTATAGTTGATACCGAAGCCCAAGTCTACTTTTTGAAAAGTCAATAAAAGGGGTTGTGGTTTGAAAATAAAAGAACTCATTGTCAAAGGAGTTTTCCTTTGTCAAAGAGTTAGGTAGTAGTTGAGTTATTAATAGGTAGGTGGTGTTAGCTAGTGGTTGAATGTTACTATTAATGTTTGTCTCTTTAGAATGCTATATAAAGAGACTTATATAAGATGTGAACACACAACTCATCAATTGAAATCAAATTGCTTTGTTAGCATTCCTTCTCTATGGAGAATCCTTGTGTTTGATCAAGAT
The DNA here is from genome assembly GCF_041222555.1 of Hakea prostrata. Taxonomy (NCBI): domain Eukaryota; kingdom Viridiplantae; phylum Streptophyta; class Magnoliopsida; order Proteales; family Proteaceae; genus Hakea; species Hakea prostrata. The sequence goes on from NW_028291123.1 coordinate 447,677, forward strand.
AGGTTGGTGTTCGATCCAATCGATCCACCTTGCGATGTGAAGCCCGGGTGTTACATTGTTATTCTCAATTCCCTCATATTGTCCCTTTAATTTCTTCATCATAGTTCTGCCTCTGTTTTGAAGATCTGTTTAGCTCGTCTTGTTATGCTATTATCCTTATAATATCACTATAGTTTCAGCCCTTTTTCACATCTAAATTCAGTTTCATCTTAAGTCTATCAAATCTGACATTGATTCCCTGTGAAAGGTCCTATTTAGCTACTGTTTTGATCAATCAAATACAATACTACATTATTTGGTATCAGAGCTATGACAAAGAGTGAAACTTTTGGGTTGGATACTGATCTTATGGTAGCAATGATGGGGATGTTGCAACAATTGAGCAACCAAATCACTGCACGCCACAAGCAAGTGGAAGACAGGTTCTCAGCAATGGAGTCTAGAGTTGTTGCCTCTACTCATGCTTCACAGCCTCCACTTGGTGAATAATCCCAGCCAACTCACTTTATAGCCAACTTTCCTCCCTGGATGAATATAGGAAGAGGGCCCCAAAGGATTCCAGTTGTGCTACCAACCCTCGAAGAGCACATACGGACTTATTTCATTGGAGAACAACCTACATTCAATAAGCATGTTGGTGACTCTCAAAAGGTAAAGCTTGAACACCAAGAGTTCATTCACACTAGCCATAACACAAGGCTGGTATTGGCTCTTGTTACGAGAGAAGTTACCCCTCAACCTAAGGCGACATTCCTAAACCAGGAGTTCATTCACACTAGCCATAACACAAGGCTGGTATTGGCTCTTGTTACGAGAGAAGTTACCCCTCAACCTAAGGCGACATTCCCTCCACTTATCAGAGAGTTACCTTATGATTTTCCTGAGGTGGTTCCTGATGAGTTGCCTAATGAGCTACCTCTTATGCGCGATATTCTGCATGCCATTGATTTGGTATTAGGTTCGGTGTTACCAAACCTACCGACTTATCACCTCAACCTAGCGGAGCACAATGAATTCAAACGACAGGTGGATGAGTTGCTACATAAAGGATTCATTCAAAAGAGCTTAAGTCCATGTGTTGTACAGTCATTACTCACTCCAAAGAAGGACGGCTCATGGCGTAAGTGTGTGGACAGTCGAGCAATCAATAAAATTACAGTTGAGTATAGGTTTCCTATACCGCAATTTGATGCCATGTTAGAAATGAACTTAAGCAATGTCTTCAATGTGGTTGACTTACATCTTTATGTAGGACACCACTCTGATGATGGAGACACTAAACAAATGTTGAGGCTGCCCCAACTTAAGCCACCAATCACTGACATCATTGAGGAGGTTTTGAATGACTCTTACAAAACCACTCGTCGTGGCACTAGATACCATGCTTTCCTCATCAAATGGAAGAATCGTCCACGACATTATAGTACTTGGATTCATGCTGATGATTTCAAGAAACTCGAACCCGATTTGTATGAACGTTATATGTCATTCATTCATTCGTCGGAGACGAATGTTTTCAAGCCGGGGATAATTGATGCAGAATTAAAGACATTTAAGAGAGATAAAGCCCATTGGGTTAGGCCCATCAAAGGCCTAAAGCTATCATATGAATCAGCCCATGGATTTCATGGGCTAGGACTATTTTAGTGAGTTAAAGTCCCACATATGTTGAACTTCATAGTTGATACCTAAGCCCAAGTCTAGTTATAGTTGATACCTAAGCTCAAGTCTAGTTTTTGAAAAGTCAATAAAAGGGGTTTTGGTTTGAAAATAAAGAACTCATTGTCAAAAGAGTTTTCCTTTATCAAAGAGTTAGGTAGTAATTGAGTTATTAATATGTAGGTGGTGTTAGATAGTGTTTGGATGTTACCATTAATGTTTGTCTCTTTAGAATGCTATATAAAGAGACTTATGTAAGATGTGAATACACAACCGATCAATTGAAATCAAATTGCTTTGTTAGCATTCCTTCTCTATGGAGAATCCTTGTGTTTGATCAAGGTAGGTTGGTGTTTGATCCAATCAATCCACCTTGCAGTGTGAAGCCCAAGTGTTATATTGTTATTCTTAATTCCCTCATATTGTCCTTTTAATTTCTTCATCATAGTTCTGCCTTTGTTTTGAAGATCTGTTTAGCTCGTCTTGTTATGCTATTATCCTTATAATATCACTCTAGTTTCAGCTTAAGGCTATCAAATCTGACCTTGATTCCTTGTGAAAGGTCCTATTTGGCTACTGTTTTGATCAATCAAATACATACTACATTACAATGCTATTTTCTTCCAATGCAAATAATAATAATAATAAATAAATAAAAAAAATTAAAGAAAGAAAGAAAGAAAAGAAAAGAAAAGAAAAGAGGAGAAAGAAGGTTTTAAGATGTCAGGGAAAGCATCTCACTCTATTTGATATCCCACCCACATCAATGAAAAGGGCACCAGGAATGTGAACAACCTGTATAAAGAGAAAAAATGAAATAATATTCCAACACTAGCATCTCTACTGCAAGTTGCACAGGATTGCAGCTTAAATTGTAACCTAGGAATTGGACATATAGAGTGAACATAGAAGCGATACGGAAGAGTTTCAATGCAATGGCAAAACTATTGGTAATATCAAGAAAGTTCAAAGAGAGACACAGTTGGAATCTGATACTCTTGAAGATTCCTATGCTCATCTGGCATGTACCAGGAGGGCATCCAAGATCTGAAGAGACAATTCAATGCTCATCAGCTGAAGAACTTCCACAAATCCAAAGAGGCAATTAAAACAACAATATTACTTCATACCATCCAAATATACTACTAGAACTAAGAACATTAAACACATACAGACAGTTATATCCATCTAATCATGTGTCAATCTGTTCAAACTATCTACATCTAATCATTGCTTACAATTTATGCAAACTCTAGAATATGTCATACAGAATCCCTTCCCTCAGAAACGAAAACCTTACTCTGAATCATTTTATTCAGATAGATGCAAGTTGTCAACTCTTGATATGCATTGATGTACACATCCTATACATGTTGAAATATCAAAATAATGAATTTTATGCTTTGTTGGAAAATTATAAAAATTCATAAATAGGTCTTTTTCTTCTTCATATGATTTGAAAATGAAAATTTGGAACGATTTGGTAGATATGGATCATCATAAACAATTTATGATCACAAATGTAATCAAAGGCATTACTTTTGCTATTCTGACCTTGTGCTATGGGAGATTTCCTTGGTCCTGTTTCTATTTTTCCCCATTATGCTAGATCAAGTGGCAGGCCTAAGATGAACTTGCTTGCATTCAAACACTGTCCTGTTTTGACCAAGTTGGGTCTCAGTCTCTGCCATTGTTGCTGATGAATGCCTCCATGACAAAGTATCTTTCCTTGGGTGGCAGCCAGAAAAGACGAGCCATCATGTATGCATCAAAACAAGCTTAAGATAGGTTAGATCAGGTGACCACATTGCTGTTCCACACTGAACAATATCATGAAGAACAAGTTACATCTCTTAAGTTAGTTTCTATCATCCTTATAGAAAGGGGCTTCCCATCATCAACCATAAAAACTTGCACTTCATTCTCAAATTCAATCCAGCTATAACCTGGATATTTTACAACATATCTGTCACCCATCAGAGCCCTAATAGCTGATGCATCACCCCATCTTCCTAAAGCAGCATAGATGTTGGCAAGAAGCACATAAGGGGCTGAATTTTGAGGGTCCAAGCGGAAAAGTTGCTCTGCTGCCCGTTTCCCTAATTTAACATTAGCATGAACTCTGCAAGAGCTAAGCAAGACCTCCCATATAATTGGATCATCTTTACATGGCATCTTATTTACAATCACTTCCGCTTCGTCAAAACGAGCAGCACGGCCTAAAGAGTCAATGATGCACGTGTAATGGTCTGCCAATGGCTCCACCCCATGATATTGTTCCATTGAATTAAAAATTTTGATTCCTTCGTCAACCAATCCAGAATGGCTACAAGCAGTAAGAACAGCAATGAAAGTTATGCCATCAGGTTTCTCGCCTGATTGAATCATGTCTTTGAAAAGGTCAACAGCTTCCTCTCCCCGTCCATTCTGTGCATACCCATGTATCATCTCATTCCAAGAAACAGTATTCTTATTAGTCATCTCATTGAAAAACTGGCGAGCAACATCCACATCGCCACATCGTGAATACATATCAATCAAAGCGCTCCCCACAAAAACATCATTTACATGCCCATCTTTTGCTATCTGAGCATGTATTTGTGTCCCTTGGGACAGAGAAGCCAGTCTAGCACATGAACTGAGTGCACTAGAATAAGAGAATTGAGAAGGTCTCATGCCTTTCTCTTGCAACTGCCGAAACAAAGTGAAAGCTTCCCGGTGTAAAGAATGGAGAGAAAAACCCGAAATCATTGAATTCCAACAGACAATATCCCTTTCTGTCATTCTGTCAAAAAAGCACCTTGCCAGCTCAATGCTTTCACACTTGGAATACATGTCAATGAGTCCACTGGCAACAAAAATGTCGGTTTGCAAAGATGCCTTGGTCAAGAATGCATGCACCTGCTTTCCACCCTTCAGAAATCCCATTCCCGCACATGAGTTAAGAACAAGAGCCAAAGTTGTATGGTTAGGTTGTATACTCAGAAACTGCATCTTCCGGAAGAACTCCAAGGCTTCCTTATGATTTCCTTTCTGAGAGTACCCAGTGAGCAGGGCATTCCAAGAAGCTACCGTTGGGATTGACATCCTCTCAAACATCTGACGACCACTTTCCATATCCCCAGACTTGACACAAGCACCAAGCATACTAATATACGTGACCTCATCTGGTTCAAACCCATGTCTTTGCATCCTTCCCAACAACTCTATAGCTTTATCACTTCTACCCATCTGACCATACCCAGCAATCAAAATGTTCCAAGAAACATTGTTAACCTCTGGCAAACTTGCAAATAGCATCTCTGCAGTCTCCATGTTCTCATTCTTAGCATACATGTCAATCACCGAATTACTAACATGAAGATTCAATTCGAACCCAAGTTTGATAATGAGACAGTGTACTTGCAGTCCATGGACAAAACATGGGACCCCATGCTCGCTTTCTCCCCTAGCACAGACACTTAGTATGCCAGATAAAGACACAGGGTCAATTTTTATCCCAACCTTATGCATCTTAGTGAACATTCTCAAGGCCTCCTCAATGTGATCAGTTTGTGCTAACCCACACATCATTGCTGTGAACGAAATCTCATTTGGATTACACATTTCACCAAATAGTTGAATTGCATCACCAACAATCCCACATTTGCTATACATAGCCACCAAGGCATTTTCCACGTAGATGTCATGATCCAGGCCAACTTTGATAACAGCACTATGGCATCCCCTACCATGTTCTACATCCATCAAACTACCACAGGCCCTTAGAACACTAGCAAAAGTGAACTGGGAAGGCACAACTCCTTCCCTGCGCATCATAGAATAATAACCCAAGGCCTCACTCTCCGACCCATTTTGAACAAGAGAAGTAATCATAGTGTTCCATGAGACAGTATTCCTCTCCGGCATCGACATAAACAATTGAAGTGCATCCTGCAAGTCACCAGCTTTACAGAAAGCAGCAACAATAGCGTTCCATGTATAAATATTTCTTTCAGGCATTGTATCAAACACACGACGGGCAGAACCAATATCGCCACACTTGTTGTAGAACTCAATGAGCCTGTTGGACAGAAAGACATCTGAGAGTAGTCCATTAGCGAAAATCTGTGCGTGAAGGTGCTTGCCAAGAAGGTGCGCTTTTTTGTTTATGCATATCTGCAATAGATTTGCAAAGTGAATCACCTTACTTCCCATTTTGAGAATCCCACCATCGAATTTCTAAATTTTAGGGGTCTTTGTGCTATATATCTGAAATAAACCTCAGGGGTAATCTTGTCAATTAAGCACGTAGAAGTTAGAAGTTAGAACACCCTCGAGGCCTCGATTCTTACCAATAAACAGGAGGAAAGCCAACATTCCCCCCCCCCCCCCCCCAAAAAAAAATTTCTCCCTCTTTGGCCGTGTCCAAACCTCCTTGGCTTGGATCTTCCTCCCGTTGGCTGTCATAGTGCCTGCAACTCAGGCGGCTGAGATGGAGGTCACGGGGTTTGATTCCGAGGGAAAAGAATTCACGAATGCAGCGGAGATGTGGAGACAAGAAATCGGAGAAGGAGATCAACAGAAGAAGACTGAGTGGTATCATAAAGGCGTCGGGTACTGGGAAGTAAGACTTCTTTCTCTAAAACTCCAAACCGAATACCATAGAAAAGTTCTTTTCTGTTTCGTTGGCTTTTGGATATTTTTCAGCTGGAAGTTTGGGGCTTTTTTGGGTTTGTTCTGAAGCTCATTTTTGTTGTCCGTTTTTATATAGGGTGTTGAGGCATCTGTGGATGGAGTATTGGGAGGATTTGGGCATGTTAATGATACTGATATTAAGAGTAGCGAAGCTTTTCTCAAGACTCTATTGCTTGATTTCTTTGGAGATGATCTAAGGAATCGTCATCTTGTCGCTCTTGGTAATGTTTCTCTTACACTCACTCATGTGGTAAGGCGTAGGGCTCAGTAGTTGGGTGCAGATGGTGGGTGTGGCTCTAGCACATTGAGTTGAAGCCTAAATATTTAGGGGCATGAAGTACAAGAATTTATGTGGTTTAATCTTCTGTTCTTTCCACACATTTCCTTTCTCCTATCCTTTCTTTGGGCCTGTGGGCACAGTCACTATAATGGCATCACATTGGCCAAAAAAAAGTTGGGTGCAGTTCTTATAGTGTGGTTTCACGTATTGTAGTTAGACTGACTTTGGCCTTAGAAAAATCTGGAGTTTCTGTCTCTTCTATTGATACCAAAGACGCGAAAACATTTAGGTATCTTCTTTTTTCTTTTACTCTGTTACTTATGACGAACAAATCTTGGACGGATTAAAAATTGCATCCCAGAACCAGTGTGATCGGCTGCTGCTATCCTTCTCCAAGCCCCCCCCCCCCCCTCATCAAAGAAGAGGAGGGAGGGGGAGGAGGAATATTTTTTTTTTTTTTTTTAAAGGGGGCGCCCCCCCACCCAGATGGTGGTTTGGGGGGGGGGTTGTTCGCCCCCCCGCCCGCCCCCCCCCCCCCCCCCCCCCCCCCCGCCCCACCCCCCCCCCCCCCCCCCCCCCCCCCCCCCCCCCCACAAAGCCTTCCTGAAGAAGAAAGATTATTCTGCTGCAAGCGTGCCCTAATCTTACTTATGAATTAGGGTAATCACCCTGATGACAGCAGACTCAAACTGACGGCTGCGGATAATCATCATCAAAGGGATAACTATCGCATAACCTAACGGTTATCTCAGGAGTCCTCTACTAGCCCAAACTAGTAGAAGTCTATCGTTCAACGGATCTTACTAATGAGATCCAACGACTACCCGAAGAAGGCTCGAGTGCATCCAACGAAGGAGATTCGAAGGTACACTCTATATAAACCTCACTACCATACAAGGTGAGGGAGGGATCAATCGATCAAGGAGAATACTATCTCGAGACTCAGGTTCGGATACATACCGATAGACCTAAACTATCGGCATCCCCGCTATCTAGATTACCTTTCCCGTTTCTTCAATCATTAGCTCGTGCTTCTAGCAGAGCCGTTTGTGATTAAGTTCATCAATCGACTTAGCCTTCGGAGGTGAACTCCCGACCCCAGCCGGTCGGGCCACATCCGACGCTTTTGTTTTGCAGGACATCACGTGGAGATCCAAGGGGCCGAGCAGATTTTGGACGCATCATTTGGCGCCGTCTCGTGGGAAAGACTTGAAAAAGCCATGGTGACTAGATCAGCAGCCGCAGCCGCGACAACGCAATTCCGGTGTTCGATACCCGGGGTAAATAATCCAGATATTCCCCAGAAAGCCAAAATCCTATTGAAGTGGATAAAGGCCGGGGAGGACGTAATCTTCCTCCCCGATACAATCCAAGATCAATTGGATCAGGTAAAGATTCAACTCTTGGAGGTGAGCCAAGCACTCCGCTTGCTCACTGCACGAGTGGTTTTACCACAAGAACCCGATCAACACGACTCAGGGAGACGTGCATTGCCACGTGACCAAAGAATGGCTGAAGACCGGAATGTCGATCAGAATTTCCGTGAAGGAGACCGAGGACTTCGGAGGATTGATGATCAACCAAGGCGAGGCGATCGGTTCGATAGACCGCAAGAGAGTACAACCGATTCAAATACAAGGTTGGAGTCCAGGGGTAAGAACCCACTCACCCACCGTCGAAGAACCGTTCGTGATGATCGAGCGGTTCGTGATGAGAGAAACGTTCGTGAAGGACGGGCTGTTCGTGATGATCGAGTAGCATGTGATGATCGTGTTAATCGAGGTCGTGATCGTATTGCTGAGGATCACCCGACCCAGATTGGTCAAGAATTGGCCAATATCAATGAGAAGTTAGGGCAATTGGCTAAGGGAAGAATAACCGAGGATATTTACTCAGCCATTCGGAAGACTCCTTTTGTCGAGCCAATCGCGGGATATCGGTTTCCCCATAACTTCCGTTTGCCTACCTTCTCAACATTCGATGGCTCCGGAGATCCAACAGCTCACATTGGCTATTACCAATGCATACATGGGCGCTTCTGTAATTTCGATGAAATTTTATGCAGGTTTTCGGATCATCTCTAATCGGAGCGGCACAAAAGTGGTTTTCTAACCTCCCCTCGGGAAGGATCAGTGAACTTTGACGAATTGGCACGCCAATTCATAGGGCGATTCCAGAGTGGGATACAGTCAAGAAAACGGAAGAAACCTTGTTTATCGTCAAACAGGGAAAGAGCGAATCGATCGTAGAGTTTCTCAAAAGATTCAACAAAGTGACGATGGAGATAGAAAACTTGGATGAACAGTAGCCGTAACCGCTCTATTCACAGGACTCACAAATCGGAAGCTCCCGGAGTTATTACTACAAGATATACCCACGACTTATGCCGAGTTGGTACAGAGATGCCGTAAGCAGTGAAGTCATGGAGATTCTAGATGCGCGCCAAGGAGATAATAAAGTCTCCAATAAGGAACAAAAGGCTCCCGAGCAAGGTAGCAGCCAAAGAAGAATGTTCGTGATTGGGTTGGAAGATCCCAACCTTGGCGCCAAAGATCCCCCGGCAGAAGTGAGTACACTCCATTGAATGCTCCTCGGGCCGATATTTTGAATATCCTCAAAAGAAAAAATATTTTGAAGTGGCCGCCTAAAATTCTTTTGAAACCCGGAGAGCAAGCAGGATCGGGAAAAGTATTGCCGATTCCACAAGGACTATGGTCATTACACTAATGACCGTCGTCATCCGAAGGCGTATATTGAGAGACCGATATCTCAGGGACATCTGTCCAGCTTTTATTAGCAGGGAGAAGGGAGGAGCCACGCGGGCCACGTGCGGCTGCCCCTAAAAGGAATCGTTCGGTTAGTTCGTGAACGATCAAGGGAGGCCCCGAAGTCCAAAAAAGGCAAGGAGGTGATTGAAGCTGCTACTCGGTCACCGATCCTTACCATCTTCGGGGGTCCAGAGCCCGAATCATTCCGGAGTTTAAAAACCAAATCCAAATTTGTTGGAGCCGGAGAGGCGCAGAAGCGGAAGAAGCCGAATGGTGAAGATTTTATCACCTTTAGCGAAGAAGACGAGAGAGATGTTTGTTTACCTCATGATGATGCTATAGTCATCAAGGTAGAGATTGCACGGCGGGAAGTGCATAGAGTATTGATTGATACAGTGGTCCAGAAGCTGACCTAATTTCTTACGAAGTGTATCAAAAATTGAAGGTGGATCAAGATTTGATGAAACCTTCATCAACACACCTATATGGCTTTGCAGGGTCATCTCAGAGCGGAAGGATCGGTTCAGTTGGATCTTTCCATTGGAAGTTTTCCCAAAGAAACAACTCGTCCGAATCAATTTTCTCGTGGTTCGAGAACTACCAGCCTATAATATGATTCTTGGGCGACCATCTTTATCCAAAATAGGTGCTATTGTTTCGACAAAGCACCCGAAGATCAAATTCCCGATCGATATGGGAATCGGTCAAGTCTCCTCCGACCAAAAGATCTCTCGGCAGTGTTATGTTGCCTATTTAAAAGACAAGGAGGGTCCGAAGAAGGTTACCGCCCTCCCCATAGAAGTTCGAGATGATCGGGAAGAGACGGAGATGCAAAGGCCCGAACCAAAGGAGAAATCGGAGCAAATCCAGCGTGTACCGAGGATGCGAAAAAGATTACTTATGTCGGCTCCGAACAGCTGGAAGAGTTTAAAGATGAATTGAAGTTATTTCTTCAACAGAATAAAGATGTATTCGCATGGTCTCACCGAGGACATGCTCGGGATCGATCGGGCCATTGCAGAGCACAAACTCGGATAGACCCTAAGGCGAAACCAAGATACGAAAAAGAAGAAATTTCTCTATTGAAAAGTATGAAGCCGTTCGGAACGAAGTTGAAAAACTTAAAAATTCTGGTTTCATAGAACCAATCGAGTGCCCAACTTGGTTGGCCAACGTGGTGATGGTGAAAAAGGCGAATGGGAAGTGGAGGATGTGTACAGACTACACGGATCTAAATAAAGCTTGCCCAAAAGATTGCTACCCGCTTGCCTCGGATTGACCTCTTGATAGATGCTATCGCAGGATATGAAACTTTAAGTTTCATGGATGCCTACTCAGTGGTATAATCAGATCCTTATGAATAAGGAAGATGAGAAGTATACGGCTTTTATGACTGATCGTGAAAGCTATTATTACAAGGTCATGCCTTTTGGCCCGAAGAATGCAGGAGCAACATATCGAGGGCCGTCAACAAGATTTTCAAAGAGCCGATAGGAAAGAACGTTGAAGCATATGTTGACGACATGCCGGTGAAAAGCTTTACAAAAGTAAATCACATTGCAGATTTAATCGAGGTTTTCTCAAGATCGAGGAAACATCAAATGAAGTTGAACCCCGAAAAATGTGCCTTTGGAGTCTCCTCGGGCAAATTCTTGGGTTTCATGGTATCACAGAGGGGAATTGAGGCAAATCCCGCCAAAATACAAGCTCGATTGATATGGAGGCTCCCAAAACCGTTCGGGATGTACAATGTTTGACAGGAGAGTTGTCGCCTTAAATCGATTTATCTCCAAGTCCTGAGAAAAATGTTTGCCTTTCTTCAAGGCACTTAAAGACCTGAAGGGCAGCAAGGAAGCAAAGTGGACTCGAAGAGTGCCGTAAAGCTTTTGAGGAATTAAAAGAAGCACTTGGACAACCACCAATCCCGTCCCAGCCGTAGAAGGGGGAAATATTACAGCTATATCTAGCGACATCCCTTTCCGCGGTCGGGCAAGACTTGTTCGGGAGAAAGATAAGAAACAAGTGGCCGATTTACTATGTAAGCCACGTGTTGCCGGATGCGGAGACGAGATATTCGCAGATTGAGAAGCAGTGCTCTGCTCTCATGATGGCCGCCAGAAGCTAAGGCCATATTTTCGTGCTCATCCAATTGAGGTATTTACAACTTTTCCTCTTAGTAAAGTTCTTAACAAACCCGATTTGTCCGGAAGGATGGTATCCCGGTCGGTTGAGCTAAGTGAGTTCCAAGTGAGCTTTAAGCCCAGGACTGCAATCAAGGCTCGGCATTAGCCGACTTTGTAGTAGAAACTACCGCACCAAAGGGGAACCCACCATTGAGGATCCTATTATACCAACCGCTTGGGAGGTATATGTCGATGGTTCGAGTAATAAAGATGGAGCAGGCGCTGGAATTCTATTAAAAAGTCCGGCAGATTCATTATTCGATATGCTTTGAGATTCGCATTTGATGCAAGTAATAACGAAGCGGAGTACGAGGCCCCGATAGCAGGACTTCGGTTGTCAAAGGCATTAGCTATTGCAGATGTTACTATTTATAATGACTCTCACTTATAGTCAACCAAGTCCAGGGGGAGTATGGCATTAAAGAACCACGCTTGCAAAAATATCGGGAGATAGTGCAGCATTTCGAACCAATTCCGAATTTGAAGATATCTCGATTTCGAGGAATGAAAATTCAAAGTGGCAGATGAGCTATCCCGACTAGCCAATGCCAAGGAAAAGAATCTAGACCCTTCGGTCTACATTGAAGAGGTAACTTTTCCAAGTTATCATGAGAAAGAAATTTCTTATATTGAAGCGTAACGTTGCCGGATGGATCCAATAATTGAATATCTAAGAGATGACAAGTTACCCGAGGATCCAAGAGAAGCAAGGTTGATCAAGAATCGATCAGCTAGATTTGTCATTCGTAATGGGAGACTATATAAAAGATCTTATGCTGGACCTCTTATGAGATGTATAGGCCCCGAGGAGCAAACTCAGCCTTGGTCGAGGTTCATGAAGGAATTTGTGGCGCTCACATGGGTGGCAGAGCCCCGGCCCACAAAATTCTAAGACCGGGGTTATATTGGCCTAAGATCCAAGAAGTCGCTATGGACTACGTTCGTCGATGTAGTAACTCACAAATTCATGCTACAAAGATTTGAGGCGCCCGGCGGAGACTATGACTTCAATTCTAAATCCCATTCCCTTTGCAATGTGGGGAATTGATATCATGGGCAAATTCACCAAGGCATCGGGCGGACGGGAATATCCGATAGTAGCAATTGATTACTTCACAAAATGGGTAGAAGCTGCACCGGCGACAATCATCGAGAAAAAATGGAGAAATTTGTGCTTGAATCAATCATATATCGCTTTGGGATTCCAAAGATAATTGTCACCGACCATGGTACTCGCCCGATCGTCCACAATTTGAGCAATTCTCATGGAACATATATGATCGAGCATCGTATGTCCTCGGTGGCATACCCCCCAAAGTAATGGCCAGGTAGAGGTTACTAACCGAACGCTACCGGAAGGAATAAAGAGAAGACTCGAAGCCGACAAAGCTTCTTGGGTCGAAGAACTATATAATGTACTCGTGGGCTTATAGAACTACGGTTCGAACACCTACAGGAGAAACTCCATTCAAAGTTGGCATATGGATCCGAAGCATTGGCATTGGTGGAGATAATGGCAGGGACGTTAAGGGATCGTGAGTTCGAGGAAAAAGCAAATGAACAAGGACTCGCTTGATAGTCTTGATTTGTTGGATGAAGTTCGGGCAAAGGCAATAGCACGAACTCAACATTATCAAAGAAGGATAGCGTCTCATTATAATACTCGAGTGAAGAATCGTCGGTACTTAGCCGGAGATTTGGTGTTGAGGAACACCCTAGCTTCCGACCCGCGTCACCAAAGAAAGTTGGACCCTTCCCCGGGGAAGGACCTTATATGGTTGTGAAACCAGTCGGTTCAGAGCTTACAAGCTGAAGAGCATTGATTCCCGTAAAGAATTGGATCGTTCGTGGAATGCTAGGCATCTCAAAAAGTTTTATCCTTGAAGATGATTTCAATTTTGTTCGTGATGTAATCATTTTCAACTCAATCAATGCAATTTTTGGTTTTCAACAAACTATCTTTTGATTGGGGGCATCATACACCACATTCAAGAACACATTCAAGAACAAGATCCAACTATAAGGCATCGGATGCAAATTCGTGTGGGTCCTTCAACACTTCAACACTTATGGAAAATCTTTCGAACTTTCTTAAGTCGGGATCGGTGAAACCGGGGTTGGGGGGGGTGGTTCCTTCGGACTTATTGATTGAATTTCCTTAAGTATAAGGCATCGGTTTAAAACCCGAGTGAGTTCCTTCTCGACTTATTGTATTTCTCCGGAAATCCTTAAGGGCATCGGTTTTAAACCCGAGTGAGTTCCTTCTCGACTTATTGTATTTCTCCGGAAATCCTTAAGTGTAGGCATTGTTTACGCTAAACTAAGACAAGACCTAATGCAACGACGATTCAAGTGGCTAGCAAAGTTCAAGATACAAGTAATTTCTTATTTCTTCGGGAAGATCCAAAGAGGCCAGTATCAAAACAATTACAAGAGCTGGATACAATCTCTCGATCAAAGAAGAAAGTCATTACAGGGACTCATAACAAGTTATACAAGATCGACGCGACTTTGCTAGAACAAACATATGAGTCAACCATTGGTGAGGAAAAGAAGAAATGAGGATTACAAAAATATTTCAATATTCATAAAATCCTCCGCAATTTCATACTCTTTGCCCACATTTGTCCAGGAGAAGAATGGTCCTCGACCAAACTCGCATTCGGCACAAGATCGTCATAATTGACTTCTTCCACCTGGAGAATAAACAGAGAATCTTCCGGATATTGCATAATATCCCGGATCGGAAGGTGGAGGATCAATCTTATCCTTGGTCCAATGGGAGGAGGAACACCCGTGTTGGTAAATACTTCAGGATGGCAAACAAGACCGTAGGGAGTCGTATCAAAATGAGGATCTTTCCTTAATATTGATTCCCATACTTCGCTCACCATCCCGGACGCCCGCAAGTTATAAGCATTCAAAGCATATCAACAAAAGGCTTATCCGTGTAAATACTTGAAGACGCAGCTCGCGAACATCGCTTGGAAGGGATTCGGGCAAAGGAACGACAACTTGCCTTTCGGGTAATGTTTCGTATCCTTTAGCTCCCGACTTTCCAACCGTCCGTTCCAGCCGCCGGATCTTCTCCCCGGCATCATCCAAATCTGACCGAAGACGACCAATCATCGAATTCTTTTCTCCCCGCCACCTCCCAAGCTAGATTCCGAAGGCGAGCAATCTCAACATCTTTAGCTTCGGAGATTCCTCGAAGCCTAGAAACTTCATTGCTCAACCTACCGAGTCTAGTAACCGCTTCCACTTGGTTGTGGAAGTTACCAAAGAAGACTCCCGCAAACAACTTTCGAGTTAGCGAGGAGCAAAAGTAATTATTCAAAATCGAGAGGATAATGAAGAAAGACTTACATCACCAAGTGACTTCGTAAAGACTTCATCCGGAAGTTTGGAAAGAACTGCGCTCTCGAAGTCATTCGAGCAGCAAGACACCATTCCAACGCTTTGTCAAACTCGTTTGACACTAATTCAGCGTAAGGATGAGAAGGATGAGCTACATCAAGAGAAGGATCCGAGCGTGCATCACTTGTCACCCGACGGCGCTTCCTGGTGGCAAAATCCTCCAACTCGAAGGAGAGGAGGAGGATGCCAAACAAGCACTAGAGTTAGAAATAGGAGCAGCACTGGGGGCCACACCTTCATCGGGACGCCAACATAGTTGCCTCGGATGCCCGAAGAGTCTCCTTCGGGGTGCACCGACAAAGCTCACCAACAAAGCTCACCAGCAGGATTGCCGCCATCACCATCGGCAACGGAGTGATCAAGATCTTCCGGGAAAGACGAGCGGTCACTTCGGGCAAAGGAGGCGCCAGGACGGCATCAACGTAAGCTGCAGGAATCGACTTGAAGATTCACCGCCAAAGCGCCTTACGCTTGGAGGATTCACTAGCTGAAACCACCGCACCGGCCCCAATCACCACCGACGGAACGCTATTCTTGCGAGATTTTGCTCCGATAAAGTCCGGGCTGATCTTGGGAGCCACTATACAAAAAAAAGGGGGGGGCAGCCGTATCGATACAGAAATAAACGACAAAGAACAATGGGGAAACCCTAGTTTTCTAAAGCATCCGACGGGACCAACAAACTAAACCCCAAGTATGACTACCGTGCAGCTTTACTTTGGGGGAAAAGGGGAAGGAGATGAGAAATCTAAAACTCACTTGTTCGTAAATGGATAGAGCATTCGTCGAAGTACGAGGAATACGGAGGCAGCCGAAGGACGAAAGGTTGCTTTGGCACTTTAGCAAATCTATCTTGCAGAAGTCGTGATAGATGGAGAGTACCCACGAAGGCTTTAAATAGCCTCAGGTATAAGACGACGGTTGAAGGCTAAGGACAACCGAAGACCCAGATCGAAACGACGCTTCGAAATCCGCAAAAAGCAAGATCGACGGTCGAAGGGATGCCACATGGGAACATGTGGAAGCGAGCACCTGGTGCAGAGAAACCTCCAATCGTCACACTGCCATTAAAATAATGGAGGTATTTCCGATTCATTGGAAACAAGAATGATACACAAAAGCAGAAAACGTTTGAACTTCGCAGAAGGGAAACGTGCGGACTTTGCAATAAATGAAGTGGTGGGGAAGATTAACGCATCTTCACAATATTTCTACAAGATCATTATTCGGCGAGGAATGAAGAGTTAAGTGATAAGTTTTATCATTAATACTTTGATATTCAAGGCAATACTTCGGCAAGAGATGGGGAAATTTTGAGGCCAAAATGAATAAAGAAATGTCTATTCATTAAAATGAGGGTACATCTTTACAAAGGAACAACACCCTAAGCCTTTTCTTCATTGTTGCCCGAGGGACCCCGGGTCGGGATGACTTTTCTCAGATCCCGAGAAGAGCCTTCCTCAAGAACGCCATCGGCTGAATCCTCTACAAGAACAACTTGAGACTCGACTTGTGATTTCTCCTCCGGAAGTGCCGGCTCGTCATCTAGATATGCCTCATATTGAGGGTCACCGAAATTGATCATCTACTCCCCGGGCCCACCTGGGAGATCCATACCAACTTTCCCGAAGACCTCCGGGTGGCATACTTCACGAAAAGGAGCAAGGTCGGAGTCGTGGATCGTTCCAAGGATCTGCTCCCAAACGTCGTTCCGCCCCCATGCGGTAAGCCCGAATGTTGTAGAAACCTAGCAATCCGGAGAAAGTTATGATGTCCGGTATTTCCGGATGCACTCCTTCCGAAGGTTTGGCTTGAAATGCTCGGAGCTTGCTAGGGATTGCCAACTTCGATGTTCTTCGAGATCCCTACTCTTAATTTCAAGGCGGTCACCAAACAACGTGGCAGCTGCCTTTGCTTCCCGGCCTCGCGCTCGGCAAAGAGAGACACGAATTCTTGAAGCTTCAAGGGCTTCCTCGAGGGAGGTCACTTCTTCCTCATGCTTTTTCTCGCAGCTCCACCGTAGAGGCCGCACTGGGTCTATTTCGGAATTGGCCTTGGCCAATTTCTCTTCACAAGTTTGCAAGCAAGGAGCCGGTGCGACCAACACGGCTCAATGCTTCCATGTGTTGATAAAAGCTCAACACGGCATTCCCCGGGAAGATGGAAGACATCGAAGAAGTCATAAGAAATTATGAAAACATAAATAAGCAAGAAGACCGTTACCTTGTAGATTGACTCACAAGGGAGGTGTCATCCAGGGCTTCAAACTCTTGGCGATCGTAAGGAGCAAGACCGAGAGAGCTCCACTCGCAGCCTTTCTCAGATCCCGAGTGACTCCGTCGGTCATCTTCGTGGTCCACCGGGGGAGGAAGACTTCCTCACCATCCGTCGAAGCTTTGGATTTTTTGTTGGAGGGAGCATCAATTGTGTCATGCCTCCTCTTGGTTCGGACGGAGGAGGAGACGGTGGCCCTTTCCACCATTGGTTTCTTCCCTTTACCCGAAGCATCAGCCGCAGGCCCGATATTCCCGATACCCCCGTAAGAGGGGTCGGGAGAGGGAAGAGAAGCCTCTTGATCTGCAATCAAGACCCCGGGCGATCGTTGCTCGGCTGTCACAACGGCTTTAGCGGCCTTTACCCGCAGCTTTCGTGGTTCGCTTCGGGGAGGCACCGCAAAGAAGAAGGACAAGAATCGGAATTCAAGACATTTCACTTCACCAAATCAAAGGATGATGGTTAGAAGCTCACAATGAGCCAAGCCCCAAGATCGGAGGATGGAGTTATACTCCATTTCATATCCATGTATCTCTTGATACCACGGAATGGATTTGATCTTCCTGATGGCCGCCTCGTCTTCTTTAGATAAGGGAAGGCCCCGGTTACTTTCGGACGAAGAAGTAAACCTCCTCCGGTGGTCGGGAAGTTAAGATCCGATGGAGGCGCTCGACGGATAAAATATCGTTCGCGCCATCTTTTGTGGTTAGAAGGGCAAGTTCCTTTGGCAAGGATGCTGCCCCTCCAATCAAGTTCAGCCGTATTGCGCTTGGAAAGAAAAACCCATCCCGGAGGATGGGAGATAGAAAGAACATGAAAATGTACAAAAAGAGAAAGAGATGGCGTGATGCCAAGCTCAAAACACAAACCCAAGAAGCCCACGATGAGACGCCAGCTATTGGGGAGGAGCATTCCGGGACAAATGTTCCAATGATTCAAAACTGCAGGAAAATAAAGGATTAAAAAAGGGAAAGCGAACCCCGCTTTCCAAGTGTATCTTTGTACAGAGAAAATTCACCCGGAAGGGATGAATCAACCCTCTCATCGTGGTGGGGAGCCCTAACCCGATATGAGGAAGGAAGGTCAAAATCTTGGACAGCGGAAAGAAGAGTTTCTCCATTATAAATGGAGGGAACAGAGCCGTGCCCACTATTGGACCCGGAGGTTTGAGGTTGCCCAGAGGAATCAACGATCTTGGAAGATCCGGACTCGACAAGGACAGAGAAGTTTCGGTTTTTCTTTCAAAACCTTTTTGAGAAACTTCAGCGAACTCCCGCGCCAGAGGACGGTTAGGGTTTTGTTATCACTATCCGACTCGTTCGGGAGTAGGAGAAGCAAAAGCATCACCGCTATCACCAACATGGGGTACTAAAGAAGCCCTATCGTCCGCCATTACTCGTTTCAAGAAACTACAAAAAGAAAAGACCAAGAACTTACCGATTCAAAGGAGACGGAAGCTTGAGAGCAGGAAGGCGCGAAGCAGCACGATAAAGGTTCAAATTCCAGACAGAAGAATGAAACCTACGAAAACAATGAACCGCTTTTAAAACTCCCGCACGAGTGTTCGGGAATCTGAACGATCGAGATTGATGCAAAATTGACGATCAAGATTCAAAGACGTTTTGAAAGTTTGAACTCACGAATCCGAAATAGGCGTTCGGAAACCGTCGCTTGGATGACGTGAGCCACGACAGATCAACTGCAACAAAGACATGTGGCCTTACACTCACAACGCTCGAGGAAAAGTGACCACCGCATTAAATGTGATATGACATTTAATGAAGCACGCAGAGATCATCACCTGACGACGAACCCAGCTTAAAAACCAAGCCCTCGGGATTGACCGAACGCTTGGTCCGGGGGCTCGTGATATGGAGAGTTTATGATCAGACCGGGTTCATACCTGGTCCGACCCTCGACCCCGGTCGAGACGGAGAAAACCGAATCGCTCCCGAGCGAACCGGATCCAGAAGATGGCTTGCTGAATAAGAAAGATTATTCTGCTGCAAGCGTGCCCTAATCTTACTTATGAATTAGGGTAATCACCCTGATGACAGCAGACTCAAACTGACGGCTGCGGATAATCATCATCAAAGGGATAACTATCGCATAACCTAACGGTTATCTCAGGAGTCCTCTACTAGCCCAAACTAGTAGAAGTCTATCGTTCAACGGATCTTACTAATGAGATCCAACGACTACCCGAAGAAGGCTCGAGTGCATCCAACGAAGGAGATTCGAAGGTACACTCTATATAAACCTCTCTACCATACAAGGTGAGGGAGGGATCAATCGATCAAGGAGAATACTATCTGAGACTCAGGTTCAGATACATACTGATAGACCTAAACTATCAGCGTCCCGCTATCCCCAGCCCCCCCCCCCTTTTCTTCTTTTCTCCCCCCCCAGCCCGCCTTGGCCCCACCCTTCCCCCCGCCGGGGGGCCCCCCCCCCCGGTCGGGCCACATTTGACGCTTTCGTTTTGCAGGACATCACGTGGAGATCCAAGGACTGAGCAGATTTTGGACGCATCAGTTGTTAATTTGTAAACTGTCAAATCAAGAATCGTAGTTTTCGCCAATAGAAGGATAGTGCAGTGGTTGAGAACCTCACCTCTCAGTGGAGAGATTGTGGGTTCAATCCTTCCTGGCGGCATATGTAATATCTCATCCCCAATTTCCCTATATATAAAGCACCTTTTGTTACCAAAAAAAAAAAAAGAATCGTAGTTTTCAGACGAAAAGGCTAATTCTTGTGAGGAACAAATGTGCCGGTTTAGTAATCATAGTATTGTAAACGGCATCTTGAGTTGATGAGAGTACTTCTTGTTTATGGTTGAGGGAAGTGTTGTCTTTCTAGTTCGATGCTCAAAACCTAGCTTTGTTTATGTTGAAGAAACCTCTTATGAGTCTTATCTCCTCATTCTTCAGTTGTATATGTTAGTGATAGGTCTTGTTGGGCATGATACGTGCAGATTTTTAAATCTCTGTCTGTGTGATTTTGTATTGTTTAACTGATGCGTATCCAATTCTAGGATTAGGGTTCCTTGAGAAGATCCCCTAAAATTTAGGATTGTCCAAGAATCTTCTAGCAAATAAATAAAAAATATTAAAGGATGCCTATGGGTAACCAAGAAACTTGTTGGAATATCTGAGGGATGCAAGGGTAAAAAGGGTTAATCCAAAATTATATAGGAAAGCTTTGTTCCAAAGTGAAAATATGGGTGGGATAGTTTACTTGGTAGCATAGAAGAAAATTCGACTGAAATTTCGACAATTTCATCGAAATGTCTTGCATTTTTCAAAAACGAAACAGAATTTCAATTATTTCGGAAAAGTGTCAAATTTCGACCTAAATTTCGGAGATTTCGACCATTTTGACGAAATTCTGACTACTTTGACCGAAATTTCGAACATTTCAACTTGTTTTTCCTTAGTTTTGTTGATTTCTATCCCATTTTCACCTAATTTCCACAACTCCTTTGCCTTCAAACACCTCTTTTGCTCATTTTTTGCCTCCAAACACCTCCTAAGCCACAACAGCTACAAAGGAAACTCTTACAACAATAGAATGTGAAGCACAAGCCATACCCAACAGTTCTAAACTTCCCCTTTTTTTATTTTTGTTTTGTTCATGCCTTAAATGATCTTGGATTGCCTTGAAATTAATATATGTTGAGCCTAGGACTATGATCTATGATTGTGTTTTGTTAATTATCTTTTTATTATTTGCTACCATTTTTTCATTTTCTGATTTTAATAATTATTTTCTAAAATTATGTATTTTTATTTTATGTATATATATGATATATAGGCTTCAACTTAATATATGTGAGACATCATCACTTGATCTAGTCAGTCATTTTATTTTGTTGACTAGTTGTATATGTAACCATTCTACCAAATAATTCATTTTTATTTTATGTATATATATGATATATAGGCTTCAACTTAATATATGTGAGACATCATCACTTGATCTAGTCAGTCATTTTATTTTGTTGACTAGTTGTATATGTAACCATTCTACCAAATAATTCATGTATGCTGATGATTCTATGCCTGTATGCAATTTAGTTTGCACTTGTCGGAACTAGTCATTTGTTAGTATACTTGAATGATAAATTTTCAATAGTTTTCTTTTTTGGCTAAATACTAGTTCCACTGTATTTATTATGCTTGAAATAGGTAGTATGCAAGACTTCAAATCATTTTGAGTCCATATGAGGCCCGAAATTGAAGTTCCAATTTCCAAAAAAAAGTGTCTAGTTTCGACCGAAATTTTGACCGAATCATCGAAATTTCGGCCTTTTGTAAGGTCAAAATTCCTGTTTCGGATGAATTTTCTTCCTTGAGTTGGTAGTAGTATAGAAAAAATAATATTATGGAAGATGGGAAGGATAAAAGAAACCTGCAGTTAGGGTTTTGAGGGGTTTGGGGATGACTCTTGGAAAGGCTATTGGTAGGTACCAATTCAAGATCTTGATTCTTTCTTCCGCCTCTTATTTCTTTCTATTCTTTTTTTCTTCATTTCTACTTTCCTTTCTTCTTCTTCTTCTTTTTTACCTTTTGTGTTTTCTGTTGCCTCAAAGGAAGAGAGACAGAGAGAGGGATGCCAAGAGAGTCGGGAGGGAGAGGAGGGGTAGTAGGGCAGGGCCAGGATGGGGGAGAGGTCTGACAGGGTTTTAGGGGGGCAGGGGAGGGAATAGGGGTGTCACTGGGGAAGGGGGTGGGAGGGTTTGCGCAAAACAGGGGAGGGACTGGGGTGGCCTTGTGGGGGTAGGGGAATTTGAGGGACGGGCAAAGGCTTCTGGGAATGAAGGGGAAGGGGATGGGGAGGGTCTGCAGTGAGGGGGGGGGGGATGGCCTCCAAGGGTTGCACAAGGAAGAGTAGGGGTGGGGGAAGGCAGCAGATGAGATAGGAGGCAGGGGAAAGGGATGGGGACTGCCATACTTGTTTACTTGCTGGAATTGAAGAAGATGGCTTTGAATGCTTGAAGATGCTGGAAATAGTGATAGAGATGCTGATCCTTGAACAGAACTCCTAATTTTCAACCATGGCCACCTCAACAAGGAACCATGATCCTTAACTCAAACTCAAATTTTATTCAATAATCAGAGTTGAAGAGTTACAAAGAAAGAATAGGCTATTTATAGCCTACTAAAAGACTAACACTACTTGGGATTCCTGAATAGATTAGGATCTCACCACATAATATTGACTCTTGAAATAATATCTAAAAATCTAAAGACATGCTGAAAATAAAAGATTAAATAACTTAAAACTCTATCTAAGGAACTCCTTAGGACACTCAATTACTAGCTATTAACCCAACACTAACTCAGGTTAAGAAGTATGACCCAATTGGACTCAAGGACTGAATGTGGAGTTAATTCCAGCAATAAACAAGTGCTGAAATGCCCTAAATATCCCTCCTAGGGTGTCCAGCCAGCCTATGGAGGAGGCTTCTTGGAGCCATCTAGGGGTCCCACTTAGGGTTTCGGCCAGGGGTCAAACTCGTGGTCACATCGTTACCTCATGTCAACTTGAAAAGAAATTTACCACATGTTACACTATGCTATGAAACAAATCATTCATAATCAGTGGAGTTTTGTAGGTCTAGTGGCAGATTTCCTTCCATTTTTCCTTTTTCCTTTCTTATTCTTCTTTTCTTTTCTTTTTCTTTCTTTCTTTCTTTCTTTTTTTATCATTTTTTTATTATTTTTTATTTTTTTAGGGGGGGGGGGGGGGGGGGGGAGGTGTAGGGATTGGGAGATGAGTTAGTGGGTTTTGATTTAAGCTGGAAGAATATTGCAAGTGTTTGAAGAAAGTTACTTCGATGATGAAAATTACTGCGTTTTGAATTCTTACATAGCAAAGTTGTTGCAGATTGTGGTTCTGGAATAGGAAGAGTCACAAAGAATCTTCTTCTCAGATATTTTAATGAGGTACAGATATAATTTTGCATCTAATGGACTATCTCTTCCCATGCTATATCCACTAAAATTACCTTTGAAGCAATATCATGAGACTTTCATGGAAATTTTCAGGGACTCCCCATGGAGCAGGCCCATTGTTGTCGCCTGGGGATTGCCTTTTTCCATCTTGCAGCCAGCTGGTCTCTCATCTTAACTGGCCTGCATAGCTTTGTTTTGTATCCCTCGTCCCTCTTGGTGCCCCCTGTATTTTCTTTGTCTTTGTGATTGAATTCTTCTTTGACCCTAAAGAAAGGATCCTGTGCCAAGTTTTTTGTTTCTCAAGAAATTACCTAGATCCTCAAAAGCAGTTTAATCATTGAATATTGATTTTCTTCCTTGCTAAACAAGCATGAGGT
Organism: Hakea prostrata; assembly: GCF_041222555.1. Classification (NCBI taxonomy): domain Eukaryota; kingdom Viridiplantae; phylum Streptophyta; class Magnoliopsida; order Proteales; family Proteaceae; genus Hakea; species Hakea prostrata. The sequence goes on from NW_028291123.1 coordinate 471,269, forward strand.
AAAAATAATTTTACATATTTTCATGCTTCGATAGTGTCAGGTATTATAGAATGCTAAAGAGTTGTCCAATCTGAATACGTTTCCCGTCTTAAAGTCAAGCTATACATTCTTGGTTATATATATAATCTCTACCCTAGGTTTAACAACCACTCTTAGGTATTTCTTCTGATGAGTATCTTCCCCCATTTATGCCAGCATCTTCTTATTTTTTCTGGAGATAAGACTTCCAAATATGTGTGGAAGCAATTCATCTTTCTCAACATTACAAGGGATGTTACTACTTTAACTCAGAACTCGATGATGCTGACTGGACCTTTTGCTCACATGATTTTACTATTGAAATGATAATGAAGTAGCAGAAATCCAGTTATATTTTATTGTTGAGGTTGGACTGGTCATATATCTTTAGAGGTTAAAAGCAATTTTTGTTTGCCAATATGCCAATAACATTTAGTTAAATACAAACATTTTTGGAGTCAAAACTTTCTTTTGTAAGATTGTATTTTTTATTGATGCTCAAATCAAAATGGTTGCACTATAATATCAAAAGAGACTCTGAAGGAACAGTTTTTTCATGTTGTAATTTTTTCGTCCTATACAGCATTACAGCATCAGAAATGCTTTGTATATCTACATTTTTATTTTATGTTTTTCATTCTGATTTGTTATGTTTCGGTATAGGTTGATCTTGTTGAGCCTGTATCACATTTTCTTGAGGCTGCCCGCAAAAGTTTGACTCCTGAGAATGGTAGAGTCTCAGATATGCATAAGGTTGCCAACTTCTATTGCCTCTCACTTCAGGTATTTCATGGAAGGTTACAATATTAGGTGATACCCCTGCATTTATGTAAATTACATTTAGTATTTTCATTAATATATAAACCCTTCTTTTAAAATAAGAGATAAGGAGAGTCAATATCCTTTGATAGGAGGTTCCAACGCTTTGGATAATTTACTTGTTCTTCGTGTAGGAATTCACTCCAGAAGCGGGAAGATATGATGTTATATGGGTCCAATGGTGCATTGGGCAGCTTGCTGATGATGATTTTATACTATTCTTTAAGAAAGCAATGGTAAATTATATTCTGTTTGATTTCTGTCAATAATTTTAGTTTTTGTGAAGCCAAGATAAAATAATTGTACTTGCTTTGCAGTTACAATTAAAGGAGAGTGACTGATGGTGGTACAGCAGCATTAAATTTTCTGAAACTTTTGGTTGCCATGAGCATTCATTTGACCACACTTATATTTTCTTTCAAACATGCAGTTGAAGTTTCCTTCATGTTTACCTTAATTTTAAACGAGCTTTTCTCAAGGAATCTATAAGACCAAATACCACAGTGGCAGTTGAACCTTGAAAATAAAAGAAACTTCCTCGAGTATTTCTCATTTGTCTAGATCAATACTAGCAGTTTGAGATGACTTGGTTTTTTGGGTTCACTGGGAAATACCCCCATATGAGTAAAATAGTTGCAAGGCTGATAGTATTTTCTTCTGATACATTGATCTGACATTTCTACCAGGTATTTGTGCGCCAGTGCTCAAATTTTCTGCACTGTTTAATTAGATTTATATAATTTTATATATGTGGTAGAATAACCTTTTTTCGGCTGTCAAAAACTATTTCTGGTTAGAATAATTGACGATTTCTTCATGTTTTAAAATGGTTTCCTTTCTTTGTGAAAGATTTTCTGTAGTCCTATTCATAGGATTTGTAACCAATAAATTATCCTAATATCTATGGGCCAATCCATGCATATACTCTAGGGATACTGCAGATTTTGGTTGATTCCAGCTGATGCTAACCGATTCAACCCGATCTGAATCCCAATCTAAGTACTTGAACCTAGTATAATTCATAGGTTAACAGAAATATGATGTTTAGTAGGAGAAGTTTTTGTTTGCTAATTTAACTTGTTATTCATTTGATCTTCAATTTGGTCCTGACAAACCCTGGTACCTCTCAGGCTGGTCTGAAACCTGGTGGTTTTTTTGTCCTGAAGGAGAACATCGCAAAATCTGGTACATCCCTCGGACAAAAAGATGAAAATATTTAGTTCTTGCATCTTTCTACTCTTAGTTGTAGTTAGCTATTATAAATTCATTCAGAATTAATAGAGAATATGTTTCATTCCGTTATTGCTGAATGGTGTGGTGTAACTCTTTAAAGCAAATGTAGAGCATACATGTATAATTAAATCTGTTGGCATTTTATTTAAGTTTATAACAGTAAAATATTTGTGTATCTCTTAATTATCTTCAAGATAGAACTGTCTTGAAATTCTCTAGTGGGAGCAACATAACCCCCTTCTGGGGTTGTCATTTATCAGCCTGTGAAAGATTTCAACAACTTCATTGAGAGCTCACTACTACATTTTGGAACCTATTGATTTCACATATTTTTCTGAAAACAGCTTTTTCTTGGTATATTGGTCCTCATTTCAGATTCATTTTCCCTTGGTGTAATTGATATAAGAACTCGTGAGATGTGCCTTTCTTGTGGGTTAAACATAATCAGGTTCCTTCTTTCTGTTCATGGAACAGAGCATGAGGTCTTTCTGTTCATGGAACAGAGCATGAGGTCACTGATACCCCTCTTCTAATGGATTGTGGTGCTAAGGTCTCTGCACACCCGGCCATACCACCTCAAACAACATTCTTAGAGCTTGTCATTGATCTGAGCAAATCCCAAATCTGAAATGTTAAAGTCAGCCAAAATTACTCTTGTAGACCTCATGCAATGGTGGCCTTAGGATGCCCTAGTATGGAAGTGTGATCTGATTCTGATTGAAGGAGCTTAAAGATGTAGGTGCAAATCTAAAATGACCATAGAAGAGGTAGTGAGGAGCAACTTGCATAGTCTAGGTCTGATAGTAACTATGATCTTGGATTGAGCGTATTGAAAGCCAAAGGATTCTTGTTGCCAGCCATCTAGCTGAATTTTGGTGACTTGGTCTGTACCTCTTTCATCTTACATTTGTTTCCTGATTTACACTTCTCTCATGTCTTCATTTCTTCATTCCACCTACTTCCAATCAATTTTCTATGTAGCTGATCCCATTCAGTGGGGTTAAGGTTTTCTCCCTTTTTTTTTTTTTTTTTTTTTTTTTTTTTGGGTGGGGGGGGGGGGGAATGAGCCTTGGCATGGTGGTCGTAGCCTGAGGTTAAGGCATCGGAAGAGCCTGTCAGTGAAAAGTGAAAATTTCCTGGTGTTAGACTGCATAGGAACCCCATGACTTTGCTTGGCCTTCTTTTGTTGTCATAATACTTGGTTCTATCTCTCAGCCAAATTATCTTTTAGTTCATGGTAAAGTAGCAAGTAATGTAAAACAACACCACAAATTCACACAAATTCCAAGTATCATGTAGATGGTTTATGAACTTACAATACAACAGCACACTTGCCCCCCTTCCCTTCCCCCCCCGGTTCTTTGTTTTTCTGGGCTTCGTGGATAGAAGAACATATTTGAGGGGGGCTAGTAAAAACAGAAGAGAACATATTTTTAGAATATCCCCTATAAACAAATTATGAATACATTCTGTGACTAATTACAGCAGGTTTTCAAATTATGAATACACTTTCTGGGTTTTTTTTGTTTTTTTATTTTTTTTATTATTATTATTTTTAACATCAGCTAGAAACATGTAGTTGATTCAATGCTATCCATTTGAAGGTTAGGGTTTGTCAATTAATTATATTTCGACACATGCAAAGATTTATTGAGTTCTAGTTGCACCAACCAGTTTTGTAATGACTGATTTGTGGTACTTTCTTGGAAGTGAAATTAAAAAGAGAAGTAAAGCCAGTCCAAGCAAAGGTAACTAGTTTGACTAATCAATGTACATTTACAGGATTCGTGCTTGACAAGGAAGACAAAAGCATAACAAGGTCTGATTTTTACTTCAAGGAGCTCTTCAAGCAATGTGGTCTACATCTTTACAAGTCAAAGGTATGCTCAAAGGCTTACATATCTTGAGGACAGTACATTAGACCATCACATGGAACTGATTAATAATTTAATGGTTAATGACATACCCCAGCTGGAAAAATTAAATTTAACTACGAAGAAAGCATGTAGGAACCTACAACGTTCATGAATGAAATTCATTGAGGACCATACCATCATTGCCTCAAGCCATGGTTAAAACTTAAAGCACCTAAGTCTCAGAGCATGTCCCCTTTTCCTTGAAATTATAATGTGGAAACTTTATTACCATTATTGCGAATTTATTACAATTAACTGAAATCTGCTTCTCACAGTTAGATGCCTTGGTTTTTATGTTCCATAGCCATCCAATCAAAACTGCTGCCTTCATTGTGTTATTGCTGCTACGACTTCACAACCCATGTCTTTCACCACCACCCAGCCCCAGTGATCAATCGACTTATTTTCTTTATGAGATGTTATATACTTGTCTGAATTGAATTTTTCTTGTATTTTGTTTTAGGATCAAAAGGGATTTCCAGAGGAATTATTTGCAGTGAAGATGTATGCACTAACCTCTGAAATGCCAAAGAAACATACCAGATCCAGAATGCATTCACATAAGCCTGCCATCATCAAGTGATGAAGTGGTCAGTTGAAGGGTACAACAAGGTTCATGTGTACTGTAGGTTAGAGTTGGTTGACTTTACTCCTATCAAGATCTTCTGTACCATGTCAAGTTGGTGGTATGACTGATTTGTAACATGATGGTATGTACATTGATTTTGTTTTCCAAAGCTTCATTAATTTATTTATCCGATGTAACTGAATTCTGTGTAGCCTGAAAACAGGGTTGCCTGGGGAAAGGTAATGCAGTGCTAATTTCAGATCACTATCATCCAGTTGAAGGTCAACTTGCAATGGAATTGCAGGCAACAAATGGAACCAATTTGGGTTAGTAGTGGAAAATCAATGGATCAGATTCACCCAAATTTCTTATCAAAAACTGTAATTTGATTAGAGAGTATTACAATATTGGAAACGAGGCTTGATCTGATGATCACGTTCTTAGAGTCTGAAGATTTCTCCTTATATGAATTCCTAGGCTTGTGAAAAAAAGACAATCCAAATAACAAGCTTGATGATAGAAATCTTTCAACTTACTTCTAAAATATAACCTGAGGATCGACTACACTGAAATGAGACTTAAATAAGAAAACAAGATATTTACCCCTCCCCCCCCCCCAAAAAAAAAAATGAAGAAGATAACATTTTCAAGTGGAGTGTGCTAGCTGAATTAAATTTCAATGTCTAGGTTTGAAGTTTTAGAAAATTCTTGGTTGAAGTTGGAACTCAAGTAAGCAGGAAAAAAAACAGATTTTTACGCTAAAAGCAGAATCAGAATTGGAAGTTGATATGAAGCGAGATGAGTGATACCATAACTATCCAGAGTAATGAAAGGAATGGAAACAAAAGATTAGAGAAGAAATGAGACACAATCTCATAAACCTAACTTACAAAAGGTATATAAACTAAAAATTGAACTGTTGTTGAACTGGAGTGTCCTATTCTAACTAACCTAAAAGGTTAATTAGTAATAGAAGGCTTGAACCCATCCATACAGCAAGTGCAGCTACTCTGTGGCCCAAATGGAACGATTGGGCTAATAAGTCTGAGGTGTTCTGCAAAATTTGTTGAGTGAGATTTGCATTCGGTTCGATTTTAGAGCACAGAGAAACGAACTAGTTTATCGAACACGATTCCAGCTAATTTGTTTGTTCTCACAGCACATAGAGACAAGAAAAATGTTTTCCGAGAGAGTTATCAAACGCCTCCTAATTCACTCTTATAATCGCTTCATTCTTTACGAACAAAAGAACAGGCAGGTCTCCACTTTATGTTTGAGGAAATACCCCAGAGAGGAAAACCATTTCTTCACTGAATCATAAGATCATGATTTCTCTCCCTTCTCTTACTTGTGACTTGTGCCCTCTTAATCTTATCGGGTCCACTTTTGAAATAGACCATCCATTTCTTTGTGAATAAATGACATATGTTCATTAGTCACATCATAAGGTTGAGATTGAATTTAAAAGATACAAAATTTTTCATTTTAATTTAATCATAATCTTTTGATGTGACTCATAAACACCTGTCACTGATCCAGAGAGAAATGGATGGTCTATTTCCCTGTTAGAAATGGACTTGATAAATTCCTCTCTTATGTCTCTTCTTAATTGGTCCTCTCGGATTATATTCTGTCTTTAGTGTTTCCCCTTTGCATATTATTTTTACCTGTCTTCCCAGCTGCCACGTGGGTGTGGTGCGATGGCATTTTGACAAAGTACATACAAGGTGTTTGATGGGTTTGTTAGCTTTCGTCATCACGTCTAGTCACCTCTCTCTCTCTCTCTCTCTCTACTTATTGCTTGCTTTTAATCTTGTTCTCTTGGCTCTCTTGCTACCGTGCCTTCGGTTTCCATACAAGGGTATATGTCATTTCACCATACTAGAACAAATACTACTGCAGAAGTCACGAACTCCAAATAGAAAAGAAATGGAGGAATGGAAGAAGAAACAGAGCTAGAGACTAAGGGACTTACTTGTTTGATCTTAGATGAGTGGCAAATGGAGGCTGAAATACTTGAAATTGCGAAGACTTGCTGAAGATTTCAAAGTGCAGACGAACTCATGAAATGACAAAGTAAAGTTGGAACTAAAAAATGAAGGGGTTGAAATAGATTTAAAAGAATGATTTGTACGAACGACATGCATCCAGATCAACAGTCGAGTTCGAACGATAGTTCGAGACATGATCCAACAAATAAGATTAACCCATATTCAACGATGGGATGAAAAAGATGGTTCGAGTGTAAGGCCTTAATGATGGCACTTGTTCCTTAGGGCCACGTGGCACTGATGGCATGAAGCACGATAGACGAGTGCGGCTTGATGAAACGTACCGTTGTGCAAGCAAGAACAATAAATACGACGTTTGGAGAATGGGAAGACATTTGGACTTCAACCTACCATTTTAGGGGGTTGTGATCAAGAAAAGGCAAATCGAGCAAATCGAGCAAATCGGTTGTTTCATCCTGATCAGTTGGCCTGGGTGGCTCATGATAAGGATAAAATAAGGATAAAATAACAACGAACCAGGTTTAACCACAGTTTGACCAGTGAACTTAATCAGTACTGGTTTGAGAATTGAACCCAGAGGTTTCATAAGTTTGAAAGAAACTGACTGTTATGAGAAGAGACGTGTTTCTGATACGGAAGTTTCCTACTCGACCGGGTCAGACCCGGCTGGGGCTCCGCATACCTACAGTCGGGATAAGAACCGACCAGCTTGATTAAAGCGTAACAAACGCTGGACCAATATGGCAACCGTTCTCAATTGAGAAGGTCAACTCAGTCACTGATCGAGCGGGACCAACGACATGGAGGCATAATCGCAGGAGAAACAACAGCTTCCACCGGGTAAACTTACCAAATACATAAAAGGTAACACTTACAGTATAAGAAGAGGGACATACCCCTCCGATAAGCATCAAATACATTCTGAGTATAGTCTTGTGTAATCCTTGCACGGGACCTTAATCTGTTCACTGTTTGTGTAACAACCCTCGTATTTCTAACCCGAGATCCGTATTGTAGGTCCGAGAACCCGAAGGTATAGTCGGGTAAATTTGTGGAGTGTCCGGATAGAAGTCCATGATCCATACCCTGAACCCATGGATCTGGGTCCTCTGTCTGAAGAACTTGCCTTGCTTGGTAGTTGGTCTTCTGGATGGCAAGTGATGTCTGGAGATGTCCGGAATGAAGGTAAGATCTCTCCCATCTCTTCTTTAAGGCTAGGTTGTACTTGGTTATCAACCCCCTAGCAAAAGCACCCTTGTATGGCAAAATACATGGGGGCGGTTGTTAGTGGCGTTCGATCAAACCAAGCGACCGCTTGATCTGTTTTCGGGGTTTTGCCCTATTTTGCCCCTTGACTTCTATAAAAGGTAACCCTCGTCCAATTTACGAATATTTTATTCGTGGTTACCGTTTTTGGAGGTTAGACGGCTGCGGAGAAGTGCCGAAAGCGGATCTGAAGTGCTGGTAGTGATCCTTCCCTATTTCTGGTATTCTGAAGTGAGGTAATGGATTCACCCTTCATCATTTATCTCCTTTGTCTTTCAATTTCTTGTTAACCCATCCCCTCATCATGGTGGTTACCCTTTTGATCAATCATAACTCTCTTTCCAATCTTCTTGATGTGATTCATCCGGAAACGAAACCCTGCTTTCGTGAAAAGGATAGATCCAGTCAAGGGGAGAGTTTTGGGTAATCCAATGATGGTAATTGTTAGGTTTCCTTTCACCCTTTGGCTTTGGGAGTGTTAAATTCAAGATTTAGGCCATGATCACTCGAAATCCGGATTGGAAACGGGTGATCAGAAGCCTAAGTTTCGGATTGAAACTCTCTGTTTTTGGGGCGGTCACTAGTGGCGGTCACTCAACCTAAGCAACCAGCTGGTAAACAGTGACCAAATGACTTTTGGTTTTGATCCGAATTGATTCAATTGACTTATGCATTATTGTAACCCTGTGTATAGGTGTTCTCTGTTTGAAGAGAAAGTCTTATAATAGTTTACGAATCTCTTTTTACAGACAATTTACTTATATGCAGGTAAGGACATTCAATCCTATATTTATGAATAGACTTAAACATGCTAGTCCAGTGTCTGTTAGAATTAGTCTTTCATTATATAAGTTGCTGTAATCATGTTTTACATACTAATCTTGTTGTATTGCTGCTGTTTATCTTGTTTACATATATACTTTGTTGATTATGGATGTGATATACTGATGATGCTTAGTATGAGGTTCTGATGGATGAGGTATTCCTTTGGGATATCTTAGCTTGGGATATCAGAAGGCTGTGGAATGGGACACATGCCTGCTGATGTCTCCAACACTATCATAACTATTGGATGACATTCTTAGGTAGAGTCTAGAATTGCATGGCTAGGTACCCCACATGCTACTACCCTTTCGGTAGGGGGATTGAAACCGGATGATCCATGATGACAGTGATGTGACGTTGGTCCACTGTTAGTCATATAAGTGATAGGGTTGCATATGTTAGGGTTGGGCTCATGGACGTCCAAGGAACGGACAGGGTGTCGTGAGGAGTCATCGGTAAGATTTTGAGCATCAAGGAGAAAGTCACCCGCAACCAACCCGATCGAGAATGTCAGTTGCACGAACGCATTCCCAAAAGGAGGATACTACTGAATCTGATGGAAATGGGGCAAGGCAAAATCGTCTTCGTAAAAGTGTTGGGATTTTATAATTATTAATTTAATTATATGCCCAAGGGCAATATTGGAAACTCACTATTAGGGCGATTACAAAATAGGGTTATATGTTTTGGTAACCACCGCATAATTGAGTGTGATTACATTACGCAAGTTTTTCCTAAGAAGAGGCGGCTCCCATCTCTCTCTCCTTTTCTCCAAGAAACGCAGGAAGGAGAAACCCATTGGGGGTTTTCTTCCTTTGCTTTACATCACTCTTCCATCTTCTTCCCGCACGACATTTGGGTTGTGAAAATTATTCACTTTCCTAGTGATTGTGGAATCACCCCGGTAGAGCTTTGGTGGTGGAACGAGAACGTGGATCCATATTTACTTCGCTGCATATACTTCATATTTGGGAAAGCGAATCCAGGTAAGGATCTTTCCCCTATCAATTATAGAATTGAAAATTACATGGAGTATTACCTACATTGGTATCAAAGCCAGGTTCCCACGATTCTTTGTTCCTCCCTATTGTTTAATTTCATGGTATGAATCCAATGGGAGGATCAATGGTTTATGGAAACCCATGGAGAATCCAGGGTTTAATATGAAACCCATGGGATAATTGATAGGGTTTTTTAAAAACCCTTATGTTTTGGGTTTGAATCCAAGTGGGAGGATCCTTGTGAATTTCCCTAATGAAGTTTTCATGAATTGATAATCCATGATAATTATTTTTGTTTAATATTTATTGTTGGATTTTTTTTTCATGTGTTTTTGGATGATTTTTTGGGAGAAAAAAAAACGTGTTTTACCGTTTTTTGGAAAAAAAATCGTTCAAGAAAAATTGTGAAAAACGCTGTTTTTTGGTCATTGTGGACCAGACGAACGACGGTCTATTGGTCTGACAAACCACAGTGACCTAGACAGTCGACCGTCTAGTTGTAGAAAGCCAGACGGATTCCCAGATGGAGAGCCGTCTCAGAATCCATATGAGAATTTGTCCAGTTTTGAATGTGTTTCTATTTACTGGACATCAATGGCTCAACAATCTATGTGATGTTTGAGCATTGAGGGCCTAATGGGGCCTAGTGGGAGCTAATGAGGTAGAAGTGTTCTGTCTGAACCACCTCATAGCATTAACATGATTGCATTTTATTTTATTAAAACTGTTTTTAATTATGGGTCTAGCGATCATGTTTCTTGTACAGAATGAAACTAGTGTATAAGTCTATGTGGGGTTTGCATGAGAATTTGATTGAATGTTTTGTTAGCATCTCTTTTGGTTTAAATGCTTACCCCATAGGTTGACTATGCTAGTGTGATTTGTTGTTGCCCGTGTTGTGTTTTATGCTAGAATAGTTGAACTCATCCTAGTATATAATGTCTTTAGAATAAATGGTTGCTACCAAGAGCATTGTTGCTGACTTCGTGAAAGGAGATAAACTGAATGAGAGGAATTATGACCTCTGGCACCGAAAGGTGCAGTATCTCCTAGAAGAGCAGAACATGCTGGAAACCATAAACTAGACCATGTCCCCACCTGAGGAAGGTACCATTGCACAGTATCGTAGGGACCTTGAGCTTTACAATGCCTGGAAGAGGAAAGGCCGGGTAGCTAGGATTAGTATCCTAAGCTCCATAAGGAATGACCTGATGCTTCTGTTTGAGAAGCATAGGACTGCAAAGTCTTTGTGGGAGGCTATGAAGTTCCAATACAGAGGGACTTCCACCACAAGAGGCCGCCACCTCGGCTCACCTTTGACAGTTATAAAATGCGCCAGGGTCACACCATGAGGCAGCATATAACCATCATGTCTAATATGATTAGTGAGTTGAGCGCATGTGGGCACCAAAAGACTGATGAGGAGCAAGTCTTTGCAGTCATCAGGTCACTGCCGAAGACTTAGGAGTATATGAAGATCTTCTTGACTCATCCTGATGATATCAAGACTTTTGATCAAGCTCCCAAGCACCTTGAGCTAGAGGAGGATCGGATGTTGGCCGATGCCCCTCAAACTGAAGTACTTGCTGCTGAAGCTAGCACTAGTAAGGGTGCATGCTCTAAGTGCAAGAGGGAGAAACTCAACCTTAGCGGTCTAGGCAAAGTAATCAAGATGGGAACAGAAACAAGAGTGGTTTATGAGACATGGTTTTTTAGAGTTGTATTTGAAAACTATTCTTTGGTTTTGTATCTAGGTGATACAGTTTATGGTTATGGTTTTCTTAATAATGGTTTTATTGTATTGGATACAATTGATAATTTATCTAATCCTAGTAATGCTTTTGTTTGCCAAAATACTGTGTGTATTTATTCTAATTTGTGGCATGCTAGATTAGGACATATTGGCTTAGATAGGATGAACAGGTTGGCAAGAGAAGGTCTCTTAGGCCAAGGTTCACTATTTGATTTGCCAACCTGTGAGTCATGTCTAACAGGAAAAGCAACTAGAAAACCATTTAAAAAGGTTTTGAGAGCCTCTCTTCCTTTAGAACTTATCCATTCAGATGTGTGTGGACCCATGAATGTGCATATTAGAAAAGGATAGGCTTATTTCATCACATTCATAGATGACTATACACGGTATGGTCACATTTATTTAATTTCTCATAAGTCAGAAGCTTTAGAATGTTTTAAGAAATTCATGAGCTTAGTTGAGAATCAGTTAGATAAAAGGATTAAAACTCTTAGAACGGATAGAGGTAGAGAGTATCTCTCCGATATGTTCAAAGGGTTGTGTGATGAAAAGGGGATATCTAGACAACTTACTATTCCAGGGAATCCACAGCAAGATGGGGTTGCTGAGAGGAGGACTAGAACCTTGCTAGACATGGTGAGATCCATGATGGCGCAGGAAAATCTACCCATCTCTTATTGGGGAGATGCTTTGCTGACTGTAGCCTATATCCTCAACAAAGTTCCAACCAAATCGGTTCCTTCCACACCATATGAGTTGTGGACCGGAAGGAAGCTAGATTTGAGTTACTTGCGCGCATGGGGATGTGCAGCATATGTTCACTCTACTTCTCACCAATATGGAAAGATTGGACCCAGAGGAAGAAAGTGTGTCTTTGTGAGATATTTTGAACCCTCAAAGGGCCATGTCTTCATTGGACTAGATGAGAGTGAGAGGAGAACGGAACTTGAGTCTAGGGATGCAGCATTCTTGGAGAATGATTTTCCATCTCTTTCAGAAGTTAACAAAGAATCATCGGAATTCTTTGAAATATAAAATAATGGTCTTGTCACTCAGGGATTCATATTTTGAATAATGAACTTGAGGTTCATCCAGAAGATCCTAGTGGAAGTGGGAGTGCAGATGTGATAGCTACCTTAGAGGGTGAGCAATCTGACATGCACTTGCGCCGTAGTGGGCGTGGGCTAGTTCCTCGTCGACGTTTTGACATAGAGGATGACGCCTACATGGTAACTCCTGAAGAGATCGACTGTGAGATGACTTCAGTCAGTGAGCATGAACTGTGCAGGAAGCTCTTGCGGGGTCAAGCTCAAAGGAATGGTTGAAAGCAATAGAGGAAGAGTTGGAGTCGATGAAAGTTAATTATGTCTGAGACTTGGTTGATTTGCCGCTGGGCCGAAAGGCAATTGGGAACAAGTAGGTTTTCAAGATCAAGAGAAAGGCGGATGGATCTATTAAGAGGTTCAAGGCTCGTTTAGTGGCTAAGGGCTACACCCAACGAGAGGGCGTTGATTATGAGGAAACTTTTTCCCCTGTGGTTAGGTTTGCCTCAATCCACCTCATACTAGCTATTGTTGTTCAGTTGGACTTGGAGGTTTATCAAATGGATATAAAAACTGCTTTTCTTAATGGAGAACTTGAGGAAGAGATCTATATGGATCAACCTCAAGGCTTTGAAGCTAATGGACTTAAGCGCAAAGTGTGCAAGCTTAAGAAGTCCATATATGGCTTAAAGCAAGCATCTAAATAGTGGAATGTGCGCTTCCACCAAGCTATGATGGAAAAAGGGTTTTCCATGCTTGAGAAGACCACTGTGTTTACACCAAGAGCTCTGATAGTAATTATGTCATTCTAACATTGTACATAGATAACATACTTATGGCTAGCAATAGCAAGGAGCTATTGGAAACCATTAAGAAATGGTTGTCATTCGTATTTGATATGAAGGACATGGGTGAAGCAAGCTATGTGCTTGGTGTCAAGATTGTCAGAAATAGGCAAAAGTGATTATTGGGTTTATCTCAGGAGACCTATATTGACAATGTCTTGACGAGATACTAGATGCACAACTGCAAACCAATTGATGCTCCAGTGGAGAAGGGTTTGCATTTACGCCTTGATATGGGTCCTAAGACTTCAGAGGAGAAAACCAAGATGGAAAGAGTTCCATATTCCAGTGCAGTGGGTAGCCTTATGTATGCTATGATGTGTACTAGGCCGGATATTTGTTATGCAATGGGTTTGGTTAGTCGATACCAATCAAACCCAGGCATAGAGCACTGGAAAGTAGTCAAGAGGATATTAAGATATCTCAGAGGAACGAGTAACTACATGTTGTGATACTAAGGATCGGATTTGTGGTTAGTTGGCTATAGTGATGCCGACTGGGCTGGAGACATTGATGAGCGCAAATCAACCTTTGGATATGCTTTCTTGCTGAATGGCGGGGCCATTTCGTGGTGTAGCAAGAAGCAGACTTGTATATTCCACTTGACCATGGAAGCAGAGTATGTGGCATGCTCAGCTGCGGTTCAAGAGGCTGTTTGGTTGAGAAGATTCCTTCGACATACTGGAATTGTAATGACATCCAAAGAGGCTGCCCTTGTCTACTATGATAGTACGGCAGCTCTTAGCTATGTCAAGGACCTCAAGTATAATGGGAAGACCAAACATATACAGTTGAGATATTACTTTGTTAGAGACATTATATCAAGGAAGAAAGTTGTACTTAAGCACCTATCTACTAGTCAGATGGTAGCTGGCCCTCTTACCAAACCTATAGCCAAGGATGTTTTTATTTCTCATGTAAAATCCTTGGGCTTGTGTAGATTGTGACTTACTTTTGTACTGAGACTTTCTTATTATTGAGTAATATGAGTTCATTCCAGCATTTATTTTATTCACTTTCTATGTGATTGTGTTACTTCTAGCATAAAACAAGATATGTCAATAGGCAAGAGAATGGTTCACTCACACGAGCATTCTTTTGTACTGAGACTTTCTTATTATTGAGTAATATGAGTTCATTCCAGCATTTATTTTATTCACTTTTTGTGTGATTGTGTTACTTCTAGCATAAAACAAGATATGTCAATAGGCAAGAGAATGGTTCACTCACACAAGCATTCGCCTCTGGCGCCTTGGAGGCGAGCGGAGATGAGACGGATTGTGAATGACTTTGTGTAGGTCAATGCATAATCATGATGTCGCCTTGATTTGGAATCAAGATGAGTTTCTCCATTGTGAAGAGAATCGACATGAATGTTCCCACTATTCATGTTGCCTATAGGAGCCAATGCGAGTACTTTATGTGGTGCCAAGGGAGCGACAATAAAGAAACTCAGGTTAGGCGCAAGAGGTTGCGACTAGACTAAGACCTGTATGGTGTTGAGATGGACATACGTTCTATTGTATATAAAATGCTCCACCATAGCATGTATATCATACTATGTGTACTTAGCGATCATTGGAAATGACAGGATGGATCCATACTCCTCTCATTGTGTGAGTCCTGGACTTTATGGTCCGTCAGTGTTCTTAGTGACTTTCAATGACATCATGAAACGAAGGGTTGATGTGGCTACTTTGAGGTGTTACCTATGGTCATGATAGATTCGACCTAAAGGGGCACTATTGGGAAAGGAGTCAATCCTAAGTGTATTGATGGTTTGGGGCGAAAGGAAATGTTTGATTCAACTGCACCCTAAAAGTGTTTGCTGGCGCCAACTGTATGTGTTACAGTAGTGAACATTTCAAGGACAAGAAGGTGATCTCTCAAAGGGATCGAGATACCTTTAGTTTGGTGAGTTTGAATAAACCTAGGACACTGTGTTATACTAATGCTTATTTGATATGTTTCTTTGAGTGATGTGCCACTCTGGCCTTCTAGGAAGGTTTCTAGTTTGGGGCTCACGCGTGCAGGTATATCACCGGTCGCACAACCCATTTTGCCAGTATGACTTGTGGATACTTGTGTCTAGGACACAAAAAGTCTATGTATCTGGGATACATAGCAAAGAGATCAATATATATATATATATATATATATATATATATATATATATATATATATATATATATATATATATATATATATATATATATATATATATATATATGTATATCCGGGATATACATGTGTGTGCTGGGACACAAGAGGTCTATGTATCTGGGATACATAGCAGAGAGATTGAATGTGTATATCTGGGATATACATTTGTGTCTGGGACACACTGTGAAAGAGAGATTAACTCTTGCCCTTGTGCAAGTGGGAGATGTTGGGACTTATAATTATTAATTTAATTATATGCCCAAGGGCAATATTGGAAACTCACTATTAGGGCGGTTACAAAATAGGGTTATATATTTTGGTAACCACCGCATAATTGAGTGTGATTACATTACGTAAGTTTTTCCTGAGAAGAGGCGGCTCCCATCTCTCTCTCCCTTTCTCCAAGAAACGCAGGAAGGAGAAACCCATTGGGGGTTTCCTTCCTTTGCTTTATATCACTCTTCCATCTTCTTCCCACATGGCATTTGGGTTGTGGAAATTATTCCCTTTCCTAGTGATTGTGGAATCACCCCGGTAGAGCTTTGGTGGTGGAACGAGAACGTGGATCCATATTTACTTCCGCTGCATATATTTCATATTTGGGAAAGCGAATCTAGGTAAGGATCTTTCCCTATTAATTATGGAATTGAAAATTACATGGAGTATTACCTACAAAAAGGATGGCGGAGGTCGAGCGCAAGTCGGAGGATCGGAATCATGATGAGGATCTAGACGTGGTTGATCGGGAACCTTTCTCGAATGAGATCATGAACATGCCACTCCCTCAAAGCTTCATCATGCCAACCTTCACACCTTTCGAAGGGAAAACCAACCCGAAGGAGCATATAAGCTACTTCAAATCGGTAATGACTATCCTCGGGCGGGAAGACGAGTTGCTTTGCAGAACATTCCCGGCTTCCCTCAAAGGACCAGCCATTAAATGGTTCAGCAATTTGCAGCTGGGATCCATCAGCAATTTCAGAGAACTTTCTCATAAGTTCATAGCCCGGTTCAGAAGTGCAATCGGGAGCAAGAAGACATCCGACAATCTATTTGCCATCAGGCAGGGACGAAGTGAGTCCATTCGGGATTTCCTAAAACGCTTCGATGAAGTGGCCATTGAGATCGAAGATCTAGACGACCAAGTTGCCTACAGTGCACTCTGGAGTGGCATTACTCACCAAAGACTTCTGGAGGTCCTCTTGACAGACAAACCCAAGACGTATGGGATGTTGATGCGAAAGTGCCAGGAGCAGGCTAGCGTTTATGAAGTGATAAATGCCCGGGTAAAAGCTGATTGAGATAGAAGACCCGATCGAGATACTGAGAAGAACTCCCTGAATGACAAAAACCAAGGATCAAAGAATAGATGGAAGCACGATCAAAGGTGGGAAAGTTACACTCCCATCAATGCTAAGCCATCAGAGATTTTGATGAATATTCGGGACAAGAAGTCTTTAAAGTGGCCCGGAAAGTTGCACTCTCTTCCAGAGGATTGGGACATGACAAAATACTGTCGCTTCCATAAAGATTATGGACATCACAGAGACAGTTGTCGGATCCTAAAGTTAGAGATCGAGAAATTGATCCAAGAAGGCAAACTTGGCCAGTATGTACGGAGATCCAGGAAGCCCCGTGAAAACTCACCCTATCCAAAAAAGAGAGCCCGATCGCCCAGCCCGAAAGAGGTTGCTAAAAAAGATGACAAAGGGAAAGAGAAACTTGATCGGGAGGAGTCACCAGTCTATGTTACAGTAGGTGGCCTGACTACGGAGTCAATCAGGAAGGCAAAGCAAAAGGCGTGGTTCATAGGGGCCGTGCATCTGCCAAAAAAGAGGCAAAATCCAGCGTGCCTAGAGCCCATAACATTCACAGATGAGGATTTGAGCGGAGTCATAGCGCCGCACGATGATGCAATCATCATCAAAGTTAAGATTGCAAATCGGGAAGTTCATCGGGTCTTGGTTGATACGGGATCATTAGTTGATCTGTTATCTTATGAGGCTTTCAAAAAACTCAAGATAGCTAATGATCTACTTACCCCCATCAACAACTCCTCTTTATGGTTTTGCAGGATCTTCAGTGATAGCAAAAGGAACGATCCACCTGGATCTAAAGATTGGGAAGTCACCTTGAGACACACTAGTTCGGGTCAACTTCATGGTCGTAAAGGACTTATCAGCATACAACGTGATCTTGGGACGACCAATACTCAATGCACTTGAGGCAGTTGTGTCTCCCTAGCACATGAAACTCAAGTTCCCGACCGACGTAGGGGTTGGTGAATGTAGTTTTGACCAATCTACCTCCCGACAATGCTATGTGAATTACTTAAAGGAAAAATGGAGGTCAGAGAGTTCGGGAAGCGCCTTGACCATTGAAGTTCGTGATGATCGGGACGAAGAAAACATGCAAAGAGTAAAATCGGTCGAGAACTAGAAAGAATTCAACTCAATAGTCTTTACCCAATCGGGGGATGTTCATTGGATCAGAACAACCCGACGAATTCAAGGAGGAACTGACCAAGTTCTTATGTGACAACGCTGATATCTTCACATGGTCCATAAGTGACATGCTCGGGATAGACAGATGGGTAGCAGAACACAAGCTCTGGATTCAAAAGGATGTTATCCCGGTCATTCAAAGGAGAAGGAATTTTGCAATTGAAAAACATGAGGCGATCAGAGTAGAAGTTGAAAAACTTGAAAAATCAGGCTTTATTGAGCCAATCAAATGCCCGACTTGGTTGGCCAATGTGGTAATGGTCAAAAAGGCGAACAAGAAGTGGAGAATGTGTACTGATTACACTGATCTGAATAAGGCATGCCCGAAGGATTGTTATCCTCTCCTGAGGATTGATCTATTGATTGATGCAACAACAGGACATGAAGTCCTAAGCTCTATGGATGCTTACTCAGGCTATAACCAAATCTTATTGAGTTGGGAAGATGAAAAGCATACATCCTTCATGACAGATTGGGAATATTACTACTACCGAGTAATGCCATTCGGGTTGAAGAATGCCTTGGCTACTTATCAAAGGGCTGTCAACAAAATATTCCAACACCAGATCGGGAGAAACATGGAGGTATATGTTGATGACATGCTCGTGAAGAGTCTGGTTTTGGCCCAACATTTAGCAGACCTTGAAGAAACTTTTGACGTTTTGAGAACTTATCAAATGCGTCTATATCCTGAGAAATGCGCTTTTAGAGTTTCCTCCGGGAAGTTCCTCGGTTTCATGGTTTCTCAAAGAGGAATCGAGGCTAATCCAGAGAAGATTCAGGCCCTGATTAGAATGCAACCTCCTAGTACTATAAAAGAAATCCAATGCTTGACAAGAAGGGTGGCAGCGCTAAATCGGTTCATATCCCGAGTGGGAGAAAAATGCAACTCTTTTTTCAAAGCGTTGAAGGCTACACCAAGCTCGGGAGAAATCACTTGGATAGAAGAATGCCAACAAGCATTTGAGCAATTAAAAGTATCTCTTGGGACAACACCCGTCTTAGCCCGACCAGTAACCGGGGAGCCTCTAACGATTTATCTTGCCATTTCACCAACTGCAGTAAGTGCTGTATTGGTAAAGGGAGAAACAATCCAGAACCCAGTCTACTATGTGAGTCATGTACTCATTGATGCAGAGACGAGGTACCAAGACGTTGATAAGCAAGCTCTAGCACTTTTGGTGGCTTCACGAAAGCTAAGGCCTTATTTTCAGGCACATCCAATAAATGTTCCAACCAACTTCCTGCTCAAGAAAATTCTTCAATGGCCCGATGTAGTTGAAAGGATGGTCGGGTGGGCAGTGGAGCTGAGCGAGTACCAAATTGAGTTCAAACCAAGAACAACCATAAAAGCTCAAGTTTTGTTGACTTTATTGTGGAAAGCAGCTTACCATAAAGTGAAAATCAAGGAACAACAACTAAGACATCAAACTTGTGGATTCTACATGCTGATGGCTCGAGTAGCACTTCTGGCTCGGGAGTAGGACTAACACTCAAAAGTCCCAAGAACTTCACAGTCAGCTACGCATTAAGATTCAAATTCCCGGCCTCAAATAATGAAGCCGAGTATGAGGCTGTTATAGCAGGCTTGAGAGTTGCCCAAGAGCTCAGAGTATGGGAGCTAGAAGTGAGAAGCGACTCCCAACTCATTGTGAATCAAATAAAGGGGGAGTATAATGCGAAAGATGAGAGGATGGCCAAGTACTTGGCTAAGGTCAAGCAACTTCAGACACTCTTTAACCAGGTATCATTCCATCAAATACCCAGAAAAGAGAATGAACGGGTAGATGAACTGTCTCGGCTAACCTTGGCCAACTACAAGAATTTGGACTCGGCAATCTATATTGAAGAATTAGATTTCCCAAGCACACAAGAATCAGAAGTTTTTGAAATAACCAAAGGATCCCGACTGGACCACACCTTTGGTAACTTACCTAAAGGAAAATAGGCTCCTGACCGATTCAAAGGAAGCCAGGAGGATTAAGAATCAAGTTGCTCGATTCACCATCATAGATGGGCAGTTGTACAGAAAATCCTTCACTGAGCCTCTTTTAAGATGCGTCGGACCTTCCCAAGCCACCTACGCTTTAGCATAAATCCATGAAGGAATTTGTGGTGCACACATGGGTGGAATTTGGCACAAAAGGTATTACGTTCAGGTATATACTGGCCAACTGTACAAAAAGCTGCTATTGAGTATGTTCGCAAATGTGAACAATGTCAAAAGCATGCAAATGTTCCAAAATTACCTGCAGTACCCTTTTGCAATGTGGGGTATGGACTTGATAGGGAAGTTACCAAAGGCTTCAAGAAACCAAGAATATCTTGTTGTCACTACAGATTACTTTACAAAATGTGTCGAGGCGGAACCTTTGGCTTCCATTACAGAGAAGCAAATGGAGAAGTTTTTTGAAGAAAAAGTTATCTATAGGTTCGGGATACCCTGAATCCTTGTGACGGATAATGGAAAGCAATTTAAAGGAGTAGGGTTCAAAGCTTTCTGTGAAAGATACCACATCGAACATCGATTTGCCTCAATTGCTTACCCCCAAAGCAACGGATAGGTTGAAGTCACCAATAGGACACTATTGGACGGGATCAAAAACAGATTAGAAGACAGTCGAGCACTTTGGGTCGAGGAACTCCCGAGCGTACTATGGTCATACAGGACCACTACCCGAACCCCGACTGGGGAAACACCATTCTGCCTTGCGTATGGTACCGAAGCTCTGGCTCCTGTGGAAGTACTGGCCGGGTCATTCCGTTACAATACCTTTGACGAAAAACAAAATGACCAGGGCCTAAGGGAAAACTTGGACTTCCTACAAGAAACCCAAGAGAAAGCCCAGCAAAGAAATCAGTTGTACCAGAAAAGAATGGCTCAACACTACAACTCCCGAGTTAAAGACTTCACAGATCAGGAGATCTGGTGCTAAGAAGAACTGGGGCTTCCGACCCTACCAACCAAGGAAAGTTAACTCCAACATGGGAGGGGCCTTATACCATTGACAAAGAGACAAAACCGGGAGCATACCGACTGAAAGACTCAGAAACTGGAAAGCCGATCGATCGGTCATGGAACTCCACTAACCTGAGAAAGTTCTATCAGTAGTTTTGTATCTTTTTCAAAACAAATAAATTGATTCAGGTCCTTCCTGGTCATCTTTGCACCTTTCTTAAAAGGACTTGCACTTTTTTAAGACTAAATTGATTCGGGTCCATCCTGGTCAGCTTTGCACCTGTCTAAAAGGACTTGCACTTTTTTAAGACAAATAAATTGATTTAGGTCCTTCCCGGTCATCTTTGCACCTTTCTTAAAAGGACTTGCACTTTTTTAAGATAAATTTATTCAGGTCCTTCCTGGTCATCTTTGCACCTTTCTTAAAGGACTTGCACTTTTTTAAGAATAAATGATTCGGGTTCTTCCCGGTCATCTTTGCACCTTTCTTAAAGGACTTACACTTTTTTAAGACTAAATTGATTCGGGTCCTTCCTGGTCATCTTTGCACCTTTCTTAAAGGACTTGCACTTTTTAAGACTAAGTTGATTCGGGTTCTTCCCGGTGATCTTTGCACCTTTTTTAAAAGGACTTGCACATTTTTAAGACTAAATTGATTCGGGTCCTTCCCAGTCATCATGCACCTTCCTAAAAGGACCTACATTTCTTTTATCCTAAACATCTTACAACTCGGACAAGTCATAGAGACAATAGTTGAAAAACACTTAGTCAAATTTCATTCAAGATAACCTCTTAAATAAGAGAAGTTACATAACTCGGGAACAGAGAGCTAAACAACACATGTTAGTTAATTACATGATTCGGGAACAAAGAGATACAGGACTCGGGACACAAGAAACTTCAAGAAAGAGATGCTTCATAATAATTGATATATTGAAGCATCTTTGAACTCTTCATAGTCGCCAAGAGCAAGATTCATGTGCCGATCAAAAGCCATGAACTTACCAACAAGCTGACGGCCATCTTGAATTGTCACTCGCATTCTGTCCCGGCCATCTCAGTCAACCTTCAAAGAGGGCTTGGGGAAGTTCTTTCCTCAGCCGATGGCCCGACCAAACCATCATTCGACACATTAGTGTCAACAATGGTGTCAGTCGGGGACCCTCTGGCGCCTTCTTCAGCTAAAAACTTCTCAGGGCCTTCATCCTCGACATCATCCTCAAACTCACCTTCAGCCTCGTCCTCATCCTCTGTTTCCTCCTCATTTTCCTCCTCAGCTTCTTCCTCGGGGTGCTTCTGAGGAGGAGGATCGATGTAATCTGCAGGATTAGGGTATGGGAAGTCAGGGAGTTCGGGAAGATTTTATGGCCATGGAAAGCCTGAGATCATCGAACAACTTGGGATCCAAAAGCTTCTACAACTTCTCGGGATGAGGAAGTTGCGTTTGCTGAAGGGTCAGCTTGAAGGCCTGTCGTAACCCTCTTTTGAAGGCGGGAGTAGAAATAGCCACAGACAAATCTCTAAACTCCTTGGTGGTGAAATAATCCTCCAACACCACCCTCTTAAAGCTTTGTGGTCCCAAGGCCTTAAGCTCCTCAAGCTCCTTCCTCAGTTGTACATTTCTCTCTCTCTCCTTGGTTAGGAGAGTCTCAGAATTCGTCAAGTTTTCGGCAGCCTTCCCGAGTTTCTTATCGAGCGCACTGACTTTTCCTTTATATTTACCTTTGCTTTTGGAAAGGTTGTCTCTCTCTTTCTTCAGCTTGGCAAATTTCTCCCGAGCCTCCTCCAGATCCTTCTTTCCTTGAGTGGCCTCAACGTTGGCCTTCCGGTGAAGCTGCTCGGAAAGCGCCAGCTGCTCAGATTGGTCCCGAGCTCGATTCAAAGACTCGGCAAAGATGTGAACTGCCCCGGCCACATATCTGAAAGAGAAGCATTAGACAAATGGTAAGAAGGCAAAAACGGATAAAGATCAAGCAGGAAGGAAATTACCTGTATCCTTCTGCAAAAATTTCTTTATTGGGGAAATTTTTCAAATACTCCTGATCAGCGTCATCAGTGGTGTCCCCAACCCACCGCTCAGCATAACTTGAGTCGCTAAAACCAATGTAAACTCGGGGACTCCAAAAGTGGCAGAAGGCCCAACACTTGGTTCGGGCTCAAAAATATGAACCCTCTTGGTCGGGGTGTCACATCCGGCCCTAAATCCACCAAGGGGGTACCCTATCTAGATTACCCGGGGAGTGAATCACGGTCCCGCCGATCAAGTTTAGGAACGATCATAGTCACTTAGCACAATAATATAATTAAAAGCAAGAACAATTCTTTGTATTCAAATCATTTAGTAATAAAGTCAAGAGAGGAACTTAGAAGGATCACAAAGGACATCAGAGTGTGGAAAAGATACCAATAAAATAAATGATCAACATGCGGAAATGAGGTGGAAATTCCCTCTACAACATTAGCGGAAGGTAGATCGAATAAAATTAAGGGTTACAACCGGTTCCCAAAATGACAAGGGAACGAACTAAACTACGATCTCAACAAATCAAATAAAAAGGTTAAAAAGAAAATGGGACAATATCCCAACACTAGGACACAAGTGCAAAGGCCGAACTGCTCCAGATAAGTAATAATCACAGACTACTAGTCTTCACCAATGTAGTCACCATAATCAGTAGTTTAAGAGTCATCAACTTAGTCTTCATAGTGTTAACCATCATAGTCAATAGTAGTAGTACCTGCATTAGAGTCTAACAAAAATGTTGCAAAAAGGAGTGAGTTCAAAAGAACTCAGCAAGGCAGGTTATTCCACAATAACATAGATACATGATACAAAACATAGCATGATGCAATATGATATAAAACACATGATGCAATTATGATTTTAACTCTATGTATGCTAGTCTCTATGGTAGACATGCTTTAAGTCATAGCACCATACTTCTTTGGGTTGTCAGTCACTCCCCCTCAATCATACAAGATATCTTGGGTCTGCCAGGGAAGTTAGGTAAAGTCATCTCAAAAACCATGGTAGGGGAATCGGTCACCGCTCTCTCACATCACCATTTGGTATAAGTACTGGCACATGTCATAGTAAAGCCTAGCCCAATGCAAGTCATCTACTCAGTCGTATCAAGTTAAATCCAGATACGTCCATTCCTCGCCCCCGACGATCCTTTCTAGTATCCTTCACACTAGAGTCAGCGTAATCCCAGATTACGGACTCATCAACCCTATTGGTCATCCACAAATAGTAAACGGGAAGCTCTCATGTCCTCTCACGGATTGGTTACCGGTCTTGAGCGCCCGTGAGCCCAAGTCTAGCTATTTGCAACCCTACCAATAAATGGCCCATTTCGGGTATCCGTAGCATGGTTTATGTCCCCTACCGGATTGGTTACCGGCCTAGAGCGCCCATCAAACCATACACTACCATGGGTCGTTCTGTCTCAATGCCTTTCCAATTCAGGTTTGATACTACAGGGACATCCTAGCCATACATCTAGACAAGTCCTATATATGTCATCCAATAATTCGGAAAAGCGTCGATGGGCATCTTCAGAGAACATCCCATACTATTCCCTCCGATGTCCAAGGATAGAAATGTCAATAGGACATTCCCCAATCCCAAATCATACCTATTCAATCACATTCTCAATTCCATCATATCATACATAAATGACATTTCATCATGTAGAAAGATACATACCATAACATGATCAGTTACATATGAATTTATTAAGAATACATAATCATGATAAAAAAAAGAATATGTAAACATGGCATTACTATACTTGAAGTACTTATAACAGTCATATACTGTAGGAAATACGATAAAGAAGGTAAATCTACTAAGTCTCTAACATAGAAGCAAGAATCACATAATTTATGTAGTTATGGTAACAACCGTCCTTACCTTAAGTCACGATGATGAAAATCCAATAATCTCAAAAGAATGATCCAAAGATGGTAATAAGACCCTAGACAAACATAAATGAAAGGTTAGAAAAGAAATCGGGAAAATCGAAGGTCGAACGGGTCAAAACGGAGCAAGGTTGCTGTCAGCAACAAGTTTGGTCGATGGTCCTTGGTCGATGGCATCGACCAAAGAGGATCGACCAAAATTGTCTTCGGGGCTGCATAATGGGTTTTGGGGATTTTGGTCCGAAATGGGTCTTCCGGGGTTCAGATCGATCCGAAACTTGGAGGGAATGCTAGGAATAGTAGCAGGAAACTATGTAGCAAAAATTAACATGATCTAATGGTCAAATTGAAAACCCCCAAATTGAGGTCCTAGGTTCAAACTTGCAAGAATCATGTTCTTCAATGGAATCAATTGCAAGAGAACTTAGGAATTCAATTAAGGGAATGATGGGCAGTAGATTAAAGATACATACTAACATATAATCAGACCTAATTGAAAGAGAAAATCAGATTAAGAGATGAATTCATGTTGTAAAGAAGAGAAAAATCAAAATAAGAAAGCAAGAACATCATGTATGAGAATCATAGCATGGAAAGGGTGAAGAGAGGTTTAATCAAAGCAAAAGAGTTTGTAGAAGAGGTGGTTGCAAGGTTGCAACACCTTCTTCACGAACTCAGTAGCAAGAACAAGATGAGGTAGAAGTAGATTAGAGAGAAAGTGAGAGATTACATACCTTGGAGAAGAGATTAGAGAAGAGATTAGAGAAGAGAGACAATGATTCTTGTAGAAAATCATCACCCAAGCTAAGGAGGAGCCTAAGAGGAGCTTTCCCACGTTCTCAGATGTTGAAATGAGTGAAATATGGTTCGAGGTTCGAGGTTTCACTTAAATAGAGGAAGGAATATCCCAAAAACATCTTTTTCTGAAATCTGGGTAACTTTGGTCGATGGTCCTTGGTTGATGGCATCGACCAAAGAGCATCGACCAAAACAGGTAATAGGTTTCAGCAGAAAATCCAGAAATAGTTCAGCAACTTTGAACAGGGATTCGGAGGGCTATAAGGGGTCAAATTGAGTGAGGTTTTCTCCTACAAGTCAATCAAGAAGTCTAGTTTTCAGAAATACATTTGGATCAAGAATGAGAGATCATTAGGTTCACCAACTAAGCTCACCTTCTTCGATGCGCAAGCAGGATTTGCCAGACATAGTTCAGCAACTTCGGACAAGGATTTGAAGGGCTATATGGGGTTAAATTGAGTGGGGTTTTCTCCTACAAGTCCATCAAGAAGTCTAGTTTTGGGAAATATATTCAGATTGAGCACAGGAGTTCATTAGGTATTTCAACTAATTCACCCCTTTTTGGTGCGTAGATTCAAAACTAACACTGACAATGCTCTCAAGTGAGGGGCATCATCGTCAATGTCCATGGGCTTGGGCTCCGACACCAAATCATCAACCAAAATGGTCCACAAGTCTCTTTTCCCCCACTTTGGGTCTCTGGACCTACAAACATAACAGATTCCGGACCAGGTCAAGGTTAGGATAAGGCCAGATATTACAGGTCTACCCTAAAGGAAAGGTCTGGCATGACTTCTTAAGGCTTTCAAAGATAATAACACTGAAATCAAGGTCCAACTTTAAGGTCTAATATCAAACAAATCTTTCTTCACCCAAAACAAATAGGGTGCCCTGGTTAGGTTTGGGCTGGATGTCACACGGGGGAGGACGAAGAATCCCCTCCTTTTTTTCACCTCCCAAAGGAGGCGCTTTCCTCTTTGGACTTTTCACGGTCCCGGCTAAGGCAACCACCGCAGAAGTTTGGCCTTTGGCCATAGGAGATTTAACCGAGATAGTACCCGGAGCAGGGAGCTTGGTCTTGACTACCGCAAAAGCCAAAGCCTTCGTCTTAGTGATAGGCTTCCTTCTCTGGGCCTCATCCATTCCCCCGAGCACCGCGGCTATAAGATCTTCATCCAAGATATTGGTAGCCACTGCAAGACAGAGAAATATAATCAGGTCATAACATGGAATACAAGGTAAAAGCAATAGAAACAAAAGCTTACCCGGGGAGAAGCCCCACAGTTGAAGAACAGAAACATACTCCATGGAATAACCATGGACTACATAATCATCCCCCTTTACTTGGTTAATTATCCCGACCCTTTCCTCTTCGTCGGGATCCAGGATGACAGGGATGTTTAGGAAGTCAATGTCATCCTTGGACCTCTCTTGGAACTCTGTAAGAAAAGGCTTGGGAGAAGGAGGCTTGAAGAACAAGAAGAATTCTCTCCATTTCTTGGTTGTGGATAGGAGAGAATCCTTCTTGATAAAATTTCCCTGAAAAGAGGAAGACACCCTCTTTGCTATGAAAACCAGTCACACTGGGTGTGAGGGTGGAAGGAGTAGTAATGATGAAACAAGCCAAAGGTTAGGAAGACACCTAAGGTATTGCAAAAACCAACAAAGCCGATCATGATACACCAACAATTCGGACTCAAGTTGGACGGGCTGATGGCATAATGCTCCAAGAAATCAACAAAAAGATCATGCAGGGGAAGACGAAGGCCCCCGATGAAAGCATCATAATATAAGGGATAGAAACCCTCTGGGGGACTATTCACCCTCTCGTTATCCTTCGGGAAAATAACTTCATACCCCTCGGGTGTGTCAAAACTAGAGGTAAACCTCTCTAAATCATCAGAAAAAAGGGAACAAGAATAAAACTCAGGTCTCGAAGAAGATTGAACAAAATTAACATGCCAAGGAGTCAAAGGCTGGGATTTCGCCAATGCCAAGGCATCCTCATCCAAGGTTCTCCTATCTGGCTTACGCGGAAGGGCTCCCCGAAAACCACTAGGAAGCTGAAAGGGTGGATGGGGTGGGGCCTTTTTGGAAAGGGAGACTCAAGACGAGGCCAAATGTTTGGCCTCAAGAAGACTCGGGAAGAAGAAGCCGAGGGGTCACGAGAAGTGGCCGTAGATTCAAGCCTTAAAGCACTTTGAGCAGAAGGGGTAGTAGAATCAGAAGCGGTGGCAGACTCAAAACCATCTCGAGGCTCTATGCTAGGAAAATCAACTTGAGCTTGAGCGGCCTGGGCCCGAGCCGCTTGAAGTTCCCTATCCTTACGATTCATCTCTCTTATTTCCAAGAGAAACCTAGGGTCATCATCGGGAGAACTATCACTAGAGGTACGAGAACTCTCATCATTTGAAGACTGCTCGTGAAGATCTTTCAGACGTTCCCCGGTTAAGTTAAACCTTCTCGTCTGATCACTATCGCCTTCACTCGCATACCCCTCGCCCCGACGACGTCTTTTTTCACGAATATCGGGATGGGAACCTTAGGCTAATGCCTAAAACCTCTCAAACTCACTTTAGGTCTCTTTGGAGCCATGGAAGGAAAGAAAAGAACTTACTGCTTAAAAGATTGAAGAATCTCGAAGCTTAGTCGGGAGCAATTCTTGGTCGAGAGCAATGAAAACAACGGATTGAAACAAAGAAGGAAAGGTGGTATTTATACTACCGGAAGAGGTGTTTCCTTTCTTGATTGAATGGTTACAACGTTACGCGATCGATGGTTCAAAAAAAGAAGACGATGTAACTTCCCGAGGTGGTCATAATGGCTATAGGCTTAGACATTCGACATGACAAAGCTGGATTGGACACGGGCTTCGAGGGAAAACCCTTATGATAATGGCTAGTCACTTCATACCAAGCATTTAATGCGCCCGACAGCAGAACACCCTTACATTCCTGAACGAGTAAAGCAATATTCGGGACAAGATGTTTTTATCCTTTATACTACGCCCCCGACTCTCACAAACTCGGGCACATACAGACCGATTACTTGGTCGTGACGAATGACGAGACAACATATGATTTCCAATCATAGACAGATACGTCTCTCACTCTTAACCAAACTTTCTCTACATTACATAAAACTGTCCTCGAGATAATCACCTACAATTTCCTCAATCATGGATAGCCAGTACTCTCTCGGAAACATGGCAGATTATGAGATAGTATCGTATGAAGAGGACCCATTCAGATTAGGAGTCGGGAAAGACAAATACATCCGACAGCTTGACTTCCTTGCTATCCCACACGATGTAAACAACGACTAGGATAGGGGGCTTATGATACGGAAGCTTCCTACCCGATCGGGTTAGACTCGGCCGGGGCTCCGCATACCTACAGTCGAGATAAGAACCGACCAGCTTGATTAAAGCGTAACAAACGCTGGACCAATATGGCAACCGTTCTCGATTAAGAAGGTCAACTCAGTCACTGATCGAGCGGGACCAGCGACATGGAGGCATAATCTCAGGAGAAACAACAGCCTCCGCCGGGTAAACTTACCAAATACATAAAAGGTAACACTTACAGTATAAGAAGGGGGACATACCCCTCCGGTAAGCATCAAATACATTCTGAGTATAATCTTGTGTAATCCTTGCACGGGACCTTAATCTGTTCACTGTCTGACTTAGGGCCATTGGAGGCGGTTGCGTGGTATTCTAGCCGGTCCGCGTCTAACCCTTTTTGCAGGACTCATCGTCTTCGGCACAAGGGGAGGTTTAGTCGGGAGCATCATCAATATAATTGAGACGCATCAGTTTCCATCAAATTTGGAATATATGATTGTAGCATACATGGAAACTACAACTGACTCAAATAGAAAGGGGAAAAACCCTACAATTGGACGACTACCAAGAAAGATTATGAATGAATCCAACAGTCAAGAATAAGAGGTGAATCCTATATAAACTAAAGTATCTCACAAATTAGAGGTATCTAAATCGTTTACCTCCATTGCCATCCCGACCGTGGAGACAGCACACATATAATCTTGTTTTGCAGGCACGCATTAAGGATTGATCAATTTTTGGACGCATCAATCGTGAACTAATGATGTTGGGTCCTTCTCTTTGGACTTCAAGAAACAATACGACAACAACTAATTGTTCAACAATTCATCTTAGACTTGATAGATTTAAAGGAGTGGTTGCACTATACTCTGGTGCCATGGCTAGTCTATCTAGTTTCATTGTTGCTACAAATCATAGGGTTGTCAAAATTTGTCATATAAATTATTTATTTATTTATTTGTAATAGGTGATTTTATATATTATGGAGGGAGATATTATATAATATAAGGTAAAACTTCGCCCCTAGCCTCGAGGAAATTTGAACTCTGATCTCCTACTTAGAGGTGTTGATTTTTTATTAGTTGAGCCACCCCTTAGGCTGCGTTTGTTTGCAAAGGTGGGGTGGGAAAAAATGTGGGCCCCATATGTAGTGGGGTGAGGGAGAAGGAAATGAAATGAAGAGATTTTGTAGAAAAATATTAATTGTGGGTCTTACTTGTTACTTTTCCACACTTTTTCAAGGCTGCATTTGTTTGTAAAGGTAGGGCGGGAAAAAAAAAAAAAAAAAAAAACATGTGAGCCCCATGTGTAGTGGGGTGAGGGAGAAGAAAAGGAAAGGAAAGGGTTTTGTGGAAAAATGGTAGTGGTGGGTCCCACCACTTTTTACTTTTCCACAAAATCCCACAAAATTTGTAGGGTTTTAAAATGGCTTGGGGTGGGAAAGTTGGGCTGCAACATCACCAGACAAGTTTCCTTAATTCAAGGAAGCTTGTCTCTCACTTTCTCACCCTAAGCAACCAAACAATCTACAATTTTGGGATTTAACGAAAAAGTAAGAAACAAGAATTTTTCCACCCTTTTTTCTCACTCCACTTTTATTTCAGCAAACAAACACAGCTTAAAGTTCCACACATTTTGTGGAGTTTTATAAAGGCTTGGGGTGGAAAAGTTGGTTGCTATCTCACCAGACAAGTTTTCTAACTTTCCCACCCCAAACAACCAAAAAAACTACATTTTTGGGATTTAAAGAAAAAATTTGTTTTTTAAAGAATTTTCCCACCCTATTTTTATTCCAGCTAACAAATGCAGCCTTAAAGATTAAGACTTTCCGTGTCTAATGCAGGGTACCTTGTGTCGTCGATAAATCGCCGACACAGGGCGATTTTTCGTTGTGTCGCTGGGGGGTGACACCGAAACCCCCAGCGACACCGACTTTACCAAAAGTCGGCGATATGTCGCCGATTTGTTGCCAAGAATCGGCGATATGTCGCCGATTCGTTGCCGAGAATCGGCGATATGTCGCCGATAGTCGACTTTCTCGACGACTCCACCCCCACCTCCGGAACCCAGGCGAGAACTACCTCCACCCCCACCTTCGGCATCCAAGCCAGAGCCACCTCCACCCCCATTCAATGGAGATCGAAACTCCATTTGTGAAGAGTTTTGCAGAATTGCAGTTGAGAGAGAGAGAGAGAGAGAGAGAGAGAGAGAGAGAGAGAGAGAGAGAGAGAGAGAGAGAGAGAGAGAGAGAGAGAGAGGATTGAAAGTCGAAACCGCATCTGTGATTTGCAGACAATCGCTCGTTTTCTTTCTCTTCCACTGCTTGCTCTCAAGTCTCAAGCATGCAGAGTTACCTCCACCAGTTTCCGCACCAGCTCCTGCAACTATACGTCTGTACCACCATCATTGCCGCCCCCAGTGCCCTCTCTGGCCAAAACACCACCTGCACGGCTGCACCAGTACCAGGCTACCAACGGTCCAGCACCAGCCGTAACCCCATCCCACGTCGAACAGCTCTGATGCTATTGCTCCTCCTACTGCTGTTTCGAAATCCCAGAAAAAATCGTTCAAGAATGGCAGTGTCTTCCAAGTTCCATGCCTTCTTCTTCTTTGGGAGATTTGAAGATTTATCTATCTCGCCTTTGCAGCAACAACCATCAGGTAATCGTAGAACAGTAGAGGTGAAATCGAAATCAAAACCCTCTTCTTTAACCTGTTCTTGCCGGATTTTGGACTCTGGCTCTTCGTTTTGGAACTTGAGAAGTGAGAACAGAGGTTGGACGGTGAGAAACGTGAATGGGAAAGGCAGGGGCGGAAATAACAAAGTTGGGTTGGATGAGTTTCTTGTGCGTGTCTTCACAATTAGCCAAATACTTGGGCATTTAATCACACCGTTGATTTAGCATCTCCCTAAGTGTTCTTTTTATTATATCGTTTTTTATCATTAATTGAATGAACAAAAGTCGGGCGACATGTCCGACATGTCGCTCATGTCGCCCGTGTCGCGAGGCGCCGACACGGAGACACCAAGCGACATGTCGGACATTGGTCTAATGTACATGTCCATGGTTGTTCCCAGTCCTAGTGACTCGTCCAGGTTGGATGGGGTCATGGGGTGCATCCTGGAGAGCTGTACCGAGCTACTTTTTTGTTTTTGATTATTTGGGATTATCAATCAAAATCAAAATAAATATAAAAAAGAAAAAAGGGGAACCCTGACTAGGGTTTAACAAACTCATTATATGATTCAAACCCTGACTAGGGTTTTAGAAACTGGAACGCTTCTCATCGTGGAGCTCGGCGAATTTCCAGTGCCGGTTGGTCACCCTATTTATCCTTACTACCATGGTTCTAACAATGAATCTCCTCCATCCTATTGCTCCAAAACCTTATTTTTATCAGCAAACCCCTTTCTCCTTGGTCGTAGATGGTGGGTTTTAATCCTTCTTCCATTGAAGACCTCGGGAAACCTCTTCCCATACTCCCCAAGCAGTTGGACGATTTCTTTCCACTGGTTATCGAGGATTTTATGGATTTTGATTCTTTAGATTGGGGTGTTGAGAACGACCCAATTCAAATACCAGTTGAAGGAGAAAACCGAGGTGGTTCCGATGGCTCTGATGCTAGTAGGAGTGTTGGAGTTGAAGACACCCTCAAAGGAACTGGCGATGGTAACCCATTTGTAGAGGCAGGAGTTCCGGTGGAGCTCGGTAATCCTGGTAATCAAATAGAGGAAGGGATGGAGAAGATTAATTTGCTCGGTTCTTTGGAGAGTTCTGTTGGAGTTTCTATTAACTCTGAAAACGTGCCTGAGTTTGATGAGCAGGGTTCAGCTGGATGCGTGGCTGTTGTTCAGAACGTATCTGAAAAAACAGTGTCAGGTGCTAATGGAGATATAGGACTTAATGTCGGTTTGGATATTAAACTGGAAAAGCCGGAGAAGGTGACTTTTGTTGGTGTTTCGGGGACGTCTGCTCGAACTTCAGAGCCTGACGGATGGGATTTAAGGTCTCTTCAAATAGAGGAGGTGATAGAAAAGAATAGTTCCGTTGATGCTTCCAAGAGTGCTGTTCTGGTTTCCTTAAAGTCTGAAAATATAACAGATTCTGATGAAAAGGGATCGGATGAAAGCGTGGCTGCTGTTCCGACTGTCACTGAAGGAACAGTAGTAGTTGCAAGTGGAGAACAGGATTCTAAGGTCACTTCAGATACTACTCTGGGAAAGCAGGAGGATGGCAGGAGTGACAAGAAGGGTGGTGAATTAAGTGATGAAGATGAGAATGATAGTAGTTCTGAATCGGAGAGTGAGGTTTCTTCTTCATCATCTTCATCTTCTTCATGTAGTGACAGTGAGGAAGAAGAGGAAGAGGAAGAGGTGGATGATGATGTGAGAGAAATGGAAGAAGGTGAGATAATGGATTTAGAGGTAGATGTTATTGCTGGTGACAGTGATGCTGAAGAGGATGGGGGTGCAGTTAAAGGACCAATAATATCGAAGAATGAGGTTCAGGTAATATGGCAGCTTTAATTCTCTTATATTAGAGCATATTTTTTGCCTTCATCTTGTTAACATTTTATGAACAAAAGTGCAATTTTAAACTGCTGCATTTTTTTTATAGAATTATAAATGTGCCTGGAATTCCGTATTATGTTTCACTATTAAGATTGAATATTTTGTAATATCAAGTTTTAGTAAATGCTATAAATAAAAATTTTAGGTGCAGTGAGTTTGTGGGCATGGACGACATTCTGAAGCTATATCCATGCCTTAGGATCTGATGGAGCTAGTATGTGGTATAACTGAGTAATATAGGAATTGGTGAGAGTATAATTCACTCGAACTGAGTTGTTACAAAACTACCTCATGGTTGGTACCTTTTCTATAGTTAGTTTGATCTGGTGAATTTAAATGACATTGTTCAAAGACTGAATAGTAAAGATAAGTGAAATGAAATTGCTCTTTCTAAGCCGTGAGATCTTCAGGAAACTTGCAGTATTCTTGCTGCAGAGTCTACTCATTGATAATTGTGTTTTATTTTTAAATCATCTATGCTTGGCAATCAGAATGTTAATATTTTTAATGAAAGGAATTTTCTTGCAGATCCTTCCTCCAGTTCCTCCAGTGGAGGTTGCCCTTGAACCTCATCATCAGACCTTGCCTGTTGGAGTTATTTTATCTGTAAGTCCTTGAAACTAGAATACAATCTCCCCCCCCCCCCCCCCCCCCCCCCCAAAAAAAAAAAAAAAAGAAAAAAGTTCTATCATTCCTAATCTTATTTGTATTCTCAGTCTTCCACAACTTGGCTCCATTTTTTATTTTTTGATTTGGTTAGCTTCAAAGTTCTTTTATAGCCCCAGTAAAGACAATAACTGATGAAAGTACATTTAGAAGCACTTGACTTTGGCAATCTAGCTCTTGACTGTTTAAACTGTTTTCGATTTTCAGATCATGGGGACTAAAGTCATCGTGGAAGGGTCAGAGAAGCACAATCCTCTTAATGAGGGTTCTATCCTCTGGATCACAGAAAGTAGGTTGCCACTAGGTCTGGTAGATGAGATCTTTGGACCTGTTGAGAGCCCATACTATGTTGTACGTTACAACTCAGACAAGGAGGTTCCTGCTGGAATATGTCAAGGCACTCCTGTGTCTTTTGTCGACAATTTTGCTTCCTTTATTCTTAAAGACAATAGTCTCTATAAGAAAGGATATGATGCCTCTGGTGAGAATGACGAAGAAGTTTTTGATGAATTAGAGTTTTCTGATGACGAAAAGGAAGCTGAGTATAAAAAAATGATCAAGATGGCAAAGCAAGGCTCAAATGGTCGAAAACGTGGTAGCAAAGATTTCGTTGACAGGAAGAAAGCTCAACAAAAGGGTGAATTCCAGAAGAAAATTCACCCCTCAGTCCCTCCAGGATTAGAGCCTATTCCTTGTGGTGGTCGGCCACCTGAAATTCCAAACCAGCGCCATACACCATCTGCTGCAGTACCAGTTGGTTGTGGTGGTTTTGCTTCCTCTAATGGCACTGGCACTGGACCAGGCACTGCTAGTATGTCTTCCTTTGTTCCATCCGTTTCACAAGTAGGGGTGGGGCAGGGGCAGGGGCAGGGGCAGTCTACCTATTTTATGCCTCAGACAAATAATGGCGTTTGGACAAATGGGATGCAATTTCAGCAGCAGCAGCAGCAACAACAGCAACTGCAACTGCATCAGCAACTGCACCAACAGCAACAACAGCTGCTGCACCAACAGCAACAACAGCTGTTGCACCAACAGCATGCTGTCTTTCCTAATGGATTTCCAACTAACAGCCTGCCTCCTCTGCAACAGAATGTGCCCCTACCTTGTGGGCAGCCTTTCCAGCAACCTCATTCATTATTTATGAATTTACCAAATGGAATGCCAGTTCAGCAGCAGTTCAATCCTAGTCAGATGCTACTGCAAAATATGTTGCTACCATCTGGGCAATCAAATTTCACCACAAGGCCTTTATCAACACCTTGGACAGGGGTTGTGGGCCATCCTGGATTCAACCAGGCAACATATGGTATGGGCTTTCCAAATCAGCTTGGAAACTCATCAGTGAATTCTAGTCAGCAAGGAGTTGCATCTATTGGAGCATGTAATGAACAGAATTTTGGAGCACAACCACCTGCAGTTACTCAAGGAAACTTTGCAGCTCCCCAGCAATTTAATCAGGGAGCACGTTCTACTCGGGGAAGAAAGCCATACCGGCAAGGTAGTGGTAGTTTTGTGCGTGGTAGAGGTCGGAGATAATCTGGGTGTGAGGTAATCTTCTGGTGCTTCACCAGATGAGAGATGTAGTACTGAATTATGGATTATGTAAAATATTTTCTAATATAAGTCAAAATGTTGCATAAATTTCCACATTGAGTCTTCTTTCTTTCCTAACATATTAATTGCTATTGCTTGCACTTCTTCATGGTTCTAGCACTGTTTTGTCAGATACTTTATATGTTATTTGTTATTCATGTCATTTTGATCTCATGTGGGATACTACCGTGATATTGATTGATCAGTTAATGTTATAAAGAAGAATCATTTGAGGATTACAATGGGAGAATTCCTTCCTTACAAAGGTTCGGAAAAGTAGACTATCCTAACCTTTAAAAATATGACCTGATTGAGTTGGCTTACATTTCTGTGAGCCATACTCATGACTTACATTCTAACTCTGTAATCTGATCATTTTGATGTTTGAATTTTGAGGGGAAAAATGAAAGATGATTGCATCAATCCTCTCTGTTTGACAGCTTTTCAGAACTCTAGGCGTGCACTGGGCATCTTCCAATTTGGGTCCAGTAAAGGAGCTGGATCCACAGTTGTAAACGATGGGCTGGGAACTTGTCTTAATTACAGAATTTTTTGGGCGCACTTGGACTCTTGTTTCATATCAACTGTTCTGAGTGTGAGTGATACTTTGTGATAATTTCTGGTTAGATCGTGCGGTTTCCTTCCACCAAAGGCTTTTCACTCTTTCTGAAACCGGATTGAAGCCCCATTACATATTCCAGTGAGCACAAAAGGAAATGAAGAATGGTTCAATCAAGAAGCGGGGGTTCTTCATCTTCTCAACTGTTTACCTGAAAGTCCAATTAATATGGCCTCATCTCCAAAGAGTTGGAGCTGATGCAATTGGAAAGTCACTCTGTTATTTGCTGTTCAGTTCTTGTGAGGAAGATCAAAGATGAAGGTTGTTCAGAAAAAAATTATCTTTTCTATTGAATACTTCTAGTTATTTTCTTTTTTCCTGAAAATATTTTCCCAGGAACTTACTCGGTGAGCAGGAAGAATCTAACCAGATCTTCATTTTACACTTCTGCCAGAAGACTTGTTGCTCAATCAATTATGTTTATGGCCTACTTTTATCATTTAGTACTTCATCAAATTATCGCATAGATCCATTTGCCTTCCGGAAAAGAAGAAAAAAGAAAAAAGAAAAAAGAAAAAGTCTAGATTGGACTCAAATAATGAAATTTCAAGTCAACCTGAATTTCTGAAATTCTCAAACCCTAAATGCACCCCGCAGGCATAACTGTCACATTTATTTTTATTAATTGTCCTTGAAACATTCATCTGTAGTACTTAACACCAAATTCTTCAACAGTGGTTGTCCCAGACGGTGAGATTTCCTAGCAACAGAAGTTGGACATTCTGATTCCCACACCAAGGATCCCAAGTAACATCGGTAAACCTGAATTTAATTTTCTTGTTGAATTATATAAATTTGCATTGAAGTAGTTTCTTCACTATCTTGAACCGTGGAAATCTTACCCAGGCTTCTGTACTGCTGCACACTCACTGAATCAGATAAAGAGTCAACAGGAAGTTGTAGGTATGGAATTCTCGAGAATCAATTTGATCATTCTGATTCCTACACCAATTATCCCAAATAACATTAAAACCTAAATTGTGAACAACTCATGAAGTAGTTTCTTTACTATCTTGAACCCCAGAAATCTTACCCAAGCTTCTGTACTGCTGCCACCCACACTCCTTTCGGCAGATAAAAGTTGAGAGGAAGTAGGAATAAAATTATTCGGGTGTCAATTTGAGATGTTCCATCTTTTAGGGGAGATAGCCATTTCCAAATTATTAAGGTATTATCTAAATCAGCTTTTCTTAAGGCTTATTCAATGGCATTAAGGTACATAAGACTCTTAAATTTAATAGTCATGTTTTGGTTTGTGCTGGAAAAGTCAATAAGTATATTACAGGTATATAATGTTATTGTTGCTAAACACTCGACTGGGGCAAGTAGAATAGGATCTGCAGATTTCTGAAGGGAAATATTATATGGCATTTTGGCCTTTAGTGAGAGTTAATTAAAGTATTTCCCTTGTTCCGATCCCTGTTGATCCCATGAGTGAGTTGTTTGTGGATTGTGAGGTTATTAATTGCAGGTTCATCTTACCAAGAGAGAAGCTCGGTTGCAGGGGTTCGACTGAGGGAGTAGCTAGGTTCTTATCGAGCACCAATTTTTGCATCCTTGGTGGGTGACTAATCTCTACACTCGGTCCATATATCTGCAACAGCAGATTAATCTTTCTTTTGTTTCTTGGTAACCTGTTAATGGCGTGTGTGCTGTATATGTTGCGAACACACTGTTGGATCAACTCATTATTTTGGGGATTATTGTAGTTTGGTAATAGCATATTTTGACCATAATTTGGGAGACATCAGACTCTATGGTTGAATTTTTAATTTTTACATTTCCCTGTTCTGTGTTGTAGTTTGATCTCCATGGTTGCTATTGATATCGTTATTATGACTTCACTTGATTATATAGGATTCATTGTTATTCTGTAATTCTGGTTGTTGATGTCATATGTGGATGGATTGTCATTTTGCTCTCTGCATTATTTGTCCACAGTTGTGCTTCTGCGTGTGAGGGGGAGATTTGGAGTTGGCATCTGATATCTGAAGATTGTCTTTGTCATCTGCTCTAGTATTATTACTTGCTTGTTTGCGCCATCTGCCTGGTGTACTGAATTTGCTACCGATGCCGATAATTTGGTGTGGTTGAGTTGCCATTGCTACCATAATGGGCGTACAACTGGTATATAGTCATAGAATCCAGCTTGAAGGGAGTGTTCTAAAGGTTACTCACATGTTAAGTTCAGTGTTCCTAGTACGTTTCACTGTTAAAAGTAGATATAGTGTCTTTAAGCCTTTAAGCTATTTTTAGTTACTTTTATTAGTATATATGGGCAGGGAAAGCTTGATCTGCATCATTAGAAGGCTGTTTTTCCAGGTTCTCTAATTTAGATCTGGTATGACACCTAACTGGTCTCATAACTCGTGGATATCAATTCCTTGTACCAAATATGCTTCCCCAGATATATCCAGCAATGCTGCTGTCCATCGCCTGATGATTTCCATCACACAGGAACATCATTCCATACAGCCGAGGGCATGAAGAAGGGAACATTGGGTCATTATTTACTAGAATTTAAGGTACTCCCGTATCTGGCCCATCAGGTTCATTCAACAGCAAGCCAGATCTCCCTCTCTAAATAATGATGGTTGACAGTCAATCCTAATGAATCAGGCTGATCTAGTTTGATCATCACAAAGCACTATGTTATGCAGTCTTGCATCTTCTTTTAACCTTTCAAGTTCACAGCTTGGTGAAAGACAGTTGCTGCAGCCAGCAAGCAATGGATTGATTAGCCATGGCACGGTGGTGGTGCTGGAGAAGAGAGGGAACCAGATCTATAAAAATGTCTCTTGAAAGTTCAACAAGAAGCAGAAACTGTAGTTGTCCAGTGTTAGTTCTATATTGCTTGGAGGGCTTGCCACATCTTTCGTTCACTAAGAGGAAGGAATGTGGTCCTTTCGATTCTAATGTTATGGATTTCCTATTGCTAATTTGCGAAGCGATCTAGCATTAAAAAAGGTTTGCGATAAAATCTCTTTTGGGATCATCCCTCATTATTTTTAATTTTTTGTCATTTTTAACTAGCCACAATAGAGAGAAAACTGATACGGGAAGATTGTACCCGACTGGGTCTGGACCTGGCCGGGGCTAAACCAGTTATACAATCGGGATCTTAGCCGATCGCACCACGTATATGGAAGGCTCCATATATGCTGGACCTGTATGGCAACATCGCCATAAATAGAAGGTCAACTCCAGGGATGATTAGATAGGACAATCATCGGGGAAGCCTGTCTACAATAAAAAATGGTAACTTGTATGCTATTAAAACAAAGACTCACCCCTCCGATAAGACACAAACACTTTCTTAGCGAATTCCTGTGCGGCTCTTGCACGTAATCTTAATTTGATCACTGTCTCACTTAGCCATCGGAGGCGGTTACCCGGCATCCTAGCCGGCCCACGTCTGACCTTTCTTGCAGGGCTCATTGTCTCTGAACACGGGAAGGTAATCGAATATCAGAACGACTTAGTCAGAACCAAGATCAGAACTGAGACACATCAGTTTGGCGCCTTTTGTGGGAAAGAAAAAACAGTTTAAGTCATGGCGAGACAAACGATCAACAACGGACGAACCTGGCCAGATACTGCAGCAGGTGACTTGAACCTGGATGATCAAACTCTCCAGGATAATGGGGCTGAACATTCAACTCGGATTGAGGAAAATCCTCCAAATGAGAATCGCATGCCTCAAGGCCCTCACGGAGAAGGACTGTCAAGAAGACCCCAAGGGCCCACCACCACGACCGACATAGATGAAATCCGAAGAGGAATGCTCGAGATGCAAAGGGTATTGTAGGAGTTGGTACACCAGGTTGGAATCCAACAAGGAACCCCACTCAATACCCAGGCAGGAAGAGTCAATAGGGCTGCCCGAGCAGCAAGGGGAACCAGATCCCAAGGTGGGAACTTAAGAGGAGGACGAGTCGACGGTTGCCGAATGTCAAAGATGGGAATTGAGGCCGACCCGAGACAGGAGAACAACACAAGAGTCAATGCTTTCGATCGAATCTCAGAACCTGCACAGACTAGAGATCTCCCACAAAGGAGCCGCCGGATCGAGAATGACTAAGAAGCAGAGAGTCATCCTCGAGGAGCTCGATCCCAAGTCTCGGTGTCTTGAACACAATCAAGGCTGGCAAGAACTGTCGGGTCTGGCAAAAATCAGTCGAGACAACACCGATTACGAAGAAGAGTAGCCAAAGTAGAACGAAGACTGGAGGATTGTGATCATGACAAGGATTTCGACGTGGTAGATCGAGAACCATTCTCAGACGAAATCATGAACATGCCCCTTCCTTTGAATTTCATCATGCAGACCTTCACCCCGTTTGAAGGAAAAACAAACCCGAAGGAGCACGTTACCTACTTCAAATCAGTGATGACTATTCTAGGTCAGGAGGGCGAATTACTTTGTCGCACATTCCCAGCTTCCTTGAAAGGACCAGCCATAAAATGGTTCAGCAGTCTACGACCAGGCTCCATCCACAATTTTAGAGAGCTCGCCCGGAAGTTCATAGCCAGATTCAGGAGTGCAATCGGTAGCAAGAAAACATTTGATAGCCTATTTGCCATCAGGCAGGGTCGAAACGAGTCAATCTGGGATTATTTGAAGGGCTTTGATGAAGTTGCAGTCGAAATCGAGGAGTACCAAGTTGCGTACAACGCATTATGGAGTGGCATCACACATAAAGGCTTTTGGAGGTCTTGCTAACAGATAAGCCCAAAACTTATGGGACTTTGCTACGCAAGTGCCAAAAACAAGCCAGTGTGTACGAAGTAATAAATGCCCGAGTAAAGGCCGACAGAGAACATTGCTCGGACAATGATAGAGGTCATCCAAGTGATCGGGAAAGAGGATCAAAAGGCAAATGGAAATGGAGAATGGTAGGGAAAACTACACCACGCTCAACCCTAAACCATCGGAGATCCTAATGCAGATACGGGACAAAAAAACTTTGAAGTGGCCCTAGAAAATACACTCCCGACCAAAAGATCGAGATATGAATAAATATTGCCGTTTCCATAAGGTTATGGCCATAATATTGACGACTGCTGAAGTCTCAAATCAGAAATTGAAAAGTTAATTCAAGATGGCAAGCTTGGGCAGCATGTCTGGGGCACGGGACGTTCCTGGGGCAAGTCACCTGAACAAAAGAAAAGAGCCCAGTCCCCAAGTTCGGGAGAAGTGGCAAAAAAGGCCGATAATGGGAAGGAACGAGAGGAGTCTCCTGTCTACGTCATTATGGGTGGCCCGACCATTGAATCAATCAAAAAGGCCAAGCAAAAGGCTTGGTTTGTGGGAGCAGTGGACCTGCCTAAAAAGAGGAAAAATCCGACTTGTCCCGAGCCAATCAGCTTCACAGATGAGGATTTAATCGGGATAGCCACGCCCCACGATGATGCCATCATCATCATCAAAGTGAAGATAGCTAATCGGGAAGTTCACTGCGCCTTGGTGGACACGAGTTCCTCGGTCGATCTGCTATCGTACAAGACCTTCAGAAGGTTAAAACTGGCCGACGATATGCTGACCCCTCTTTACGGTTTAGCTGGATCTTCAGCTATAGCAGAAGGAACGGTCCTACTTGATCTAAATATTGGGACATCACCCCAAGACACATTGGTTCGGGTAAATTTCATGGTGGTCAAGGATTTGTCTGTGTACAATGTGATACTCTGGTGGTCGACGCTAAGTGCGTTAGAAGCAGTAGTATCACCCAGGCATATGAAATTAAAATTCCTGACCGAAGCAGGAGTAGGCGAGTGCAAGACCAACCAATCCACATCCCGACAATGCTATGTCAACTACCAAAAACAAAAACGAAGGTCCAAAAGTCCGAGAAGCGCCTTAACCAACGAGGTTCGAGACGATCGAGACGAAAAAGCATGCAGAGAGCAGAACCAGTCGAGAAGCTAGAAAGGATCCAATTACACCCGAATCACCCAGAGCGTGGAACATTCCTAGGGTCTGAGCAACCCAAGGACTTCAAGAAGGAGCTAACTGAATTATTGTAGGACAATGCAGGCATCTTCGCATAGTCGGCGAGTGATATGCCCAGGATTAATAGAAGGGTAGCTGAACATAAGCTTTGGATTCAAAAGGATGCGGTTCTGGTCATCCAAAGAAGAAGAAACTTCTCGATAGAGAAGCACAAAGAAATCAGAGTTGAAACAGAGAAACTTGAGAAATCAGGTTTCATAGAACCAATCGAATGCTCGACCTAGCTTGCAAACATAGTAATGGTCAAAAAAGCGAACGGGAAGTGGAGGATGTGCACCGACTACATAGACCTCAACAAGGCCTATCCGAAGGATTGCTACCCTCTTCCTAGAATCGACTTACTCATTAATGCAATGGTCGGGCACGAAGTCCTCAGTTTCATGGATGCCTATTCTGAGTATAACCAATTTTTCATGAGCTAGGACGATGAATGACATACCTCCATGATAAATCGGGAAAGTTATTTTTACCGAGTGATGCCATTCGGTTTAAAGAATGGCGG
This sequence comes from Hakea prostrata, assembly GCF_041222555.1. Classification (NCBI taxonomy): domain Eukaryota; kingdom Viridiplantae; phylum Streptophyta; class Magnoliopsida; order Proteales; family Proteaceae; genus Hakea; species Hakea prostrata. Next base: position 514,234 of record NW_028291123.1, read on the forward strand.
CGCAACCTACCAAAGAGCCGTAAACAAATTTTTCAAAGAACAGATCGGGAGAAATATGGGGTATATGTCGATGATATGCTCATGAAAAGCTTGGCCCAGGCCAATCATTTGACGAATTTGGAGGAAGCATTTGATATATTGCGAACTTATCAAATGCGACTGAATTCGGACAAGTGTGCATTCGGGGTGTCGTCCGGGAAATTCCTCAGTTTCATGGTATCTCAGAGGGGGATCGAGGCAAATTCCAAAAAAAATACAAGCTCTGATTGACATGCAACCTCCTAAAACTATAAGGGATATCCAATGTTTGATCGGGAGAGTGGCCGCCCTAAATCGATTCATTTCCCGAGATGGGGAAAAATGCAACTCTTTTTTCAAAGCACTCAAGGCCACATAAACTTGGGGAGAAATCATGTGGACTGAGGATTGCCAGCAAGCTTTTGAGGACCTTCAGAAGTCACTCGGGACAACACCCGTCTTAGCTCGGCCAGTTATCAGGGAAAATCTGACCGTCTACTTAGCTGTATCACCAACCGTAGTAAGTGTAGTATTGGTCAAGGGAGAGACGACCTAGAATCCGGTCTACTATGTGAGCCATGTATTCGTCGATGTGGAGACTAGATACCCAGACATTGACAAACAAGCTCTAGCCCTGCTGGTAGCTTCATGAAAGCTAAGGCCTTACTTTCAGGTGCATCCGATTATCATCCCGACTAATTTTCAGCTGAAAAAGATCTCGCATAGACCAGACATAGCTAGGAGAATGGTCGGTTGGGCAGTCGAACTCAGTGAGTATCAGATCGAGTTCAAACCAAGGACAACCATCAAAGCCTAGGTCATAGTTGACTTCATAGTGGAAAACAATTCTCGGGCAATGGATTCATGTCACACCCCACCTGCCAGTCTCGGATTATACCCAACAATCCGTGGGTGCGGTCCATCACAGGATCCAATCTTACCCATCAATAATAATAAATGCAAGAAATAGATAATCAATAGCAAGTTCAAATAATTAATCAAAAGGATTACAGGAGTCCAGATACTCCAAGAATGAATCAAAGAAAGAATCAAATCAAAGTAATCAAGTTTCAAGAATTAATGAGTTCAGCGGAAGCAATAAAATAAACTAAATTATTTTCTTCCCAGAAGACTTTTCTAAAGCTAGAGTTTTCTCTTTTAAAATATCAAGATAGGAAGTTCTCCAATTCTTCTCCAAGGACTTCTCAAAATGTTTCACGATCTGCCTTCTTCAGCCATCAATGGGTGCTATAAGCGCACTCCAAGTTCCTACTGCTAAAAATAACACAAAATCCCTAGTTTCAATGTAAAAAACAAAACTATTTTAACCACAATCACCATTAAGCAAACCATACCTACCAAGTTCGAACTAATAGAAGTAGTAAAAGCCAAAAACCCCTCACAGGAGGGGACACCTAATGGTTCCAGGGTAAAGAGAAGTAAGCCTGTAAATGGACCGGATTTGGCTCGGATACACCAGTATCCGAATCCGAATAGCAAATCCGCTATCAGAATCCGAATCTGAATCCGGAAAAAATTTAGAGAAGGCATCCGAATTTGCATCTAAAACTTTATCGGATATCTGATAATATTCCGATCCGATAAAATATCCGATTATTGATTGATAATTGTCAATTTTTTGCATTTTTTATTATAAATTTCTAATTTCCGATTACCGAATACTGCTATTCGAATCCAATTACTGGTATCCAAATCCGATTACCGGTATCCGAATCCGATTATCATCTATTTTTAAAGAAAAAATGTTAAATACTTTACTCTATCCGGATAAAAAATTATCCGGATATTATCCGATCTGATAAGCAATTATCCGAATCCGAATATGGTTGCTTAGCGGACGGATACAGATATTTTTCGGTAAGGAAGTTTTCGGATATGGATACCCTTAAATGAATACGAATGCGAATTTGGAGGCGGATTTCGGCTATCCATTTACAGGTCTAAAGAGAAGTAGGAACCAAAGGTATATAGTGAAGAGAAATTTCTTCGGCAACCATATGAGTGGTAAGCATAAACTTTCAGGCTAAAGTCTGATAGAGCTCTTCACAACAGAGCCTTTCAAAATCCTAATAGAGCGCCAGCCCAAAGTAACACTGCTATTGGTTTGGGATTGTTGACATCCTTGTGACACTTTATAAGTTGTAGATTATCCATCTCCACTTGCAAGTGAAGGATTCTTTTTGATACACGACGTAGAAGTCCTCATAAAGAGATAGCCTCTACTATCTGCTATAGTCAATCCCATTTCCATTGCTTCCCCCTTTGTTGATGGCAAAGAGATTTTTATTATTATTTAAATTTTTTTTTTTTTGACATGGCATCCACTATTTTATGGGTGAAATTAGTGACTATCCACTATAAAGGCCTAAATTACATGGCACCGACTTGCAAAATTACAAGTTACCTACCTAATTAGTGACTATCCACTATAAAGGTCTAAATAACCCAAATACCCTTTGAACAGTAAAATGACTTAATTATCCCCATTTGATAGCCTCCCATACCAGTGACCATCGGCCACTCCCATTTAAATAACCCCATTTAAATAGTAAATTAAAGTATTTTTCTTACAAACCCTTTCCATTGTAATTTAATTAACAGAAACAAAAAAGAAAATCCTACGGAGAAAACCAAAATTTTGTACAAGCTTGAAGTTTCCAGAATTGACAAAAAACTATAGGGGAAAACCTCATTCCTCTCCCATTCTCTTCGCCGGACATCTGAGAACCTTTTCTCAAACTCCTCGCCCTCAGAAACACCACCAAACTTCTAGTCTAGTTTGTGAAATCCAGCCCAAACCCTAGCCTGGACACCCTATTTGTTTTGGATGAGGAAGTGACTTAATGGTGTTTGACCTTGGAGTGGAACCCTGAGTTCAGTGTGGATATGTTTAGAAGGTCCTAGGAAGTCAAGTCAGACCTCTCCCTTAGTGTAGATTTGAAGACCTGAAGTGAAGGAAGAAGACTTGGTGTGCCATCTCAGTTGAAGACATGGTGTTTGACCCAAAACCCATAGAAATTGATGATGGAGTTCCCTTTTTGGAAATCTTGTCTGTTTGGAGATGAACTCACCTTCTTGTTTAAGAGCTTGGTTGATGGACTTAAAGCCTAGGTGGGCCATTTGTTGAGTTGGGAGAAGCCCATTGGATTTTGAAGAGGTTTGGGCCTTGAAGTCCCTATTTTGGCCTTGCTCTCATGCTTGGCCGATTTGGTGGTCGACTGGGCCAATCGACCAAACAGTTGACCAGCTACTGATAGGATTTTGTGAAGATCTCCTGTTTAGGGTTTTGATGCTCTATTTAATAGGACTTCATGCTTCTTAGCCTCTTTTGTTTCTAAAAACCTTAGAGAAAGTGGAGAACCTCTCTCAAAGCCTCTCTTGGTGTTGTGGAAGATCCCCAAGCATTCTACCAAGTTTCTATTTTGGTTTCTCTCATTTAAGGTTAGTAATCTATCTCCTACTGCTGTAATCTCTTCTCCCCACCATTGTTTCTTATTGTTTTGATTGTGAGGAAGGTATTGCACTATTGCAATGACCCAACCTCTGATCTCCTTGTGTCTTAGAGTGAAACCCCATTCACTCTATGCATTATTTGAAGCCATATGGTGATTCTCCTTGTTTCTAATTTGGTTTTGATAGCATGATCCTTTCTTACTGTAGTTTTCCATTCTAATCAGTGTTAGACATGTTTATTCTTAGTTTCTATCGCTGATCTACTGTATTCTATCTCTTTGAATGAATCTCCAATCATTCCAATGATGCTATGATCTCCATATTTGATTTTCTAGAAGAGATCATTAATATCTTCATGAATGCATGCTTAATCTTATTTCTCTAGCATGATAGATCCATTCTCATAATAGTTCTTATCTTTGATCTGTTGCTAATGTTCCTTTAGAGTGAAACCTTGTTCTCTCTAAATGTGTTTTCATTGAAAACCATGTTGTTGATCAAATTAGAAAGTCATGTTCCCAAATTAGTAAGTATTGTTATTTATTTATTTTTTATTATTATTATTATTATTATTATTATTATTATTATTATTATTATTATTATTATTATTATTATTATTATTATTATTATTATTATTTTTATTTTTATCATGGATGGTGTATAATCCATGCTAGATAGTCTTAGTACGTTATTGTGGAGTTCCCCTTTGAATTTTAGAGCAATCGGACTTCAAACGAAGAAGTTATGGCCGGTTTAAGGTTTGTTGTCGCGTACTGTTCACCTGGCGAACGCCCTGGTCAATTGGGCCAAGCTGCCAGCCATTCGACCAAGGCTGATAGCAACTCCAATTTTGCTCTATTTCGACTTCAATCTTTTGGAATCTATACATATTTTCTCAAGCTTGTTTAGGTGATTTTGGTCTTGATCTCTAATCTCTCAATTAAAGGTTATATATTCGGATTATGAGGTGAGTATTCCAACTCACAATATGCCTATTTACATGCCTTGTTGTAAGATGACATGAATACATGATCTAGCTACTGCTGTATTGTTTTCTTTACATCATGATACTTCTGTAATTACAGTAGCATGTTTATAATGCAATTTATATATGGAATTGACTATGGATTGATGTGGGTGTGATTTGGACTATGATGTGATATATATGGAATCATGCTATATTGTGGATGCCTAGGTTGTAGTTGTGGAATGGGGAATGCCTTTTCGGCGTTTCTGTCTTTGGACACCAGTGGAGGTGGTATGGGATGCTTTTCTATGGTGCCTCTTGACTCTTTCCCTGACTACTGGTTGACATACCTAGGTTTGGTCTAGTAGTGTTTGGGTAGGAATACCCTATTATATTAGACCCGATTCGGAAGGGAATTAAGACTGAGTGACCCATGGTAGCAATGGGGGTTTATGGGCATTCAAGACCGGTAACCAACTCGTGAGAGGACATGAATCACATTGTGGGGGCCATTCATTGGTTTGGGTCGCAAGTAGTAGACTTGGGCTCATGGGCGCTCAAAACCGGTATGCAACCCGTGAGAGGACATGAGAGCTTCCAGTTTGCTATTTGTGGATGAACAATAGGGTTAATGAGTCTGTAGTCCGAGTTGGTTGTAGTCATAGAATATGATGACTCTAGTGGGAAGGATACCGGAAAGGATCGTTGGGGGTGAGGAATGAAAGTATCCAACCCTAAGTTGATATAACTAAGTAGATGACTTGCATTGGGCTAAGATTTACCTTGTACACGTGCCAATACTCATACCAATGGTGATGTGAAAGAGCGGTGACTTAAACACCAGCCATGGAATGTCCTAGAGGGATGCGGGACCCAATTACCACTTGAGAACCCAAGATACTAAAATGGCTGAGGGAAGAGTGATTTGAGACCCACCCAAAGAAGTATGGTGCTATGACTTAAAGCATGTCTGCCAATAGAGACTAGTATACATATACAGAGTTATAAGCATACTTGCATACATTGTTTTGTATCATTGCATTTATGTTTGCCTTTGATTGTGTGTGAAGATGCTTATTGTGATTGGATATACTTGTTAAGTTCTTTTGAGCTTACCTTTCGGGAGACTTGTTTTAGATGACTTTGCAAGTCCAAAAGAGAACCCGTGTCACAGTATGGAGGACCCTTCCTTATATGATATAGCTTCGAAAGTCTCTAGAGAAGGTTATGACCAGTGGGGCAACACTCAGGTTTGGACTGCAATGATGGCTCCTATTGACAGCAGCCGGCATTGTCTTGTTCGCCGATGGGATCATGAGCTAGATGCTGACCTAAATCTACAAAAGCACAACCCAAAGGTGAAGAAGATGAAGATTGAAGATGTGAAATCCCCTAGATTTCTAACCCAGATTTCTAACCCTTTAACCCATGGTTGCGAAAACCGCAAACCCAAAACTCAAGTCGACGATAATTGTGGGCCATTTGAGTTGAGTCTGAAGGTTCGGAAGTGGACCCCAATGCTTGTGGATGACCCTTGAGATGACTCAACAACTCTCATAGAGTTTAAGAGAAGAGAGAAGATTAATCACAATGGTGTAAAAAGGGTATTTTGAAACATCCATAGATCGGCGATGTAGAATCCTAATGACGCGAATAAGGTATCAAATTGAAGATCGTCGAAAGACCTTTCCAAAAAGCCAAAATTCACTAGAATCGGACCTTTGGATGGCCCCTCAACCAGGGCCGGTCAATTGGGCCGGTTAAATAGCCGGTTGACCGCCCCCTGCCCCATTCGGGACAAAATCAGGTTTTTCCCCTTTAAAATCCTATTTTGAGTTCCTATTCTCTCATTCTCGCATTTTAGAAGGCTAGTATGAGGCTGAGGCTAAAAGAGGAGGATAAACCAAGGGAGAGAAAGGTTTCTAACCATTCAGAAGCGTGTCGGCACCCGAATCATTGCGGAATCGTTAGAAAAGGTAAGAATCCTCAAACCCTCTTCTTTGAGCTTGGTTTTATGAGGTATTCTTCGCAATAAATGATGGATTTGGGTAGTTGTTGCATGTTAGGCCTAATGAATGCTTGCAAATAGTTTTATTTATGTTTCTTTTTAATTTGTGAGTGGTTTGTGCGAATCGTTGCAAACGATTTTGCGTTTTGATTCTCAAAGGCGTCCGCGGGCACTCGCGAGAGTCAAGTTTGGGGCTTTTTGATCCATAATGAATTGGATCAAATTGAAGGTACCTTTAGAACTCTATTACTGCCAATTAGACATTCCCAAAGTTTCGTTTCGATTCGACATCGAATTGATGGCGAAATATTGATTTTTGCTGAAACTAGGTTGAGAACGATGGGTTCGAACCTAGTAGGCAGATTAAGCTTTTGTTGGGTGATTTTGGGAACTCTTTTGAAAACCAATTGATTTCTAATTTATGTCTATTGATTTTCCTACATGATTAGGTTTATTTTGATTATAATCGCCAACTCGGAAGTGTGACTTTGTGGAACTTTGGAGGGCTTATGCTAACTAGAAAGGTGAGGAATATACTTAACCTTATCCTGCATGTTTAATCATGTTAATTAAATTTCATTATTGATATCTTGCATTGCTTTAGTATTTAATATCTTGTGATTATGTGTGGGACTTTGCACGAATGAAAGGTAAGAAAATATGTTTGCTTCAATTTTCAATATTCTTTGAAAACAATATGAGAATGAATGAGATGGATGAGATTGAATGGATTGAGTTTTTCTTATATTTTCAAATCCTAAATTATTGATATGAAGATATATGGATGATGTTAAATTAAAATACTCATTTTATTTTATATTTCAAACTAGGGTTGTGGGTTCGCCCATTACTCTAGTGAACTTACATGAGTATGCATCTAAAGCTAAGTACATGAATGCTAAGTGTCTAGAAGTGTTTGGCTAGGTAACCTCATGAGTACTACTACCCTTCTGGCAGGGGTATTGAAGCCGGTTAACCCGTGATGTTAGTGGTTGGGTCCTGAGTGTCAACCAGGCCCACTATCATCATAGAGAGGTAGGGTTGCATATAATAGATAAGGACTCCTGGGCACTCAAGACCAGTAACCAACCCATGAGAAGACATGGAGAGGATCTTGTCCATTATATGTGGATGACCGCTAGGTTAAGGAATGGGTTCCAACAGATGCCTCCCGTTGAGGATCCCATTCATAGGTGGGAAGGTATCGAACCAAAAGGGCACTAAGAATGAGGGGAGATATCCAGACCATATGTAGTATGAGATTATATGACTTTGCATTGGGTTAGGATTATCCTTGACACGCACCAAATCTCATACCAAATGGTGATGTGAGAGAGTGGTGACTTATACCCCAACCATGACTTGATAGGACTTTACTCAACAACCATGGAGAACCCAATAGACGTCTCTTGTTGAGGGAGAGTGACTGAGACCGCCCAAAAGAGATTGGTGTACAAACTTAATGCGTGTCTACCATAGAGACCTCATGATATAATTAGGAGCATAATATCATAATTATTCATATATCATATCTTTATCATTAATTACATTATCGATACTCAAGCTATATGTGTGGTGTGGAATCTTGTGAATGATATGATGTCGAGTTGACCTCACTGAGTTCTGTTGAACTCATTCCTTTTTATATGTCTGTTTCTATTAGAATATACTGTAGGTTATGATGACTCCTTCCAAGTGGAGGATTCGTCGCCGACAGACTTTCTTGAAGGAGTGATTGAAGAAGATGTAGATTCGCATGGAGCTTCATGCCCGTGCAAGGACTATTCTTATGGGGTTGGATTTCATTAGGGAATCATTTTAGTTTAAATTCCGTTGCAACAAACTATTCTTCCTTTAAACTCTGATGTCCATTTTGATTAACTTTAGATAATTGATGATTGTAACCTTTTGATAATCCAGATTTGATAACTTATTATTTGAACTTGATTTATTCTTGTCCTTTTAATTATGCTATATCATGTGTTGTATGGAATTGTCACTGAACCTAGGTCTTGCGGTATATAACCCCCACCGGTATTCGGGTATGCCCGGATCCGGCTGGGTGGGGTGTGACAGAAGAGAGTGGTGACCTATACCCCAACCATGGCTTGACAGGACTTTACCCAACAACCGCAGATAACCCAATAGACATCTCTTGTTGCGGGTGAATGACTGAGATCGCCCAAAGGAGATTGGTGTTTAAACTTAATGCGTGTACCATAGAGACCTCATGATAAAGTTAGGAGCATAATATCATAATCATTCATATATAATATCATTATCATTAATTACATTATCGATATTCATGCTATATGTGTGGTGTGGAATCTTGTGAACGAATGAATGACATGATTTGGAATCTTGTGAATGAATGCACGATATGATGTTGAGTTGACCTCACTGAGTTCTGTTGAATTCATTCATTTTTATATGTATGTTTCTATTAGAATATTCTGTAGGTTATGAGGACTCTTTCCAAGTGGAGGATTCGTCACCAGTAGACTTTCTTGGTAAATTCGCATGGAGCTTCATGCCCGTGCAAGGACTGTTCTTATTGGGTTGGATTCCATTAGAGAATCATTTTAGTTTAAATTCCGCTACAACAAACTATTCTTCCTTTAAACTCTGATGTCCATTTTGATTAACTTTAGATAATGGATGATTGTAACGTTTTGAAATCCAGAATTGATAACTTATTATTTGAATTTGATTTATTCTTGTCCTTTTAATTATACTATATCATGTGTTGTATGGAATTGTCACTGAACCTAGGTCTAGTGGTGTATCACCCCCAGGGGTATTCGGGTATGATCGGATCCGGCTGGGTGGGGTTTGACAGAAGTGGTATCAGAGCCTTGGTTCATACAAATCCTAACTCCATGTGATATAGTAGGGGCATTTTGAGTCATTGATCCATAAATGACTCTACCAAATAGAAGTGAATAATATGGTCAACATGAAGTTAGAAAAATTTATCATAATAGTTACATAATGAATCTAACTTGAATACGATACAATAAGTATATCAAACACAAAATCCACACGAATGCTATTAATTAAACAAAAGCATACAACACAATAATGTACATGAAATATTAAAGTGCATAACTGATAAAATATTTAAGTTTTGAAATATTACAACCCAATATCAAGTGAAAGTGCGTGAACAAACATGCATAATAAAATTCGAACAAATATATGAAACATAATGAAACCGAGAAAAGTAAGCATAAATCTCTAACGCCTGGGTGGAGGCGGAGGCTTATACTGACGAAGGAAAGTTCTCCCATTTTCTCCCTCAATTTCTTTGTGTTCGTGAGACTCACCCCAAAGTGTTTAAAGATATGGGTCAAGAGACGCCTGTACCCAAGGTTGAATACCTTGGGGTGCTACACCCTATGGGTCATGGCACATTGAATGACATATGCGAGATCAATGGGATATTCCACAGATAAAGCGAAAATGGTATGCAAAGAGCGCTTACCTTTGGTTTTGCATAGAAAATGTCACCAAATCTCGCGTTCGAGCGTCGCACATAGCTAGACCTAACTTAGAAATGTAGTAGACCCACCCAAAAGCAGGAGAAGGAGTGGAGAAGAGTGAAAAAGTTGGAAAAAAAAAATGTGAAAATGTGCGATTTTTAGGGTGGGCAACCAGCCTGGGCGCGCATGTGCGCGCATGTGCGTGGCTAGCGCAGCCACGCGCAAGATTCGAGTAGCACGCACGAAAAGGGGTACGCACGCACAGTTTGCATGGCATGGCCAGCGCAGCGCCCTGCATAGTTTGTGTGGCACGGGCATAGGGTTCGCGCGCACGCGCTGCGCATTTGATGGGGATTGGCTGGGAGACCTGGCTAGTCGACCGGTCACCGAACCGGCTGACCGACCTGTCCTTCCTGGGTCTTTGGTAAAAAAATGTTTACTAGGAACTAGGGAACCCCCGGTCGGGTGGGCGGTCGAACGGTGCGATCGGCCCAACCCCTCGAGCCTCGAAGAAGGGTTTTTTTGTCATATTTTGGGCATTTTAAATGGTTCAATGCTTGTATATGGTTCAAATGGTTGGTTTGCTCGAGTTTAATACATAAGATGGGTGTTGTAAGTTTGTGCATTTGTGAATTGGAAAATAATGAAATCTTACGGTCTTGCTAAGATGGTTAACTTGAGAAGCCGGGCTTTTGGAAACAAGAGTGGCATGGGTAACTCTTGTGGTTCTAGCCATGAGGAAGGGAGTGGAATTCCTCCACCAAACACCAAAACACCCTCCCTCAAGGTGGTGACTGATCTAACGCACCACCAGTGGTCACGACACAAGATGTGTTCAACGTCATGACCAACATGATGCAACAACAACAAACTCAAATCAACGCACTCATGCAAGGGGTGTTGGCGATCGGAAACAGGCATGCACCACACCCTCACGGTGCCGGAACCTCCGCTCAAGGAGGGAATGATGGAATCTTTGGTTTGGAACCACATAACAAACTTATGTAGCACTCCCTCAAGCTCCATGTTCCGCCATTCACCGAAATCACCAAAGATATTTTGTTTCCGAGCAAATGGTTGAGAGAGATGGAGAAAGCCTTTCATCACTTGAGGTGTGACAAAGAACAGAAGCTCTTATGTGCCGAGCAAAAGTTACAACATGAAGCCGATGTGTGGTGGAATGCCACACAACCTATCTTGGTGGCACAACATCCGGTAGTTACATGGGAGTCATTCAAGGGAGATTTTTGTCATAACTACTTTACGACATCAGTGAGAGACTCTAGGGAAGTGGACTTCATGGCACTTCAACAAGGACCCAACCCTTATGTGAACAGGAATCCAGGAAGGCTTAGTAGGCCCTCACCTTACCCCCCCTCCTCAATTCCAATCAAGAGAAGCAGGGTTTGGTCATGGATTGAGTGGTGCCCAAGTGCACCCAGTTGGAGTCTTCACAGCCATCAGGACTTGTTTATGCAAATACCGTCTTGTTAGTGGTCCTAGGCTAGCGGCTCCACCCACAACTGTTCAAGTTCCAGGGGAACTTATTTGTTTCTTTTGCTAGAAGCCTGGACTTCTTCTCAAAAATGCCTAGAGAAAAGGAATCAACCTACTACCACTTTCAGGCCGCCTCAGTATCCTCAAGCAGGAATAGTCTACAGTCTAACAGGGATTGAGATGGACCAGAGTCATGATGTGGTGACAGGTGCACTTCTTTTGTTCAATTCTTGCATTTGTATAGTTTGACACTGAAGCAGTGCATTCATTCATTGCATCGTCATTTATGAGGCATACTTATTTACCATCTAACAAGTTGAGTCATGAGTTAGTGGTTAGTACACCCACTCGATCCATAGCAAAACTTGATGAGGTAGCTGGACAATGTCCTGTAATTGTTGAAGGGAAGAACCTAGATGCCCAACTTGTGGAAGTTAGACAGGAAAGACTTTGAAGCAATTTTGGGCATGGACTAGCTGACAGCTTACAAGGCAGTCATCTCATGTTCTGAAAAGAAAGTCTAATTTCATCCTGCTAGAGCCCCTATTTTTTAATTCCGAGGTGATTTAGGAGAGCATTGTGAGAGGACCATAGTGGTGGCTCTTCAAGTTGGGGAGCTAGTTGGAGGTGCTAAATAGTGTTCTTCCCTAGAAAAAAAAGAAAGATGTGAAACCTATTGAAGACCTTGAGGTAGTGAAGAAACTCAAGGATGCTTTTCCTGATGAATTATCCAAAATACCCCCGGAAGGAGAGTTAGAGTTTGCCGTTGAGTTAGTACCTGGAGTTGCTCCTGTATCCAAAGCTCCATATAGGATGGCACTCTTGAGAGTTGAAGAATGATAGAATTTGTGAGACTGAATGGCATTACCTAGACATCTGACTAATGCACCCACCGCTTTCATGGACTTGATGAATAGAACATTTCCTGATGTCTTAGGTAAATTTATAATGGTCTTTATTGATGACATCTTGATCTATTCTAAGGATGAGAAGGAACATACCGAACACTTGAGGTTTGCTTTGAAAAAAAGAAAATTAAGTGAGAAGAAGTTATTGCAAATTTCTTTTTCCAAGTGTGAGTTTAGGCTTTCTCAAGTGGTGTTCTTGGGTCATGTTGTATCTGCGGATGAAATCGAAGTGGACCCAGATAAGGTCAGGGCAGTGGCAAATTGGGACCAACCCAAGTCTATTATCAGAATTAGAAGTTTCTTAGGACTTGCAAGTTATAGAAGGTTGATTGAGAACTTCTCTAGGTTATCTACCCCAATGGCAAGATTGGAAAAGAAAGGAGTGAAGTTCGTGTGGAGTGAATTGTGTGAAAAGAACTTTCAAGACTTGGAGAAGAGGCTGCTGAGATACTGGACCTAAAGGACAAGGAACTCCGAGATTGAACTATACCATTGGTGATGATTCGGTGGAAAAATCACACAGTTGAGGAAACCTCGTGGGAGGAAGAAGATGAAATGCGAGCGTGGTGTCCTATCCTTTTTGGCGCCTTAGGTACATCAATTTCGAGGACGGAATTTTTTTAAGGGTGGGAGAATGTGAAATCCCCCAGATTTCTAAACCTTTAACCCATGGTTGCGAAAACTGCAAACCCGAAACTCGAGTCGACGATAATTGTGGGCCATTTGAGTTGAGTCTGAAGGTTCAGAAGTGGACCCCAATGCTTGTGGATGACCCTTGAGATGACTCAACAACTCTCCTAGAGTTTAAGAGAAGAGAGAAAATTAATCACGATGGTGTAAAAAGGGTGATTTTGGGATGTCCATAGATCGGCGATGGAGAATCCGATAAATGTGAATAAGGTATCAAATCAAAGATCGTCGAAAGACCTTTCCAACAAGACAAAAATCACCAAAATCGGACCTCGGTTGGCTGCTCAAACAGGGCCGGTCGATTGAGCTGGTTAAACAGCTGGTCGACCGCCCCCTGCCCAGTTCGGGGCAGAATCAGGTTTTTCCTCTTTAAAACCCTATTTTGAGTTCCTATTCTCTCATACTCGCATTTTAGAAGGCTAGTACGAGACTGAGGCTAAAGGAGGAGGAGAAACCAAGGGAGAGAAAGGTTTCTAACCATTTGGAAGCGTGCCGGCACCCAAATCATTGCAGAATCGTTAGAAAATGTAAGAATCCTCAAACCCTCTTCTTTGAGATTGGTTTTATGAGGTGTTCTTCGCAATAAATTATGGATTTCGGTAGTTGTTGCATGTTAGGCCTAATGAATGCTTGCAAATAGTTTTATTTATGTTTCTCTTTAATTTGTGAGTGGTTTGTGTGAATCGTTGCAAATGATTTTGCGTTTTGATTCTCAGAGGCACCCGCAGACACTCGCGAGAGCCAAATTTGGGGCTTTTTGATCCATAAAGAATTGGATCAAATTGAAGGTACCCTTAGGACCCTATTGCTGCCAATTAGACATTCCCAAAATTTTGTTTCGATTCGAATTCGAAACATTGATTTTTGCCGAAACTAGGTTGAGAACGGTGGGTTTGAACGTAGTTGGCAGATTAGGCTTTTGTTGGGTGACTTTGGGAACTCTTTTAAAACCCAATTGATTTCTAATTTATTTCTATTGATCTTCCTACATGATTATGTTTATTTTGATTATAATCACCAACTCGGAAGTGTGACTTTGTGGAACTTCGGAGGGCTTATGCTAACTAGACAGGTGAGGAATATACTTAACCTTATCTTGCATGTTTAATCAAGTTAATTAAATTTCATTATTTATATCTTGTATTGCTTTAGTATTTAATATCTTGTGATTATGTGTGGGACTTTGCACGAATGAAAGGTAAGAAAATATATTTGCTTCAATTTTCAATATTCTTTGAAAACAATATGAGAATGTATGAGATGGATGAGATTGAATGGATTGAGTTTTTCTTATATTTTCAAATCCTAAATTATTGATATGAAGATATATGAATGATGTTGAATTAAAATACTCATTTTATTTTATGTTTCAAACTAGGGCTGTGGGTTCACCCATTACCCTAGTGAACTTACGTGAGTATGCATCTAGAGCTAAGAACATGAATGCTAAGTGTCTAGAAGTGGTTGGCTAGGTAACCTCATGAGTACTACTACCCTTCCAACAGGGGTATTGAAGTCGGTTAACCCGTGATGTTAGTGGCTGGGTCCTGAGTGTCAGCAGGCCCACTATTATCATAGAGAGGTAGGGTTGCATATAATAGATAAGTGCTCCTAGGTGCTCAAGACCAGTAACCAACCCGTGAGAGGACATGGAGAGCATCCTATTCATTATATGTGGATGATCGCTGGGTTAAGGAATGGGTTCCAACAGATGCCTCCCATTGAGGATCCCATTCATAGGTGGGAAGGTATCTAACCAAAAAGGCACTAGGCATGAGGGGAGATATATAGTACGAGACCGTATGACTTTGCACTGGGCTAAGATTATTATTGACACACGCCAAATCTCATACCAAACTGTGATGTGAGAGAGTGGTGACCTATATCCCAACCATGGCTTGACAGGACTTTACCCAACAACCGTGGAGAACCCAATAGACGTCTCTTGTTGAGGGAGAGTGACTGAGACCGCTCAAAAGAGATTGGTGTTTAAACTTAATGTGTGTCTACCATAGAAACCTCATGATAGAGTTAGGAGCATAATATCATAATCATTCATATATCATATTATTATCATTATCATTAGTTACATTATCGATATTCCTGCTATATGTGGTGTGGAATCTTGTAAATGAATGAATGACATGACGTGGAATCTTGTGAGCGAATGTATGATATGATGTTGAGTTGACATCACTGAGTTCTGTTGAACTCATTCCTTTTTATATGCCTGTTTCTATTAGAATATTCTGTAGGTTATGAGGACTCCTTCCAAGTGGAGGATTCGTCACCGGTAGACTTTCTTGAAGGAATGTATGAAGAAGATGTAAATTCGCATGGAGTTTCATGCCAGTGAAAGAACTATTCTTATGGGGTTGGATTCCATTAGGGAATCATTTTAGTTTAAATTCCGCTGCAACAAACTATTCTTCCTTTATACTCTGATGTCTATTTTAATTAACTTTAGATAATGGATGGTTGTAACCTTTTGATAATCCAGATTTGATAACTTATTATTTGAACTTGATTTATTCTTGTCCTTTTAATTATGCGATATCATGTGTTGAATGCAATTGTCATTGAACCTAGGTCTAGCGGTGTATCACCCCCACGGGTATTTGTGTATGATCGGATCCGGCTGGGTGGGGTGTGACAGAAGAAGAAGGAGAGACGATGGAAGATGTTGATTAGATTGTCTCTTTTCTTCTAGACTTTTACCTTTTATTTGTAATAGCTTAGCTTTGCTTTAGTTTTCGATCTACCTTCCACATATGTTTTGTGGGGTATATTTCCGCTATACTCTACAGTTTATTCTGATTGGTATCTTGTTATTTCCGCACTATGATATTCATTTGTGATCCTTTTGAGATCCTTTCTTGACTTTGTTTATTAAAATAATTGAATACTATGATTGTTCTTGCTTTGGATTATGTTATTGTGCTAAATGGATCTGATCGTTCCTAAACTTGATCTTCAGGGCTATGGATCACACCTCCGGGTATTCTAGATAGGGTACCGGCTGGAGGGATTTGATACAATTGAGTCTCTTGCTCATGATTTGCTTCCTCCCTTCATCTGGCAGCCGGAGAGTGAACAACTCCATATCCTCTCCAGGTTGAACCAACAAGTGCCCTATCAATTGCGACCTTGGAAATATAGCTATGTGTCTTGGTCTTGTCGATCTCGATCTCAATCTTGTTGGATGGTTGTGCATTGGTGTTTGAATTGGATTAATTACCTCAGGTGCTACTGTCCCCAATGATGATGGCTTTTCTTCCCTTTATCACATGAACTGTGATAAGTGAAAATAATAATCAGCTAGGCTGAACTATGGTAGGTTCAATTGCCCTGGTTGGGACCAGTTGCAGAGGTTAACCCATTGATGTGCTGAGCATTACGGAACTTGACAGTTCCCACTAAGTTTGGGAGAGGTGGGAGGGCAATCATGCTCTAAATGGAAATTGCCACTAACTCGGATTAAGGGAGAAAAATTGTACAATCGGACGGCTACGAATAAAACTTGTGAATTGATCCGATGGTCGGCAATAAGAGGTAAACCTATATAAATCAAAGCTTAACACAAAGGGAAGGTAATTGACTCGTTTCCCTCCTTTCAATCTTTCAATTAAGCCCTACAACTTGCTAGGGCTCTTTGGTGGTGCTCTCATTGATTTAACCATCAGAGGTGGCTTCCTGACTGAAGAGTTGGCCCACATTTGATGTTCATTTTGTAGGTATCCGAAGATTGAACAATTCTTAGACGGATCAAACTGAAACATCAAGTTCTTCATTTTGTGCATCTACTGGTTCTGATCACTAGCTTCCCCTTTTTGATGTGCTTTCCAATTCCTATGTTGGCAATGTATATGGGAGTGTTTCTCCAAGTACAGGGACTAGATTAGCTAGACAAATAGGGCAAGTGGTATGAGTAGCCAACCAAGCATCAATATACCACTTTGGATGAAACGCATGTTCACATTTGGGAAGAATTGAATCATTTTGTAATCTTCGAACATGTTCAAGCATACGGTGCACTCTAAGGCTCCTTTCCCCGATTTGAGCCCTTTCACCATTGAGTATTCAAAGTGTCGATTACAGCCACATTAAGACCACGATTCGCTGCCCTTCATGACATTCCGCTGCCCAAGAAGGTATGGCCTACGCTTCTGCCGCTATTATTCTCGGCACATTGGCAGATGTAAATGGAGAAGAAACCCATGAAGAAGAATATGCTTATGAGGACGATTAGTATGATGACCATAGAAGGATTGAAGTACCCAAGATGACGTGCCTTGTAGTACCCAATGCCTAGTCAAGAGAGAGAGAGGGGTGGGTCGTGGTGGCTGGGGGGAGGGGGTGTGCAGTTTCGAACAAAAGATAGGAAAAACCCACCTAAGAGTCAGGTATGGGAGGGTATTAAATGAGGGTAGTTAAGTCATTTTACTGCCCAAAAGCTATTTAGGTTATTTTACACCCTACTTGTGGGTAACTTGTAATTCTGCAAGTGAGTGTCATGTAATTTAAGCTTTTATGGTGAACGTTAGTTTCACCCCAATAATAGGGGGTTCCATATAATTTTATTATTATTATTATTATTTTTGGGTTTGTAGAGGGGGGGGGGGAGGGGGAGGGGTTAAGATGGCAAAGACTTTAATTTGCGGATTCGAGGAGGGAGAGATAGGGGTGTCAATGGTCCGGTTTGGGCCAGTTTTGGGCTGGGCTGAATGGTTTCGAGCTACAAAACACTCAGCCCAAACACGACCCAGAATAATGGTTTCGAGCCAGTTTGGTGCAGTTTGGGTACGAGCTGACTAACGGTTTAGATTCAGGTTAATTAACAACAAAAGCCAAAATTTCATGCAAAGCAAAATTGCTATTGGTCAATTTCCTTTAAAAGATAAAAGTCATTCCACGTTGGAGAAAACTCACCCACCCTATAGAAATCAAGAACTCAGATAGTAAGTAGTAACATAGGGAATACTAGTTCATTCCTTAGGCTCCACCAGATGGTTTCAGAAACAAATCCTCAAACCAAAAACCTTTTAAATTCCATCTTGTGCTATGTTTGATTGTTGGGTTCTTATTCTGTGATAATGTATATTTTTCCCCCCTTCTATGAAATCCGTCTCTTTTTAGGTTGGTATTTCGTTTGATATGCAAAAGAAATACCTCTGGATTGATAAGTATTAATTCGATTTAAACAAACTTAATATATTCAATTGGGGATCCATATTTAATCCTTCTGATGGTCCCTTACAAGTAGTAGAATGACTATTTGATCTTTGAATTCAATCTCAATTTTTTTGATTATCTATACCAACTACCTAGGTGTAATATGACCATTCAAACAATATTTAATGTAAAACTATTAAATGGGTTGTACAATGGGTATAATGGATTGCGTTTGGTTTTGGGCTGGTGTGGCTCTCCACCCCTCAGCCCAAAAGCATCCCATTAAGATTCAATTTGGGCCGATTCGGACGATAACAGACTGGTGCGGTTCGGGCCGCAAATTGACACCCCTAGGGAGAGACCAAAGTACGTTGTTCCGAGCTCTAGTAAAGATCATGTCTATATAATCTTGTTATCTCTAATCTTTTCAAAGAATTTTTTTTGTTATCTACCCAAATCTCTACAAATATGTAATCAACTAAAAAGGGTGTCCGAAGCTAGAAGATTCAATACAACATTGTCTATAAGAAACAAGAATAAATCCTCCAATAAGGTGAAGGAAAGCACAATCCAACCGTTACATCTAAAGAATTCATCTTTTAAATGTAGCCCATTGCTTTCCCAAGGGAAAAAAAACTAAAGTACTTCAAAAAGCACATGACAAGTTTTTGCTCCTCCGTAAGGAGTGTTCTTCTCCGCCTCAGGCGTGATTTCCGTCTTCACCTGCTGCCTTGTCTCTACCCTCACCATGCTAAACCCACCCACCTCTGCCGATTTACCTTCAGGCCCCACATCCACTTACCATGGCTAGTTCCTCACAATCATAACCTCCACCACCCCCTCCTGACCCCTATGAAGACGGTGTCTTCGTGGACGATGAACTGGAGGAGAGAACCGTCTACACCCCTAATAATAGTCGTATTATTGAAGGTAAGAAATATAGGGCTCAAACGGTCACTGATGGACTAGTGAAAGGGTGGAACACAAAAGGAAAGGTGAGCGTTACACCAATGAAGCAGAGCATACCTTCATATTTCACTTCCAGCAACCTAGAGACCTGAAGAACGTTTTGGAAGAAGGCCCCTGGTCCATTGCAGGTAACCCTTTGATTCTCGAAAGGTGGAATGAAAGTGAGCAGTGGCAGTTTAACGCTATTGAAATCTGGATTCAACTCTTTGGCATCCCAAAGAAGTTGATGATGTTGAAACTGGGTGAGCAACTTGCTTGGAAAATAGGAAAGCCTCTGTGGGGTATGATCGTATCCGGAAATCAATTTGGTGACCAAGTGCACTACATGCGATTCCAAATCAACTTGAATATCCTTGCCCAACTGAAGCAAACTATACCACTATACAGACGCACTAATCCACCCCGAATTATCCACATCAAATATGAGAGAGTTCCGAGCTTCTGCTCCTACTACGGATACGTTGGGCACGATGAAAGTAGGTGCTTCCTTCTCGAAAAGGATGAGGAAGCTCACCAAGAAGAATATCAATGCTGTCAAAATACAATATGCGAGGAGTTTGAACGAGTGAAGTTCAGCTCTAATCTAAGAGGCACACCCCCATCAGCTAGACTCATCGAGCAAGCTATCTTGAAGGACGAACCTCCACAAGCCGACGTCGGAGAAGGAAGAGGAAATCTGAGCATCCAAAAACAACAATCGGGTCCAGCTATTCAGGTACGACCGCTGTCCCTTACCATGCAGAACCAACCTACAACCTACCACCAGCAGTCTGCAACACCTGTCAACCCTGCCATGTCAACCAATGAAGTGTCAATGTTCAAATCAAAAGCAATGATCACAACCTTTACAGTTGACAATCTCAACATGAAAAATAACCCTCAACTAGATCAAAACCCCATCAACGGTACACAAACTCAAACAAATCAACCTTTTGTCTTTTCGCCAACTTTTCCTCAAACTCTATATACACCAATCCCAACAAACCTGCTGCATACCATTTCTAACCAAAACCCTTGTTTCCCTCAACCTCCCCTCACTGGACACATTTACCCTCATTAGATCATCAATACCAATGTTAACCCCAACCAGCTCTTCTACCCCAACTTTGACCCCACAAGTTCCCAAAACCTTGCCAATCTAGCGTTTTCTACACTACCACAAAACCCAGAAATTATAGCTGCAGTTCTTCAACTGCTTCCACAAATAAGAGGTTTTAGCCTTTCTGAAAACTCAAACCAAACTTTACCTCAACCTGTTTTCAACTCAGCACCTGTAAACCAAATGAACCCATTGAACCAAACTCAACCCAACCCGATTCAACACCTTACTCAAACCAGCCCAATAACCCTGCACCTTCCTCAACCAACCTTCTCTAACCCAGATAACTTGACATCCCTCCACACCACTGTTGAATCCATGGATGATCCTTCCAACCAAAGCCTGTACCACCCCAAACCCCAAAAAAAAAAAAAAAAAACCAGAGCTAAGAGGGCACGACCAACCAAAAATATTAGAGAAAGTACATCCTCTTCTCAACATGCAGACCAACGAACAATGCCTTTTTTAACCAACAGCTCCGTGGAGGAATTGGACCCTCCTCACGAGCAGCTCTAAAAGTCCTTAGCTGGAATGTGCTAGGTGCAGGGAGTCCCTTGTCTCCTAGAATTCTACGGCATCTCTCAAGGACAGACCACCCTGACATTCTTTTTTAGATGGAAACTAGGACTTAGGAAAATACAATGAGAAAACTTCATAAAATCTTGAATATGGATTTCAGTTTCCATGTTAATCCACAAGGCAAAGCAGGGGGTTTATCGATTTTCTGGAAGACACATGTTGGTCTTGAAATCATCTTTGCTGACAATCGAGTTATCAACTCCAAAGTTTCAGTGGCGAAGAGTGATCCTACATTTATTTCTTTCATCTATGGTGACCCAATCAGGATTAATAGAGCAGCAGTTTGGGAGAAAATAACAAATTGGGGAAAGGATCTTCATGAAGCTTGGATGCTTATCGGAGACTTTAATTCTCATGTGACTTGGAGAGAAAAGTGGAGGTGTATCAGATCTATCCTTTGAGTGTGTTGACTTCATGGCAATGATAAATGACTGTAATCTCATTGACCTCGGTTTCAAATGCCCAAATCGTACTTGGACAAATAGAAGGAAAGGAGTTGCGAATATTGGGATTCGCCTTGATAGAGCACTGGTCAATTATGCATGGAAAAAACAATATCCAGATGCTATTCTCTTTGTGAAATGAGCTTGTGGTTCTGATCACAACCCAATTATGTTTGAGGCCAAAGGAGGCCTCTGTAAAGGAAGAAAACCATTTAGGTTTGAGAGTGCTTAGTTTAGACATCCACAGTGTCGAGAAGTTGCAACTCAGGCGTGGAAAAAGTATACCCAAGGCAGCCCTACCATAGTTTACTGGAGAAAATGGATCACTGCAGAATTGTTTTTAGGAAATGGAACAAGGAAGTATATGGCCATATACAAACCAATATTGCCAACTTAAAGAAAAAACTTGAGGTTGTTCAAGGAGAAGAGGATGGAAGGTATTCTCAAGAAGAAGTGAACAAATTGTCTGAAATGCTAGCTGAGCAATTGGAGAGAGAGGAAGAACTTTGGCACCAAAAGTCGAGAATCGAATGGTTAAAGGGAGGAGATGCAAACACAAAAATTTTTCATGCATGCACTCTACAAAGGCGACAGGCCAACAAAATGCTTAGAATCAAAGGACCAGATGGAGTATGGACTTCGAATGAAGAGGATATCCAGAAAATCCTATGCGACCACTTCGAGGAAGCCTTCACTTCAGTGCCCATGACCAAGAAGCCCTCGCTCAGGTATTGAGTGCGGTGGATCCAATCGTTATAGATGATATGAATCAAATGCTTGGTCAAGCCCCCACAACATAGGAAATCAAGGCTGCACTCTTCTCAATGGGCCCACTAAAGGCCCCAGGTCCGGATGGCTTGCCCCCTCTCTTTTTTCAAAAGCTATGGGATGATATTCATCATGATTTTGTTAGCTTTGTACTAGATTTTTTTTATTCTGGTATCACTAATGCAGAATTGAATGTCTCGTATATTTGTCTCATACCTAAATCCCCAACCCCTGAACTAACTGAGCATTTTCGCCCTATAAGCCTTGGGGGTGTGGTTATGAAAATTATCTCCAAGATTTTTGCTAGTAGACTTCAACACATACTTGAGAAGGTGGTGGCTCCTTATCAATCAGCTTTCATCCTTTCTAGGCTCATCTCTGACAACATATTCTTGGCACATGAGGTGTTTCACTACATTAAAAAGAGGAAGAAGGGAAAGAAGAAACTCTTGGCTTTGAAGATAGACATGAAAAAAGCATATGATAGGTTGGAATGGGAGTACATTGAAGCAATCCTATTAAAGTTGGGTTTCTCAGATAGATGGGTGGCTTTGGTAATGAGTTGTATCACACCAACATCCTATAAGCTCCTCATCAATGGCACTATGAGCTCGCCCATCACTCCTACCCGTGGCATCCGACAAGGAGACCCATTGTCCCCAGCCATCTTCATCTTATGCTCCCAGGGATTTAGTTCAATTATCAAAAAAGCAGAAGAAGCAAAACTTATTGCAGGAATTAGAGTGAAGAACAGGGCTCCCCCACTCGTCCACCTTCTTTTTGCCGATGATTGCCTCCTATTCTCTGAAGTGAAGTTGGATGCAGTGTGTAACTTGAAAGGATGTTTTGATCTATATTGTAAAGCGAGTGGACAAGCAATGAACCTTAAAAAGTCAAGCATTTTCTTTATTCCCAATACTCATATGAAGTTCTAGAGGTGGTTTTCAAGAGTGTTGAAAGTATCTTACACGAAAGAACCAACAAAATACTTGGGACTACCATCAGAGATTGGAACTTCAAAGAAACAAACACTCAAGGAAGTGTATGAAAGGGTGACACAAAGGTTGGAGAGTTGGAAATACAAACTCTTATCTCATGCAAGTAGGGATGTTTTGCTAAGATCAGTAGCTTTTGCACTTCCTCAATATGCATGTTCACATTTTAAGCTACCACAATCACTACATGAGTACATTAGAAAAGCTTTGGCCAGATTTTTTTGGGGTATTGTAGGAGAGAAAAGCAAAACACAATGGATCTCTTCGGAACGAATTTGAAGCCCTAAATGCAAAGGAGGTCTTGGATTCAAACAATCAAGTCTACAGAACATAGCTCTGTTAACCAAAATGGCTGCGAGAATATGGCATAATCCAAATTCATTATGGAGCAATTTTGTTCGAGCTGTGTACTTCCCAAAGAAATCCTTATTGAAGGTGAAAAGTAAGGCTTCAGATTCGTGGGCCTGGAAGAGCTTGGTAATTGGGCTTCAACAGTTAAAAAAGCACCTAGTTTGGAGAGTTGAAAGAGGAGATTCAATTCTAATTTGGGAGCACAAATGGATTCCATGACTTTAAGATACAAAGCCCCCAACCCCATGGTTGTCCTATAGGGTATGTTTCTCAAACTTATAGACCATACCAATAGTACGTGGAAGGAGGACATCCTTCAATCTCTATTCCAAACAGATGACATTAGAAGAATCCAACAAATCCAACTTAGGCTTTTTCCAGTGATGATGCCCTCACTTGGGTGGGCGCCAAGGATGGAAATACAGTTAAAGAGATTTATAAGGCTCTCGTTATTGAGCAAGAAAGGACAATCACCCATCAAGCTTCATCTTCACACTCCCCTTGCTGGAAATCAATATCTGAAGCAACTTGGATGTCCATTTGGAAGAGTTTGGTGGCCCCAAAAATTAAATTCTTTATGTGGAGGGCACTTGCAGCTGGTCTAGCCTCAGGGGAAGCCATGCAAAGAAGAAATTTCAATATCGACCCAAGTTGTGGTAGATGTGGAACCACCGTTGAGTCCATCAATCATATACTTTTCAACTGTAACTTTGCTCAGGTGGCTTGGTTCAGCAGCCCATTGGGCTTCAAAGGAGTGAATAATTCAGAAACACAATTGGAAAGTTGGCTTGAGTAGCTAAACAACATGGATGTAGGCTTGAAGAAAGAAAAGAAGGCCCATCAAGCATGTTGTTTTTATTTGTGCTGGTTCCTTTGGAAAGCTCGTAGTGACCATATCTTTAAGAAAATGTCTTGGTCTCCTGAAGAAGTGGGTTGGTATGCATGGAAGGTGGCAACTGAATTCACAGAAACCTGACATGCCAAGTTAGGTTCTCATCAGATTCAACAAAATAGGCCAGCACAGCTATGCTGGAGACCTCCCCCTATGTTTTGGGTTAAGGTGAGTGTGGACACTGCTTTTGATCCTAGCTCCGAGCAGGCTGGATTGGGCTTTGTAATTCGGAACCATGGAGGAGCCCCTATGCTAGCGGTCTCAGTGCCTAGTATAGCCTCTTCCCCTCTTATGGCTGAAGCTTAGGCTCTCAGAACTGCTCTCTTCCACACTTTAGGTGAAGGGATTCAAGAAGCCATCTTTGAAGTAGACTGCAGGAACAAGCTTCCCCTGCTGGCTATCCAACCTACAATCTGGGATATCCATCACCTAAGCCAGTACTTTGGATCATGTTTATTTTCCAATATTTCTAGGGACATCAACCATGTGGCTGATGCCTTAGCCCGGAGGGCCTTTTTGGTGGCGACTTCTACGAATTGGCCCATTTCCTCTCCTTGGTTACAGTCTCTTTGTATCTCTGTACCCTTGGCTTTGTCGCCTCAATAAATTTATCTTTTTACCAAAAAAAAAACATCCTTTGAGAAGGAAAGAAGCCCGTGCGGATTCCTTACATGTGGTGTATTTTAATCCTTATATATGCTAGAAAAATTCTGAACCATCCATTGAGAATCTTCATGAGCCTGTAAACAATTAGTATTACAAGGAACAAACGACTTATATGACAATTACCAAAAAAAAATGAATCATTTGAAACGTTCCACATAAAGCACAGTGATTGGTCCACGTAATACCACCCAAAAGTAAAAGACCCATAAATCCCTTTCGGCGTTCACAAGCCATCTGATTCCCAAATTCAAAAACCTTCTCTCTCTCGGTCTCTCCCTCTTTCGCCTCAGTCCTTATATATAGCTTAAACGGCTTTCTTTCTTTCCCATCAGACCTAAAATCTATCTGAAGCTTCTATTTTGATTCTCGTTGATCATCCATGAATTGGTTTTCCAGTCCTTTGTCAGCCATTGCTGCAGGGTCCTTGGGGCTCTTACTGGGTTCTTCTCTTGCTTTTGCTCCAAATCAAAAGGGAAGTAGGCTTGAAGGAGTAGCTGAACAAAAGGGAACTCAGGTGGCCACCGGAGAATCGGCGAATATGAAGAAATTGCCACCACCTGTGCCGGAGAAGATGCCCAGGTTTGCATTGGAATTAGACGGGTTGAACTTCTTTGAGACCATGGTGACACGGTAGTTATACTCATGAAGACAGGAGGAAGCGTTCATCTTCGTTTTCTTTTCCCCCTAATAGATTGATCAGATTCTTCTGTTAATATCAATTCTGTTCTCTGCTTCAAAATTCGAGTTAGGGCATCAAAAGGATATATGTATTCTTTCTTAATTCTTTCAGAGTTATACTGGTGTAATTCATAAGCAATCTTGGTTGCCTCTCTTCGATGAAGTAAAGTAGCATTCTTTTTCAATTTTTGGAATTCTTCATCTGCCTGAGCTTCTAGAAACCCTACTCAAATCAAAATTAAATTTCTCCAATAAAACCGCATATATTTAGAAGGAAGATAACTTTTCTTGATTTATTGACAACAATTTACAGTAGAGATTTGTGTTCTTTCAAACGCATAAACGAAGAAATCGACAATAATATTTTTCTATAAGAAATTATTCTTCTCTCTCTTTTTATTTTTTATTTTTTTATTTTTAATTTCTAGATTAGGGTTATCTTTCAAGTCAAGTAATACTCTGATGCTCACTGTATTTGTGTTATGCTTTATCCTTTTGGATGATAAAATTAGGGAAGGTGAGGCTTTTCCTTCCAAAGTCCCCTTCTAGTTTCCTTCCGATGTAATTAATCCCTTGATGATTGTGGTATTAGCCTCCCAGGATTTGGATTTGGTATTTTTGTTTTTTTATTGTTGTACATGACTATTGATTAGCTTTAAAAGATATGACTTGAAGAAGTGGATTCACACTATAATAAGGGTTGAGAGTTCTCGATGGTGCCAAAATTACCAATAATCAAGATATTTTAAAAGGACCAATCTCTCTGCCTTATTGAAATTATATATAAAAATTAATCCCTTAAAGATGTCGTTAAAGGTGTGCTTAAGTTGGCACAGACAAAGATTTCTTATTCAAATTAAAACATGGAATATCTTCGAATACAATGATTCATTTAACTGTCTAAAGGGTAATTTTTATTTCAACGTCTTGAATTCTACTAATGATCTTTGTTTCGGTTTAATACTTCAAACCTAAAACTGAAAAGACCAAACTAAGATTGAACTTGACTGAACCATTGAACCATTGCCACCCTATCTAGGGGATCAAAAAGGCTCAACCCTTTTCTTTTCAGATGGTAAAACAGTTCCCTATCTATTGTGATCAATTGATCAAAGAGTACCCTAAAGATTGAGTTAATTAGGGGTTTGAAACTATAATTGCAATTTTCTAACTCTTTTTAACTCTATGTACTATTTTCATGATGACAATGGTGAAGATATGGTTGATAATTAAACAATTTGGGAATCAGAGAATCCTAATTTTAGTCTTGTACTCTGTCCTTTCCCCCCTAGAATTAATCTTCCAAAGTTCTTCCAAGTAGCGAAAATTAAGGGCTACATCCGACATGTCGCCTCGTGTCGCCATGTCGGACCCTGGTGACATGTCGCCCGATATTTCGTAGGGGTTTGATGAAAAATCGACCCCCTGTTGTGAAGGGTATTGGGGTCGAAATTTAACGTGTAGTCTAATTTGAGGCCAATAAACACACTGTGAGTGTTATTTTGACCTAAAACATCACCTAAACTAATGTTCTTAATCGACTCATGTCCTATTGTATGCAGGCGAAAGCCCCGAAACTATAAATTTAAAAACTCATAAAAACCAAATCATCTAAAGTCTACAATTCATTGTACAAATACATAGAGTCATCCAACTATATAAAATCTCGAACTCTCAATTCCAAGTACTGTGCCTAGGTGGATCGAACTCCTGTGACTCACAATACTGATAGTGGTCAAGATAATCATCAACTGCAGTTCTATAGTGGTCATCTTCCGCCGCCAAGGGAACTCTAATTTGAGGGAAGTGAGAATAGAGCCAAGGAAGGTGCTGCATGCCTGATGATGCTATTGTTGGTGCCAATGTCTCTGAAAGTGAATACATGGACTCTTGAACAGACAATGGCGTCCTCTCGATACCATGGTCAAAGTAAGTATCGTGACTATCGGCTTGCGAGTGCCTATAATACAAAGTACTAGAGGGGATACTAATTCCCATATCATATTGTCCATGTGAAGGAGGGACACCATAATAACCTGGTGTGGAGCCTACAGACTCATCCAAGCTCCTGGACCCCACCACTCCTATTAAGTCGACCGCCGAATCCCAAGGATTAACATAAGAACCATACGATCCGTGCGGGAGGGTGACATCATCATAATCACCTTTGTGCTGTTGCTGGCCCTCATGGCCCTTCCCCCTCTGATGGTGGCTCGGCCTCGTCATCCTGCCACTCCTTCATGCCTTGTGCCATGATCCAATCCTCACCAAAAGTACCAGCTGCCTCTGCATGTGCTTGACCCTCTCGAGAGGCCATAAACTCATCCACATCAACCCTTGCAGCTCGAGCTAGGTTTGGGTCAGGCCTCCCTCCAGGTTGGTCCAACAACGGCTCACCCCTGTCCAACATCCACTGAGTGCGGGGATCTTGCTCATCTACGCCCACATCAAATATATCATCGAGATTGATGTCTTGCCTATCATTCTCAGCCTTCTCCCTGACATGTTATAGCTTCAACCTCATATTATAGTGACAAAATATCTGAACATTTAGGCGCTGGCTTCCTAACCGGTTCCTCCTCTTGGAGTAGATCATGCTGAATGTACTCCAATTCCTCTCACATCCAAAGGCAGAGCAAGTTTGAGACAGGATCCTGATCGCCAATCTTCGAAGGTTTGATGCACTGTTGCCATAGAGATACCACCATTCAGCTACATTATCACAAAAACATTAAGTTAGAACTTATAACTTTAATACTTAACATAAAATCAACTTATTTATAAATAATAATAATAATGCATTTATGCATGTAAGGATCTAACTATATAAGTATCTAACCTGGATCACTGGTTTCTCTGCCCCGTACATCAGCATCTCCACTAAAAGACCCAAATGCATCCCTAAGCAACTTGATCTGCAATAATACAATCATTAGTATTGATTGGTAACCTCTTCTCAAACTCCCCGCCCTCAGAAACACCACCAAACTTCTGGTCTAGTTCAGTCTCTTGCTCATGATTTGCTTCCTCCCTTCATCTGGCAGCCAGAGAGTGAACAACTCCATATCCTCTCCAGGTTGAACCAACAAGTGCCCCATCAAATGCAACCTTGGAAATATACCTGCGTATCTTGGTCTTGTAGATCTTGATCTTAATCTTGTTGGATGGTTGTGCATTGGTGTTTGAATTGGATTAATTACCTCAAATGCTATTGTCCCCAGTCTTGATGGCTCTTCTTCCCTTTATCACATGAACTATGATAAGTAAAAATTATAACCAACTGGGTCGAACTATGGTAGGTTCAATTGCCCTAGTTGGGACTGGTTTCAGAGGTTAACCCATTGGTGCATTGAGCATGAAGGAACTTGACGATTCCTGCCAAGTTCAGGAGAGGCAGGAGAGGCAATCATGCTTTAAATGGAAATCGCCACTAACTCGGATTGAGGGAGAAAAACCCTACAATTGGACGACTACAAATAAAACTTGTGAATCTGATGGTCGGCAATAAGAGGTAAACCTATATAAATCGAAGCCTAACACAAAGGGGAGGTAATTGACTCGTTTCCCTCCATTAAATCTTTCAATTAAGCCCTACAACTTGCTAGGGCTCTTTGGTGGTGCTCTCATTGATTTAACCATCAGAGGTGGCTTCCTGACTGAAGAGTCGGCCCACATTTGACTTTTGTTTTGTAGGTATCCAAAGATTGAACAATTCTTTGACGCATCAAACTGAAACATCAAGTTCTTTGTTTGTGCATCTACTGTTTCTGATCTCTTGCTTCCCCTTTTTGATGTGCTTTCCAATTCCTGTATTGGCAATGTATCGAGGAGTGTTTCTCCAAGTACAGGGACTAGATTAGCTAGATAAATATGGCTTAATACTTTCAATTTATATAGGTTTACCTCTTATTTCCGACCATCGGATTATTGTTCAAATTAGAGTCCATTTGGAAGTAGCTCCAATACATGACAAATTATGAGAAAATTGTTTGATGTGCCATGATAGTGCTCAATGAAAGCCCTTAAATGCTCCAGTATAGAGAAATTATTTGATTCAGATTAGACGAGCTAAATGATCCAAAGACAGTCCTAAAATGACAAGGAGTAATCGAAATGAAAGATGTGTATATCCCAGCATTGTATCTAGTATGACTTCGAATAGAGCATTGGTGATTAAAGATCCATGTAGGCAGCTCGACAGTCATACTGCATTTGGGCTGAAACATAAAACAGTAATTCTGTCTATTGGAGACTACATTGCATGTATAAAAAATGGAAGAGGAGAAGTCGAATCTCTAGATCAGCAAGGGGCATCCATTCCATCTTCCACATGAAGCCCACACCTGTATGCATGCATATGCATACTTACATTACATGGATCACTCATATTAAGTGTCTGATAACACATTCATCAATGAAACGAAACCACATCCTCCGCCAACGAGGGTTGATGTACAGAACCGCTGCAAATCCTAAAACGCACATTCCATATGAAGCAACAAAACTTATAACAAAGATTCTCATGTCGACACCATCCTCGTCTCCTACACCCATTGAAGTTGCTATGGTTATGCTGGGTGGTTCTCCACCAGATACTGAACAGGTATTTGGTAAGGGTGGACCACAAAAAAGGGGGGTTTCCTTCATAACTTGTAGCACTGAATGTTGAAAACTGTGCTTTCATGTCTGGCATCTTGCCAGATAAATTGTTGTGTGCCACACTGAATACAGCAAGAGCACACAATGAGGTTAGTTCTGAAGGGATTTCCCCACTTAGGTTGTTATAGGAAAGATCTAAGCTCTCTACTTGTGTTAGGTTTGAAAAAGTTATTGGAATGGCTCCTGTTAATTGATTGTGTGACATATTTAATGCTCGAACTCCAGTCAAGTGTCCTATTTCATGTGGGATCTCACCTATGAGATTATTGCAAGATAAGTCCAACCCAGACATAATCTCAAGGATCTTACCCTTAAAGGAATTAGACCTACTTTTCGTAGTGAACCATCCATCTACTTCTTCATATTCCCAACTTATGAAATCCTCATCCAAGTTTAAATTTGAATGAAAACGGAATTCAGAGATTTGATAATACCGAAAATATTGTGCCACTGGGCTTCTTATCCTCCCAAATGTGATGTTACTGAGACATCGGGGTATTGACCCAGAAAAGCTATTATGTGAAAGATCCATTAAGCTTATCCATATCAAATGGCACAAGTATTCTGTTTTTCACCACCAATATGATTCTCTTTGACAGAAAGAACTCTCAAATTAGGTAGCTCACTAATCCAATGAGGAAGTCTACCAAATAAGTTGTTATCTGCTATATCCGAAGTCACCATATTTGAATTGTTCAGGACAAAATCAACTGATGGTGACCATGTGAATTCATTTCCATTCAAATGTAAATGGTATAAACTTGTCAAGTTGAACATTGATGGTAAGGTTCCTGAAAGCTGGTTTCCACCTAAATCAAGAAATTCAGTTGAAAGTTTAGATAATTCAATTGGGATGTTTCCTTCTAAAAAGTTATCTTCCATGTTAAGTGCCTCCAGATATGTTAGATTACCAATCCAACTGTGATAAGTAAACATAATAACCAACTGGGCTGAACTATGGTAGGTTCAATTGCCCTAATTGGGACCGGTTTCAGAGGTTAACCCATTGATGTGCTGAGCATGAAGGAACTTGACAGTTCCCACCAAGTTCGGGAGAGGTGGGAGGGCAATCATGCTCTAAATGGAAATCGCCACTAACTCGGATTGAGGGAGAAAAATCGTACAATCAGACGGCTATGAATAAAACTTGTGAATTGATCCGATGGTCGGAAATAAGAGGTAAACCTATATAAATCGAAGCTTAACACAAAGGGAAGTACCCTGAAACTAAAACTGAAAAATATCGTCCATATTTAACACAAAGGTAAACCTAAATATCGTCCATATTTGGGCTTAATACTTTCAATCTAAAACTGAAAAATATCAAACTGAAATTGGACATTACTAAGACACTCCCTTTCCCTATCTAGGGGATCAAAAAGGTTCAACCCCTTTTCTTCTAGGACAGTAAAACAGTTCCCTAACTGTTGTAACGAATTAATCAAAAAGTACCCTGAAGGTTGACTTTATTAGGGGTTTGAAACCATAATTGCAATTCTCTAACTCTTTTGAATGTACCATTCTCATCATGAGGTTGGTGAAGATAGGGTTGATAATTCAACAATTTGGAATCAGAGAATCCCAGTTTTAGTCTTGTACTCTCTATCCTTCCCTACTAGAATCGATCTTCCAAAGTTTCTTCCAAGTAGCCACATTGAAGCTACAACACAAGACTAGTGGTTAATTGTGAATATGTAGCCAACCCAGGAATTTGTTGTACAAGATCCACTACATGCCATGGCACTCGATACATCTTCTCTGTCATCTTAATAGCTGACTCAGGATCGGATTGTATTTGGACTCTGTAGTGCCCCGAATTGATGCATTGTTAATAACTCCACATGCCATGTTGAATATTCTTTCCAGTTCTCCTTTGCCCGATACACTTCTGAACACATTAGAGTAGTAGTATGTTCATTTGTAACTTGCGTCAAAGGTCGGCATATGCGTTTTGAATTTGCTTTAAACTTAGGCAGGTATTGTATTGTCTCTTCCAGTTCTGGGGGACTAATTTTAAGTTCCTTCCAGTTCTGTTGGATTTGGTTGTATGTTAGAGAAAACAATGTCATTTCTGCCATCCAAACAACATAGCATGTAAATAAATAAAAAAAAAGTGTAAAACCCAGCCCTAACCTTGACCCGGAAACCTTGTTATTTGTAGGTCCAGTGACCCTAAGTAAAGTAAGAAGTCAGCTTTGGGCCATCCCAGTGGAGGACTTGGTGTCTGGCTTTGAATCCATGAGAGTTGATGATGGGGTTCTATTTATGGAAACTGAATCTTGATGAAGATCGGATTAGTTGATGGACTTGGAGTGCTCTCTATCATGGTTTGAAGGCATTTCTATCTATTAGGTAAGTCACTTGATATGTGTGCAAAACCCCTTTAGGATTGGATTTGATCTGGGTCTTCAATTCCCTGTTTAAGAGTTGCTGAACTGATTGGTCGACTGGACCAGTCGACCAATCCACTCGACCAATGGGTGCTGTCTTTGGCAATTAGGTCTTGCTTGCTCTATTTAAGTCCAATCTTGAGTCTACTTCGTATTTTCTGCCTCCAAACTCTTTGGAACGAACCAAAGACCTCTGCAAGTCATCTCCCTTGCATCCTTGGTGTTTTTCTTGACGGATCTTCGTCAAAACTCTTCCTCTTGCATCAAAGGTATGTCTACACTCTCTTCTTCTCTCCATCTCTGTTTTTCTTTCCTTTTTGAGTTGAGACAGTAGAGGAGATGCTGCAGTCTCTGTTGCAAACATCTCTGGACTTGTCTCTCATGATCTTCCTAAGGATTAATCGCTAATGCAATGATCTTAACCATGATCATTGCAAGCTTTTGAAGGAATCATGATCAAATCATGATCTTGTCTTTGTTTATCTTTTGATTTGAATTCTGATCTCCTTAGATCTACTATTTTGATCATATTAGTAGTCAATTGCTGTGTTTTCTTTTCATGATCCATGATCTATCAATCTCTAGTTGTTTCTCTTCTACCATACCATGTTTTCTTCATTAATCATGATAGTTACATATATGGTAGGTTTTGTTTCCTTGTTTAGATTTATGCTCTTAGGTCTATTTTCTTGAAGATCTAAGTATGCTTTTCATGATACCTTTACCTGAATCAATAATTCATTCTCCTATTGTTCTTGTCTTTGATTTCTATCTTGAATTCTTCAAGAACCATGATTGATCTAATTATGGTAACTTTTTGTTTCCTAATTTGTATCTTGATGACTTGATTTGATTAGTGTTTTGAGATCCCCTATATGTTAGGATACTACTAATGTAGTTTACCCCTTGATTAGTACCCTTTTGAACCACCAAATTTGGATTTTATATCTTAAAATTCTGATTTTATAGGCTACTGTCTGCATTGGTCGATTGGGGCAGTAGACCAATCCAATCGACCAATGAGTACAGCAACTCTAGAATTGGTCTGTTTTGGATGTTTTGGTATCTTTTCTGTTAGGGATCTTTCCTAATATGTTGTATACACTTGTTTAGGACCTTCTTCTCAAGTTTGTCAAGATCTTACTTGATTCCTTAGGATTCCTTTTCAAGTTATAAAAGGTAAGGATGGTTACTTCTTTAACAACATAAATTGCATATCTTAGTTTCTATATATGAATCTTGTTAATTTATTTCTTTAAATAGATTCTTATAATGTTATACTACTGTGGTACTGTCTTGATATCAGTAGCATTACTTATTTATATTGAATTGACTCATGTATGATTTACTTACCAGTTATATACAAGTTGATTGTAATTATTGATTTCCTTCCATATATGAAGTTACCATATATGTGATGTTATGAATTGATGCTTGTGTATGCTTAAGTATGGTTTGGAAAGGAGAGGTGTCCTTTTGACACTTTTGTCCTTGGACAACTACGGGAATATTATGGGATGTTTCCGGAGATGCCCTCTGGACACCTTCCTAAACTATTGGATGACATATCTAGGACTGTCTAGTAGTGTTGGGCTAGGATGTCCCATTATGTCAGACCCTAATCGGAGGGGTATTGAGACCGAACGACCCATGGTAGCAATGGGGATTCATGGGCGCTCAAGACCGGTAACCAACCCGTGAGAGGACAGGAATCACATTCTGGGGGCCATTTATTGGTAGGGTTGCATATGGATAGACTTGGGCTCACAGGCACTCAAGACTGGTAACCAACCCGTGAGGGGACGTGAGAGCTTCCCGTTTACCATATGTGGATGACCAATAGGGTTGATGAGTCCGTAGTTAGGGACTATGAGGACTCTAGTGTGAAGGATACCGGAAAGGATCGTCAGGGACGAGGAATGGACGTATATGGATCTGACATGATGTAACTAAGTAGAAGACTTGCATTTGGCTAGGCTTTACCTTGACATGCGCCGGTACTTAGACCAATGGTGATGTGAGAGAGTGGTGACCTATACCCCCAGCCATGGAATGTCCCGAGGGATGCCGGACCCATTACCAACTGATGATGAGTTTCTTTGAAACTCATTCCTTTATTGTACAATGTTTGTTAGACTATTCTACAGGTTCTGAATATCATGACGGCCCGTATGAAGAAGCGCAAGGAGAAGAGGCATATCTCCAGGAAGGTGATTGCGGTTACAACAATTACACTGAAGATCCCGCGAGTGGTTATGCTCCGTACGATGCTTAGTCCGACCATAGAGTGGAAGCGCCCTTGTGCCGTTTATGAGATTTATACCTATAGGGATATTGTCTATAAGATTGAGAACAATTTAGTTACCTATTGTACCTGCTATTGGGATTAGATTCTATCTTGCTTATTCTCTTTTAGAACTACTTTTCCGCTGGTTGTAGAGTGGGATTTCGCCTCACTTTACTTATCTGATTATATCTAGTACTCTGATTTATATATGATTCATCCTTTTCTTATTTGGATCTATGGTTTATCTTTCGCACTTTTATTTTTATTGTTCATGATTATGTTATTGTTTATGTGGGAGGTTGATTACTCAATACCTGATCTTTGGGTTGTGGATCACACTCTCGGGTATGCCAGATAGGGTACCGGCTGGGAGGATGTGACAAAAAGACACAATGATGCGCCCAGAAATTGTCAAGCCTTCAGATTCCTAGATGATTGCCTGCAAAAGAGAGTTAGATGTGGCCCGACCGTGGGGGTCGGGAGGCCACCTCCGAAGCTTAAGTTAGTTCCTGAACTAATCACCAGAGCTCTGATAAGTTGCAGAGCTTAAATAATGAATGCATAAATTGGAAACGATTCAGATACCTCTGGAGTGAATGGATCACTTGTTTATATAGATTTTACCTCAAATTCTCAACCGTTGAGTGAAGTCTCCATCTCCGTTAGTGGCCGTCCAATTGTAGGGTTTCCTTCTAGATGTTCGGGAACGCAGGTAGTTACCAATTGCGGCACGATTCCCTCACCGCTTTGCCGATAGTTGCTTCCTACAAGTCAGCTTCGTCTACCGCAAGGTTCGGGAGATCTTACCGGATTGATAACCAAAATGCGGCGCCTTTATGATCATTTAATTAGGGTTTGGTGGGTCCCCGATTACGGTCTAACCTGGCTGATGATTATGAACCCGGTCCATGGGTTCGGTGCAATTTTCCTCGTATCATTTGCCCCGCAGGCCAAGCGTTCAAGCAACGGTGTGGAATGCTTGGTCTGGTACACTTTCCGATCATGAGCGAGTATGAAATATCTTTTCAAGTAAAAATATCTCCGCATTTAATGCTGCTGACATCTCTTTCCAGCGAGGTGCCATCGAAACGTTTTGACGCCTCGTTTCCTGTGCATAGTGGGCCACGTGGCAGTCGGGGAGGTGCGAACCTTACACCGTGTTGTTCGAACCGTCGTATCTCAGTTTTTCTCACCATGACGAAAGTTTTTTGAATCCTCAGCGACTACAGACCATTAGAACCTTACAAATCGTCCAATCTTTTTCTTTCGAATCGATGTGCCCCTATCCATCGATTATATCCTTGTTCATTTGTCTTCTGAACCTATAAAAGGTTCCTCATGCCTCATTCCTTCTTTTTACTTCTCTACTTATCAGCTTGCGTTCTTTCGAGTTTTTTAGTTTTCAACCTGCGCGACTCAAGCTTTGTTCTTCTAAATCCTAAAATCACAAGTAAGTTCCATTTCCCTTACTTTGTTCTCTTTTCCTACACTCGCACAATCGATTCTTTCTGTTTACTTCTTAAAAAATGGGTAGCGGTAAAACCTTTGAAAATAACGATTCTGTATCCTGCATGGTAGAGGGTGAAGAATCTGCCGATCAAAGGAGTCCCACTTGTGAAACCCAGCCCTAACCTTGACTCGGAAACCTTGTTGTTTGTAGTTTCGACAACCTGAAGTAAAGCAAGAAGTCAACTATGGGCCATCCTAGTGGAAGACTTGGTGACTGGCTTTGAATCCTTGAGTGTTGATGACAGTGTTCCATTTATGGAAACTGTATCTTGATGAAGATCGGATTAGTTGATGGACTTGGAGTGCTCTCTGTCATGGTTCGAAGGCATTTCTACCTATTAGGTAAGTCACTTGGTGTGTGTGCAAAACCCCTTGATGTTTGGATTTGATCTGAGCCTTCATTTCCCTGTTTTGGTCTTGCTGTTTTGATTGGTCGACTCATTGGTCGACTGGATCAGTCGACCAATCCAATCGACCAATGGGTTTTGTTTTTGCTAATTAGGTCTTGCTTGCTCTATTTAAGTTCAATCTCGAGTCTACTTCGTATTTGCTGCCTCCAAACTCTTTGGAACATACCAGAGATCTCTGCAAGACATCTTCCTTGCATCCTTGGTTGATCCCTCGCAAGAACTCAAGTAATCTTCTTCCTCTTGCATCAAAAAGGTATGTCTACACTCTCTTCTTCTTCTTCATCTTTGATTTTCTTTCCTTTTTGGGTTGAGACAGTAGAGTAGATGCTGCATTCTCTATTGCAAACATCTCTTTACTTATCTCTCATGATTTCCTAAGGATTAATGGCTAAAGCAATGATCTTAATCATGATCATTGCAAGCTTTTGAAGGAATCATGATCTAAATCATGATCTTGTCTTCGTTCATCTTTGATTTAAATTTTGATATTCTTAGATCTATTTTATTGATCATATTAGTAGTCAATCGCTGTGTTTTCTTTACAAGATCTATAACCTATCAATCTCTAGTTCTTTCTCCTTGATCATACCATGTTTTTCTTCAAGAACCATGATTGATCTAATTATGGTAACTTTTGTTTCCTAACTTGTAACTTGAAAACTTGATTAGATTAGTGTTTTGAAGTCCTCTATATACTAGGATGCTGCCATTTTAGTTTACCCCTTGTTTAGTACCCTTTTGAACCACCAAATTCGGTTTGTTTATTCTCAAAATTCTGATTTTTGAAGGCTACTGTCTCAGTTGGTCGACTCATTGGTCGACTGAGGTAGTAGACCAATCCAATCAACCAATGAGTACAGCAACTCCATATTTGGTCTGTTTTGGATGTTTTGATATCTTTCCTTCTAGGTATCTTTCCTAATATGTTGTATACACTTGTTTAGGACCTTCTTCTCAAGTTTTGTCAAGATCTTACTTGATTCCCTAAGATTCCTTTGCGAGTTATAAAAGGTAAGGATGGTTACTTCCTTAACTACATAGATTGCATATCTTAGTTTCTATATTTGAATCTTGTTAGTTTATTTCTTCAATTAGATTCTTTCAATGTTATACTACTATTGTACTATCTTGATATCAGTAGTATTACTTGTTTATATTAAATTGACTCATGTATGATTTACTTACCAAATATATACAAGTTGGATGTTATTATTGATTTCTTTCCATATATGAAGTTACCATATATGTGATGTTATGGATTGATGTTTGTGTATGATTAAGTATGGTTTGGAAAGGAGAGGTGTCCTTTTGACACTTCTGTCCTAGGACTACTACAGGAATATTATCGGATGTTTCCGGAGATGCCATTTGGACACCTTCCTAAACTGTTGGATGACATATTTAGGACTGTCTAGTAGTGTTTGGCTAGGATGTCCCGTTATGTCAGACCCTAATCGGAGGGGTATTGAGACCGAACGACCTGTGGTAGCAATGGGGATTCATGGGCGCTCAAGACCGGTAACCAATCCGTGAGAGGTCAGGAATCACATTGTGGGGACCATTTATCGGTAGGGTTGCATATGGTTAGACTTGGGCTCACGGGCGCTCAAGACCGGTAACCAACCCGTGAGGGGACGTGAGAGCTTCCCGTTTACCATATGTGGATGACCTATAGGGTTGATGAGTCCGTAGTCAGGGACTATGAGGACTCTAGTGTGAAGGATACTGGAAAGGATCGCCAGGGGCGAGGAATGGACGTATATGGATCTGACTTGATGTAATTGAGTAGGAGACTTGCATTTGGCTAGGCTTTGACCCTGACATGCGCCGGTACTTAGACCAATGGTGATGTGGGAGAATGGTGACCTATACCCCCAGCCATGGAATGTCCCGAGGGATGCCGGACCCACTACCAAAAGGCGTTGTGTGATGAGACCATCCTAAAGAAGTACGGTGCTATGACTTAAAGCATGTCTGCCAATAGAGACCAGCATACATAGAGTTAGAATCATATTGCATCATGTGTTTCATATCATATAGCATTT
Organism: Hakea prostrata; assembly: GCF_041222555.1. NCBI lineage: Eukaryota > Viridiplantae > Streptophyta > Magnoliopsida > Proteales > Proteaceae > Hakea > Hakea prostrata. Next base: position 553,190 of record NW_028291123.1, read on the forward strand.
TACTTTGCTTTGAAATACTGCCATTTATGTTTTATGGATTAACTGCCTTACTGAGTTTCTTTGAAACTCATTCCTTTTGTGCAATGTTTTGTTAGACTACTCTACAGGTTCTGAGTATCATGACTGCTCATATGAAGAAGCGCAAGGAGAAGAGGCATATCTCCAGGAAGGTGATTGCGGTTACGACAATTACACTGAAGATTCCGCGGGTGGTTATGCTGCGTACGATGCTTAGTCCGACCATAGAGTGGAAGAGCCCTTGCGCCATTTTTGAGATTTATACTTATAGAGATGTCGTCTATAAGATTGAGAACAATTTAGTTACTTATTGTACCTGCTATTGGGATTAGTTTTCATTCCTTTTCCTTTTCTTTTAGTACTACTTTTCCGCTGGTTGTAGAGTGGGATTCCACCTCACTTTACTTATTTGATTTGACATTCTGATTATCTTTCGTACTCTGATTATATATGAATTACTCTTTCCTTATTTGGATCTTTTGTTTATCTTTTGCACATTGATTATTATTGTTCATGATTATGTTATTGTCTATGTGGGAGGTTGATTACCTCGATACTTGATCTTTGGGGCTGTGGATCACACACTTGGGTATGCCAGGTAGGGTACCGGCTAGGTGGATGTGACACACTGGCTTCGTTGAATTCTCCGGTGATTGGGATCATAGGATCACTGAACACTGGTTGAGATCTGCACCGGCCATCCCTAGAGAAGCACCAGGCAATGCTCCCATTGCTAAGGGGTCTTCCTCAAAGAAGAGAAAAGCTTCTAAGACGACGGTGGAGAAATCCCGTTCGTCGAAAAGATCTTCCACCAGGCCCTCAGATATCATTTCTGCGGTTCGCGCGAAAGACCTGAAAAACATTTGTGATGACTATTCCATTCCGCGGTCTTGTATCCTTCGCATCCCGAATTCAAACAAAAGGCTCAATTCCAACCCTCCAGGGGAATTCTCTCTTTACCTCAACTCTTTCAAGAGTGGGGTTCGTTTTCCTTTCTTTTCTTCTGTGATTGCCAGAATTTTAAACGACTGGCAAATTTGTCCTGGTATGCTTCTCCCGAATAGCTGGAGGCATATAATCGGTTACCTGGGGCTCTGCCATGAGCTCGAGCTAACCCTTCTTTAGATTTTTTTCGTCATTTCTATACACTGAGTAGATCAAATCCACCCGGGTGGGTAGTCTTTTCCAAACGCCCGAAGACTGAGCTCAATTGGCAAGGGGGAATCCTTGCAGAGGGTACCTGCCCTTCCAATAATAAAGGATGGCGGGAAAAGTTTGTTTTTTGTAAGGTTCCCAAATCCAAACATAAATTTCCAATGAGTTGGAGCACCCCGGACTCCTTCACCTAGATCAATCGCTCTCCTTTCCTTCCTGCCCTGAGAAAGAGGCGGTTCGGGTCATCAAAGCCATTTTCTGGCGTTCGGAAATCCATGGGCATGCCATGGAGAACGAAGCAGTTCTTCACTACTGGGTTTTGAGCCATGGTGAGCGCCCAAAAGTTTTAATTCCACTCTATTTATGCATATACTCTTTGTTCTTATAATGATCTCAATCTTTGGTTGATTTGCAGTGCCTCCCAAGTTTAACCGCAATGCTGTCTTTTCTCTGGCTCAAAAAGGCTTGGCCGCTGCCGAGAAAAGAGTTCCCCGGAAAGGGAGAAAAGAGGCTCCTGAGGACGCCCCTTCTCTTAAGAAGGCTTCATCTGTTGCTACCCCGAAAGGGGTTACTTCCCCGAGGGGGCTTTTGAGGACCAAGTCGGATTGTGCTGCTCGAGGAAAAGATCCAGTAATAGTTGAGGAATTCACCCATGATGATACTACCCCTGTCAAAAGGAGAAAGGATCTGACCGATGATGCTGCTTCTAAGAGAAGCAAGGTTGATCAAGGGGAAATCTATGTTCCCAAATGGAAAGTGAATCTTCGGGACCCGGTTCTCTTAGATACTGAAGCATTTATTGATTGGGCTGTTAATGCTCGAACACCGTGCAATCGGAAAGCCTTGAATGAGATGCCCGATGTGAGTTGTTGAACTAGATGCCCGATGTGAGTTGTTGAACTCCAATATTAGGTGTGTATTGATTCTTTAACTATTTTCCCAGCTGGAACCTCTGTAGTAGGTAGACTAACTTGTTTTCGTATTGTCACAACAGGGTTCTTACTGAGAATTTCCATCGTGAGATGGAAGCAAACATGAGAGTCGGCCACCTACGTGCTGACGTTTGTCTTAGTAATGAGCTTGCCGAGAAGAGGTTGGGGGAAATTTCCGCACTGGAGGAGGAGATTGCCCGTCTTTATTTGTCTCAAGGTAACTTGTCGTTGCTAAGTCCCGATTGGAGGATTTGAGGAAAGAGTTGGTAGAGTTGAAGAAAAGTGTCCGGTCCTCAGAATGCCAAATCGAGGATCTTACCTGGGAGAAGGAAAAGTTGGAAGGAAAGCAGGAAGCTATTGCTTCTCCCCAAGGTCCCGATGATTTGAAGCCAGAGGTTCGGAAAGCTTGTGTCTTGAAATATTTGAACAGCGTGCCTTTCGGTGAGTTACTCAATCGGTATAATCTGGTTGCCTATCGGGAGGGTGTTAAAGACGTGTGGAAGAGTATTCTGACGACCTATCATTCCTTCCCAATTGAAGAGCACAAGGACTTAATTTTTTAGGAGACTTTTGTGGATTTGGATCTTCCAATTCCAACTTGGGATGCTGAAAAGAAGAATCTGCCGCCAGCTAATCCCACTAGTGGTGTCATTTGCAAATATTTGGATGATGAGCCTGCTTTACCTTCGGACGCCAAAGGGGTTGCAGACAATGCTCCTCCAACTGCTCAAAACTTCGAAGGACAAACACCTGAGGGCGCCTCCGAACAAAGAACTCCCGAAGTTGTTCCTGAACATGTTCCTCAATCTTCTGCAAATTTTAAGAGATTTTTTTTTTTGGTGAGGGTAGACCCTCCCTTTTGGGTCTTAAACTTTAAGATAAAATCTTTTTTGGTTTATTGCTTGCTGTAGTTTTGTTGATTGTATCCTTGCATGTTCTATTGTTTCTTATACTCGCATTTAACTGAACATACTTGCCTTAATCTGAACACAAACTGAAAGTCTTTTGGATTTATCATTGTGCTATCTTGTTCTTCTACTGCCCCCTATTCAAAATATTTAAAGTTTTGGCATTTGAAAGAACCATCTTGTTCGGGAATAATCTTTCCTTGATTCTGCCCGTTCAATCGTCCAGCGGTTATCTCAATCGTTTATTTTTTCTTGGAATTTATCTTCCTTGGGAAACGCAAATGTCACTTAGGTATTAAATGCTTTGATTGAAGGTTGCACACTCGAATTCGCCGTCTTCGTAACTGGCACCTTCCTTGGCACGTAGACAGATGCGATGTGTTCGAATCCATTTTTCTAAATTCGCTAAGTTGCTTATTGTCCACCATTCATCATCTGACGTATTCCAATCATCGCTAGTCTTCAACCATTGATTTCAAAAGCTTGAACCATCGTTATGCTTTTGCCGGTGGATTTCCCAAAACTTGAACTGTCATCATCCTGTTTCAGTGTCTATTTAAATGCTTTGGCTTTCCCTTTTTTTCTTGCATTTTCGTTTTGGTTGTGCGAAGCTCTGACGTTTCTGGAACTAGAAACCATACAACAAATCTTCATCATGTTGGATAATGGATTCCTCCAGCATTTCTGCTACTGCTACAATGTCTGTGAAGCGCATACCACGGGAAAAGTCCAGAGAAGAAGGCAAAGCGACTTCTTCAGTTCCAAAACCTCCCCCTCTTTCTACAGAGGAGATTTACAGGCCTCCCTGGAAACTGCAGCGTTTTGACCGTGTTACCGGCAGTTTTGAACGGGCATTGGAGTGGTGCACTCTTGCCCAAACATTGGCAGAAAGCAAGGCTTTTGACTCTGTTCTTGACGATGTTTTTGTAAAATCGTTGGTGATGTGAGTCTCTTCTTTGAGATTATTCTTCGCTTTTTGTATATTTTTCTGAATCTTGCAAAAAATTTGCTTGTTGCAGGAGTACCGTGGATAACTTCCACAAACAGGTGGAGGCAGCTTACCAGATTGGAAAGATGCATTCTGACCTCTCCAGGCTTCGGGTTGAATCTTCGTCCAAGGATCGGGAGATTGCACACCTTCGGGATAGGCTTTAGGATGAGGTAAAGGTAAGAAATACTGAGATTTTAAATCTTTCTCAAGACCTGGATGTTGCCAATGGTCAAATCTGTGGTTTCGAGTGAAGGGTAATTAATCTCTCGGGGGAACTAAATAATTTTGAAGCCAAGGTGGAAGAGCTGTAGAAGCAAATAGTTCCTCCCGATCTTGATTGCATCCCTGCCGAAACCTGGAAGGTTTGCATTCGTAAGTACTTAGGCAGTAAGCCTTTTCGTAACTTGTTGGATATTTTGAATGGTCATGCTTATTGGGATGGCCAGAATGAGGTGTTCGAAATTAATCTTGAGGAGAAATTCGAATTTTGACACGGCTCCCCATAATTTCTCTGCCATCTCGAATGGGCCGAGGATGTAGAAGATTTGCCGACTCCTAATCCGGACAACTATATCTTGATGACTCACCTCCTGCAACTCCAATAACAGAGGAGATTGCAGAAAACAAGGAAGAAGTTGATGCTCCAAATGTCAATCCGGAAGGCGTCAATCCTTCTTCCACAACGATCCAAAGAACAGGAGGGGATCGAGCTTGAAACTTCTTCGCCAGATTTTCTTTTCCTTCTTATCTTAGCGACCGAAATGAAGTTTCTTCATCAGTCAAAGGGTAAGGATCCTGGAAAAGCTAGACGGTGGGTTCGAGCTGCTCTTCCCAATTGTTGGTGGAGTTCTAGTTTTCTTTGTAGAAATGTTCCTTGTCCAAGATATTATATGATCTCCCGAACGTAGTTTTAAATTTGAAATGTTCCTTGTCCAAGATTTTGTAACATTGTGTATATCCCGAACGTTGTATAGTGCTGGTCTTAGAATAAATGAAAAGTTGCTTTTGTATTAATCTTCCCGATTGCAAAGCTTCTTTATTGTTCCCGGATTGAGCTGAGTCGAATTGATTATTGTTTGATGTGTCCGATCAGCGTTTGAGGATGGTATTCGATTCGTCAGAAGCTTGAAAACATTTGTTTCTAAGGTTCTAAGAGTTCAATAATTATAATCGGTGAGCAACCGATATATTCGACACCGAAGAATTCCTCATAACTTGTGTTCTTTCGAAGGTCCCACTCAGTTTTACCCGATGCCTTAATTGGATGCCCAAGAGTTTCATAGGGATTCTTACCAAGGTTTCGATGGTTATTCGGTGTACATCCGATATACCCGACCCTGAAAAATTCTTTATCACTCTTGTGCCTTTTGAAGGTCCCACTCGGTGCTACCCGATGCCTTTACCTTAGGAAGTAACAACTTCCTAGGCTTTTTGAGGTTCTTGTTCGAATTTATCCGATGCCCTTTACCTTAGAAATTTTGCAGAATTTTCATCAAGGCTTTCGAAGGTCCTACTAGGTTTTACCCGATGCCTTGGCCTGAAAAACTTTCTTGGAAAATTTAAAAGATTTCAGGCTTTCGAAGGTCCCACTCGGTGCTACCCAATGCCTTTACCCAAAAATTCCAGAGAACATTTCAAGCTTTCGAAGGTCCCACTCGGTTTTACCCGATGCCTTTTGATCGAAGGTCTCATATGGTGTTACACGAAGCCTTTTGATTCTAAATGTACTCTACTATGCCCCCAATTAAAAGATTTGGGTAAAACCAGTATTCTGCATTAAGTAATTATATATCAAATGATCAAGATCGATAAACGCTCTTCAATAAAAAAGATGTTGATAACTTCAACAGAAATATTTCTTCAAATGCTTCGTGTTCCATGATCGTTCTAATGCACGCTCTGTCGCCAGATCTTTCAGTTTATAAGCTCCTGAGCCTACTTGCTTGATAATCATATATGGTCCTTCCCATGCTGGGTCCAACTTTCGCTGATGGCGTGGGTCCGATGCAAGAGTGTTCCTTAGAACTAAATCTCCTGCACGAAACTGCCTATTTCTTACTCGAGCATTGTAGTGAGAGGCTATCCTTCGATGATATTGTTGTATTAGCACTACTACTCTTGTTCTAACTTCATCCAATAATTCCAGGCTATCCAATAAACCTTCTTTGTTGGCTTGCTCTTCGAACTCTCGCTCCCAAATGGTTCCTGCCATTATCTCAACTGGTGCAAGTGCTTCTGCGCAATGGGGTTTCTCCAGTGGGTGTTTCGACTGTTGTTCAATATGCCCAAAGGACATTCGGTAGTTCTTCGGTCCATATGGATTTATTGCTTTCTAGTCTCTTCTTGATTCCATCCAGTAGCGTTCAGTTTGTCACTTCTACTTGATCATTACTTTGAGGATATTCAATAGACAACATTCGGTGATCGATCATATAAGTATTGTAGAAGAGTTTAAATTGGGGATTATCGAACTGAGTTCCGTAATCAGTCACCAGTATTTTTGGAATTCCGAACCTGTGGGTTATTGATTCCAGAACAAACTTCTCCATTTGTTTTTCTGTGCTTGATGCCCCAAAGGAGATGCTTCTACCCACTTTGTGAAGTAGTCGATTGCCACAATCAAGTATTCCTTTCTTCCTTTTGCTGTGGGGAATTTTCCCATCAGGTCTATTCCCCACATTGCAAACGGAATAGGGTTTAGAATTGACGTGAGTGTCGTAGCAGGCTGCTTCGGCACGTTCGCGTGTATCTGGCATTGGTTGCATGACCGAACGTATTTCATGGAATCTTCTTCCAACTTGGGCCAATATAACCCAAGACGGAGGATTTTATGTGCTAGGGCCCGTCCCCCCATGTGTGCTTTGCAGATACCTTCATGAACTTCAGCCAACGCCATTTCGGCTCCTTTGGGACCGACACATCTGAGTAAAGGCCCCGCAAAAGACTTTCGATATAACTTGCCTTGCTGAATGGTAAATCTTGCCGCATGAATTCTTATTGATCGTGCCTCCTTTAAATCCTTGGGTAATTTATTATCCCGAATATACTGAATGATGGGGTCCATCTAGCATCTGTCGCTTTCTATGTATGAGATGAGGTTTACCTTAGCGCTTGGGAAGTTTAGCTCCTCAATGTAGACCGATGGATCCAAGTTTTTTTCCTTAGCGTTTGCTAATCTAGAGAGTTCATCTGCTACTGAATTCTCCTTTCGAGGTATTTGACATACCTTTATCACTTTAAATTGTTTCTTGAGATTTCTGACCAGCTCTTGGTACTTCTGTAAGCGAGGCTCTTTGACTTTATATTCTCCTTCTATCTGATTGACGATAAGTTGGGAATCACTGTATACCATTGCTTCAGCTACTGCCAAGGCTTTGGCGAGCCTAAGTCCTGCAATGAAAGCTTCATATTCTGCCTCATTGTTACTCACCGTGAATGTGAACCTTAGAGCATACCGAATCAAGAAACCTCCTGGACTTTTTAACAAGACTCCTGCCCCCGAACTGAATTTGTTGCTAGAGCCATCGACGTATATGTGCCACATACTTGGTAGGATAGGTTCTTTTTCTTCTTCGATTGGAGCTGTGGATTCTACCATAAATTCGGCCAATGCCTATGCTTTTATAGCTGTTCGGGGTTTCAATTCCACCTGGAATTCCCCTAACTCGACCAACCATGCTACCATCCTTCCTGATAGATCAGGTGAATAGGACCTTTTTCAAGGGGAAGTTTGTGAGTACCTCGATCGGGTGAGCTTGGAAGTATGGTCTCAGCTTTCGAGTTGCTACCATCAGTGCCAACGCCTGCTTCTCGATCGTCGAATATCTTGTTTCGGGATCCAAGAGCACATGGCTAACATAGTAAATGGGCCACTGTTTCTTCTTTTCTCCCCGAATGAGGACAGCACTCATAGTCGACTGTGATGACGCTAAATATACCTATAAAATCTCGCCCTTCTCAGGCCGAGAAAGCAATGGTGGCTGTCCGAGTTTCTTCTTCAATTCTTCAAATGCCTTTTGACATTCGTCCATCCATCAAGCCTCTTTCCTTCCCTTTAAATCCTTCAGGGCTTTGAAGAAAGGTAAGCACCTTTCTCTCTATTGTGATATGAATCGGGTCAAGGCCGCTATTCGTCCGGTCAAGCACTAAATGTCACAAACAGTCTTTGGGGGATTCTTATCGATCAAAGCTTGTATCTTGACAGGGTTTGCCTCAATTCCTCTTTGTGAAACTATATATCCCAGGAATTTCCCTAAGGATACACCGAAGACATATTTCTCCGTATTCAGCTTCATCTGATATTTTCTCAAAACAAAGAATAGTTCCTTAAGATCTGCAATGTGGCCAATCCTCTAAAGACTTTTTACCAACATGTCATCGTCGTATACTTCCATGTTTTTCCCAATCAGTTCACCAAATATTTTTTTTACAGCTCTCTGGTACGTGGCCCCCGCGTTCTGCAAACCAAATGGCATAACTTTGTAAAACTAACTTTCCCTGTCAGTCATGAAAGCAGTGAATATTTCATCCTTCTTACTCATCAGGATTTGGTTATATCCTGAATAACATCCATAAAACTTAATGTTTCATATCTAGCCGTTGCGTCGATCAAAAGATCTATACGTGGTAAAGGATAGCAGTCCTGTAAAATCCAGCTTTTACCTAACCTTGACCCGACCCGGTCATTGTTGTGTTTGTGGGTCCGAAGACCCGAAGTGGTGGTAGAAGGGACTTATGGGCCCTACTGGTTGATGACGTAATGTCGGGATTCCAGTTTATGGACATTGATGATGCTGCTCCTTCCTTGAGCACATTACCAGTGTTAAGTTAGAATATGCGCACTGATGAAGAGTGAGACAGTTGAGATATCAAACAGACTCCGGTGCGAAATCCGAAGGTACTCCCTAAAACTAGACCTCTTGAGTGAACTGTAGGAGAAAACCTCATGCAATTTGACCTTGTATAGCCCTCCAAGTCCGCACCTAAAGTTGCTGAACTATTCTGTAAAATTCTGCAGAAACATGTTTTGGTCGATACTATTGGTCGATACTATCGACCAAATGTATCGACCAACAAGTTTGCTGAACCCAGATTTAAAGATTCTAGGAATATTCTTTTCTATTTATTTATTCCTCGATACTGGAGCCCTATTCTCGCGTTTTTAACATCTGGGAACGTGGGAGAGCCTCCCAAGAACTCCTCCTTGGTAGTGGTGAAGCATCTTCTTCATCAATCATTGCCAACCACTCATTCCTACTTTCTTGTTCCACTTTAAAGAGTATGACTCTCTCTCTCCTAATCACTTTCTCACTCATCTTTCCTCTATTTCACTGTTGGGACCATGGCCAAGGTGTTGCAACCTTGCATACACCTTGCCATGAACCTTCTAAACCCCATACAATGATGTTTTCACCGATATGACTATGATTGATTCACCTCATGATCATTAACCACACATTTCCATGATTTATTGCTTACCAACTTGCTTTATTTACCAAAACTGAGATGAAGCTCATGATTAACCTAATCTATACTTGCATATGTGTTCCATGTTACTTCTAAACGATTCCCTACCTAATCCCCCTTGTTTTCCCCCAATTTGCATTAAGATGTAGCCAATACCATGATCTACAAGTAATAACCTTGATATGTCAATTTGGGGATTTCCAAATGGACCATTGGATTATCAAAGTTTCTTGATAATTAGTGTCCCCATGTTGTGCTTAGACTATCCTCCAAGTTTCGTGTCAATCCGAGACCCAGAAGACCAAATCTGGGCAAGAATCCAAAAAGCCAGCTTGCTGTCCTGGAATTGATTTGGTCGATACTATTGGTCGATACTATCGACCAAATGTATCGACCATGTAGAGTTGCTGTCAGCAACTTTTGCCTAGTTCTAATTCGTTTGATCTCCAATTGTTCTGATTTCTTCTCTAACCTTTCATATATGCTTGTTTAGGACTTTAAGGCTATTTGGGCCACTTGCTTGTGATCTTGGACCATTCTCTTCTCCGATTCAAGGTAAGGATAGTTATAGATATAATTTCCTAAGATATGGAATTTTGACTTGGTATCCCTAACTTAGTAAATATAGTTTCTATTTCATATTCTTATCATGTTAGACTTGCTACATATGTCTTTCAACAGTAGCTTTGTGTTTACATTATGTTATTCCAATGTCTTATCATGTTTATCAATTTCAATATATGATGACTTATGTCAATGTCATGAATTGAATGTTTATTATGATGTTGTATCTTGTGAACTGATATGATGAACTTGGGCATGTGATTGCTTAAGTATAACTTGGGATTGAGGGGTATCGTACTGGTGCTTCTGTCCTTGGACATCGGAAGGAATCGTATGGGATGTTCTCCAAAGGTGTCCATCGACGCTTCCCGGGTTATTGAATGACATACATAGGACTTGTCTAGATGTATGGTTAGGATGTCCCTATCATATCAGATCCGATTCGGAAGGGCATTGAGACCGAACAACCCGTGGTAGTAGTGTGGATTTGTGGGCGCTCAAGACTGGTATCCACTCCGTGAGAGGACATAAATTGCATTACGGTTACCCGAAAGGGGCCATGTATTGGTAGGGTTGCAAATGGCTAGACTTGGGCTCACTGGCACTCAAGACCGGTGAAATGATCCGTGAGAGGGACATGAGAGCTTCCGGTTTACCATTTGTGGACGACCAATAGGGTTGATGAGTCCGGTGAGTAATATCCGTGACTCTAGTGTGAAGGATACCGGAAAGGATCCCGAGAGGGGAGGAATGGACGTATTTGGAACTGACATGATATGATTAAGTAGATGACTTGCATTGGGCTAGGCTATACCTTGACATGCGCCAATACTTAGACCAAACGATAATGTGAGAGAGTGGTGACCGAAACCCCCAACCATGGATTTGTCCGAGAGGGATGCAGGACCCAATTTCCCCCGGTGATGAGTGACTGAGACTACCTAAAGAAGTATGGTGCTATGACTTAAAGCATGTCTACCATAGATGACCAGCATACTTAGAATAAATTCATATTGCATTATATGCCTCATATCATCTGCATCATGTTATGATTATCTTGTGGTTTATGTGTGGTGGAATAACTTCCTTGCTGAGTTCTTTTGAACTCATTCCTTTTCTATTGCAATATTTTGTTAGGCTATTCTACAGGTGATAACTCTGATGGTACCCTCCCTGAGGCGGACCCGGATACCTCATACTACTATCCAGGGACTAGCTACATTGAAGACTTCGGTGACCATACCGAAGAAGATCACCCGGCATACCAGGGTTAGCCCTGAAGTTGTATGGGAGCAGTCATGTTGGATCTCCATGGTCCTCACCTTTGAAGAGGACATATCCATTGTGGAGGAGACTTATGAGTAGTTACCCCTTCTTTTTGTGACAATTAAACTTAGAAGAATTGTAATAACTTTAACTTATCTTCATAACTTGAGACTTGTACTTAACTAAATTTTGACCTCACTTCCGCTTGGTGAAGGAGTGGATTCCGCCCACTGCCTTCTTAATTTATCTGATTTGATATTTATTTCCACACTCTGATTATCCTTGATATCTTATTCCTGAATTCTATTTTATTGATTGTAGCTTAATATTGATTGTTCATGATTGTGTTATTGTCGATGTGGCTGATGTGGTCTCTGAACTATGATCTTCGGGGTTGTGGATCACATCCCGGGTATGCCAGATAGGGTACTGGCTGGGTGGATGTGACAAGTCCTTTGGGCACGCCTTATTGAGGTCTGTGTAGTCTGTACACATCCTCCACTTCCTGTTTGACTTTTTTACCATTACGACATTAGACAACCATGTTGGACACTCGATGGCTTCGATAAAACCAGATTTCTTTAACTTCTTGACCTCCCCTCTAATAGCTTCATGCTTCTCAATTGAGAAGTTTCGTCTCCTTTGAATTATAGGCTTGACCTCTGAATTGATCCAGAGTTCGTGTTCGGCTACGGCTCGATCAATTCCTGGCATAATGTTTGCTGACCAGGCGAAAACATCTATGTTTTCTTACAAAATTTTTTGTAGTTCTTTCTTGAAGGGTTCTGGTTGCTCAGACCCAATATGTGTGGATTTTGCCTCGTCTCCTGGCTGCAGAAAGATTCGTTCTAATTTCTCCACTGGTTCAGGTCTCTACATGGTATCTTCATCCCGATCGTCCCTTACCTCAATTGGTAAGGCTATGGCTTTTTCTGGTCCATCCTTAACCTTTAGATAAGCCACATAACAATGCCGTGAGAGTTTCTGATTTGAAACTACTTGCCCGATCCCAGTGTCAGTAGGAAACTTTATCTTCATATGCTTTGGCGAAACTATAGCACCTAGCTTTGTTAATGAAGGCCTACCGAGGATCATGTTATAAGTGGGAAGATCCCAAACCACCAGAAAATTAACCCAAATGGTTGATTCCTTCAAGATATTTCCAATCGAAAGATCTAACTGAACTGATCCCTCGGCTATGGCGGACGAACCAACGAATCCGTAAAGGTATGTCGAGGAGGGCTTCAACAGATCTTCCTTGAAATTTAGCTTCTGAAAAGCTTCATAAGAAAGAAGATCCGCCAAAGATCACGTGTCAACTAGGACCCTATTTATCTCCCTTCGCCCGATCTCCACTTTGATAACTATCGCATCATCATGAGGCATGCTTATACCTCGCTCATCTTCCTCACCGAACGTGATGGGAACTTCTTCTACTTTCTTTCTTTTATGGGATTCTTCTAATCCCACAAATCTTGACTTTGCCTTTAACTTCCTCAAAGATTCCGGTCCGGGCCCTCCGAATATAGTTAGGATTGGGGACCTACTAGGTCCTGCCAATTCCTTGCCTTTCTTAGATCTTGGAACCTCAACCCGACGCTCCCTGCTTGGCGAGCGATCTCTCTTTTCATTCGTTGTTCTCTTCTCATCCTCTCGGACTTTCAAAAAACTCCTGAGATGACCTTGATTGATCAATCTTTCGATATCTGCTTTGAGGTGTCAACAATCATTAGTGTAGTGTCCAAAATCTTTGTGGAATTGACAATATCTCTCCATATTCTTTTCTCCCATCTTTCCGACTATCTTAGGTGGCCATTTCAAAATATCTTGAATTTTTATCTGCATCAATATCTCCGATCGGGGAGAATTTAGTGGTGTGTATTCATCTTGATCGGGTGATTGCCTTCTCCAAGTTGATCATGGCTTTTTGGTCCGATCACGATCCTGAGTAGGTTGTTTTTGCTTTTGGCTTTTCACAAGGACCTTCGGCTCCTTGGTTGCTATCTTAGATTCTCCTTGCCTTGCATTGAGTAACTCAGTTACTTCCTCTTGCTTTTGGCACCATTATACTAATTCAGCATAGGTGGATGGCATGTCCTGAAGTAGATATTCCAATAGTTTTCGGTTGGTTAACCCCATAAAAAGGGCAGTTTTTGCCACCTGTTCATCCAAATTCTCAATTTCCATGGTGACTTTATTAAATCTTTCCAGGTATTCCCGAATTGATTCATTTCCTCCCTGTTTGATTGTAAAGAGTGTTTCCTCCGTTTTCTTAATCTGGATACCACTCTGGAAACGTCCGATAAATTTGCGGGCCAAATCGTCGAAATCATTGATTCTTCCTGAATGAAGATTAGAAAACCACTTATGCGCTGCCCCAATTAAGGAGGAGGCGAATACCCTGCAAAGAATTTCATCGAAATTTCCAGCTACTGCCATGGTTTGCTGATAATAGTTAATATGTGCCGTAGGATCTCCCGAACCGTCAAATGCTGTGAATGTTGGAAGTTTAAAGTTATGCGGAAACACGAACAGGGTTATTGCATCAGCAAAAGGAGTCTTCCGAATAACTGAGTAAATATCATCAGTTCTTCTCCCTCTAGGCAGTTGTCCCAACCTTTGGTTTATGTTGGAAAGCTCCCGGCCTATATGTATTGAACAACCGTCCTCCGTCCGAACAGTCACTCTTTCCGAATGTTTGGACATTGGAGAATGAGTTCGTACTCCTCTTGGAAATCTTGTCCGAGAATCGGTTCGGCTAGCCTATGGCTTGTCATACCGATCATCCCTTCTTGGATGTTCGCCAATCCTTAAATCTCGGGCCCACCGCAGGTCTCTTTGAGCATTCGGGCCAAAATTCTAGCCTTCATCCGGCTGTCCTTCCCTTTCGACAGAAATCGCTCGAATGTGCGGTATCTGCTCGTTTGCCTCTCCCGCATGTCTTCGGGCCTCCACCTGATTAGGAGCCTGAGGAATCACCACCTGCCTAAGCAGAGTTCGGATCATGTCCTGCATCTCTAGATATTGGACTTGCACCTGGTCCACTTGTTGCTGAAGTGGATTAGGATGGTTTTGATGTTCATGTATCAACTCCATCTTCATGAGTTTCTGGGGGTTGGCCTCCTTGAGGAACATTTAAAGGATTATTCTCCTCAAGGAATGGTGGAATGTTAGCTAACCGTTGAGACGCCGCAGCCGCTGCTGCCAATCTAGTTAAAATGACTTCTTGAAGCGTTTCCCACAGACGGCGCCAAAGGAACGTAGGTAGTTACCAATTGCGGCATGATTCCCTCACTGCTTTGCCGATAGTTGCTTCTTACAAGTCAGCTTCGTCTACCGCAAGGTTCGGGAGATCTTACCGGACTGATAATCGAAATGTGGCGCCTTTATGATCATTTAATTAGGGTTTAGTGGGTCCTTGGTTATGGTCTAACCTGGCTGATGATTATCAACCCGGTCCATGGGTTCGGTGTAATTTTCCTCGTATCACACAATAACAACAAAAAACCAGCGTAGCGTAGCTCTATCAAACTGATTATTAAAAAATTGGCTGCAAAGATTAGGTAATAAGGGCTTGTTTGGTTACATGAATTCAGAGATTTGAAAACTCTAGATTCACAAATGGGAGATTTATACCCGTTTGGTTGTGTGAATCCCTGGATTCATGAAATCTAGGGATTCATATTTTTACACTAAAAATGTGAATCTGTAGATTTATGGGTATGAGGTGAAATCTAAAGATTTCACCCTGAATTTCACCCCTATTATAAAAACTTTAAACATTTGAACCATGAATCCATAGATGTTTTTTCATGATGAATCTACAGATTTCATTTCAAAGATTTAGGCTAACCAAACAATTAATTTTAGGAACCATGACTCCATAAATTTGAAATCTATAGATTTGAAATCTCTAAATTTTTGAAATCTCCAAACTCAAGTAACCAAACAGACCCTAAATTAGTCTAAGGAAATTGCTCTGAACTAGTTAACCCTAATAAATATGTTGAACTGACCCTATACCCCATCAATTACCCATAGCCAACTTTGGCCAAACTGTGGAAAAACCATTAGATCAACCATTTCATTTTTTCTCTAAAAAGGGTCGACAATCGGATTTGGAAAGCAATAATTGGCAACGAAAAAAATCTGAAATTGAAAATCGAAAAATAAAAAAATGACAACCAGTAATCAATAATTAGAGAGTTTATCAAATTGGATAGTCATCGGATATCCGATAAAGTTCGGATTCAAATTAGGATACCTTTTGTAAATTTCAGCTAGATATCAAATCAAGATTTGGATAGCGGTTTTGCTCATTGGATTCAGGTACTGGTGTATCTTAGCTGAATCCAATCTGTTTATAGGTCTACCATATAGGAACCTATTCAAAAAAATATATTTTTTTGAAGGGGGGGGGGTATGTGAGACTGTTATAATAAATTAATAAAATAATAAAAAATTATGATTATTTTTTAAAGGACTGAAATAAAGAAGGGTACTATTAAGAATTTTTAAAATATAATACATACTAACTCATCACTTTGCCTTATTATTCTAACAATAGAGGTACAATTGTTATATTTAAGGTGTGAAATATTGCTGAATTCGGGATTCTTACTGGCTGGCAAAACTAGTGAGCCCCCAAAATGTCAGTGATATTTTGCCAAAATTTCAAGGGTATTTTAGTTGGAGGAAAAAAAGAAGAAGAGAGTTTTAAGGAATGAACAATGGCAGTGGTGGTTCATCTTCGATCTCAATATCCTCAGATCAACTACTTCTCTGCCCTCACAGCGGTGCCCGTTTCATTTCGTCACTCAAGGTCCTCCATTGAAATCCTATCTTTTAAAAGGATATAGGGTTTATTTATTGTATATATTTTTTGAGTCTTTCTGGTTGTTCTTGCTTTTGGCTTGAGATTTAACTCATGTTTTAGCTAGGTTCTTACAAATATGATTTTTTAGTTGTTTCTGTCACACCCCACCCAACTGGTTCCAAACATACCCGAATACCTGTGGAGGTGATAAACTATAGAGTCTAGGTTCACAGCCAAACCATAACCAGATAACACAATATAGCATAATCCAAGAGTAGAAAAGGAAATAAAAATATAAAATTTCAAGGTATCAAATTTATTATAGTTAACCTCAAATTATTACTCAAAGTTAGTCAAAATCATAATTAGAGTTTAAACAAGGAAAATTGATTAATAGTGGAAATCTTAAAGTTCTCAAAGAGAATCAAGAATATAAGTAGTACCCTTGCCTGACAAATAAATAAAGTACATAAGTGATCGTAACTAAGGCAACTACTTTCTCATGAGGTATCTCCATGGCTTCAAAAGAGCTAGCCTCCATAGGTGCAGTCCGAGCAAGGACACAACTTTGCGTGTACCTTGGTGTCCTCGCTTGCCGGTCCCTCGCATGACTTCACAGGTGGTGAACTCACCAAGTAAACGGGGTCCTCATAACTTGAAACAAAATCTAAGAAGAATATATATATTGGAGGGAGTTCCAAAGAACTTAGTGAGGTCAACATAATCATACATCATGCATCAATCACAACATTCATATGGAATATAATTACAATGAGATAATGAGTGAGGAGGCAAGTATACTCCTAGACTCTAACAAATGTATCTCTATGGCAAACACGCATTAAGTTACAACATCAGCCTTCTCTAGGTAGTCTCGTCACTCTCCCTTACAACACTCAAGCCGTCTTTTGGGTTCTCCATGGCAAATGGGATTAGGTGACATCATATTTGTGGCTTCGGATCAGGTCACCACTCTCTCAACAAAACTATTTGGTCTGAGAACTAGCACGTGTCAGGGATAAGTTTAGCCCAAATGGAAGGTCAATTATGTCTTATGCTACATGTGATTCAGATATCGTCCCTTATGCCTAGTGCCTTTTTGGTTTGCTTATCCTTCTCACCTAGGAATGCTAGTCCTCATGGCACTCAAGCCGTCTTTTGGACTACCATTCCTTAACCCTATGGTCATCCACATACGTTGGGGCAGATGTCTCTCATGTCTCCTGACAGCACTCAAGCCGTCTTTTGGAGGCCCTATGAGCCCAACCCTAGCATATGCAATCCGACCACTACATAATAACAATGGGCATGTATGATGCTCAGAGGACCAAGCCACAACCATCATGGGTCACTTGGCTTCAATACCACTACTGAAAGGGTAGTAGCACTCAATCGGGTTTATTAACCAAACATGTTTTGTGATAACCCTCGTATTCCAAACCCAAAACTCGAATTGCAGATCCGAATACCCAAAGCTTTAGCAGGAAGAAGATGTGAGCCATCTAGCTTGAAATCCATGTTTCGGCCTCAGAGCCCATGATCTGGATATTGTTGATGAAGAACCTGCCTTTTGGAAACTAAAAGAATATCTAGTCGGATCCTTGATGGGTTGGGTAGGTGGATATCCAGTATGAGAAAGGTTAAGTTGGAGGATGTATGTGAACAAGGTAAGAGCCCTTTACCTATTGTTTAAAGTTGTAACTGAGTTAGGGATCAACTGAGAGTGCAAAATGCACAAGTATTGAGAAGTACTAGGGGGCGGTTGCTTAAAGCAGTCGATTGACCAAGCGACCGGCCACCCTGACAGTTGATTGAAAAATTGTGCCCAAAAACCCTATTTTCCCCTGGCACTTTTTTTAAAGCCTGGCACTTTTTTTAAAGCCTTCCACCACCTAATTCCCTTTAATTTTATTCTTGGAGGCTGCCATAGACTGAGAAGAGTTAGAAAGCATGTGGTTGGTGGAAGAGAACCACTTTCCATACGGAATCTTGCCAGTTTGATTTGATTTTCAGATTCAAGTAGAGGTAAATTTAACCACTTTCTTATTCAACTGAATTTTATCTTGTTAGAGAGCAGTTATTCTTCCTTTAAATTTTATGATAGTGATTTCATTTAGTTTGATCATTTTCCATCGATGATCTCGATTGGATCATTTCAAGAGGATGGATTTTATATCCGATTTAATGGCAAATCTTATCGAAGAAGAGGATGTGAATCTAAACTATTCCCTTATGTGATCTATAGTCTAAGTGACCTCTCTGGAGTTCTAAACACATGATTTAGACTTAGATTG
Source organism: Hakea prostrata (assembly GCF_041222555.1). Lineage (NCBI taxonomy): Eukaryota > Viridiplantae > Streptophyta > Magnoliopsida > Proteales > Proteaceae > Hakea > Hakea prostrata. The sequence goes on from NW_028291123.1 coordinate 571,600, forward strand.
TAATATCCAGCCCTATTCTAACCCTGACCCTAATCCGGATCCACTGTTGTATTCAGGTCCGAAGACCCGAAGTCATGGTAGAAGAGACCTATGGACCATTCTGATTGATGATCATGATTTGGAGACCGAGCCTATGGACATTGATGATGATACCCCTTGCTTAAATGCATTATCAGTGTTTAAGGAAAGTCTGCGCATCGGAGAAGATTAATCTAGTTGATGTACCTAATGACCTCCTGTGCACAATCCGAAGGTATTCCCCGAAACTAGACTTCTTGATTTAATTGTGGAAGAAAACCTCACTCAAATTGACCTTGTATAGCCTTTCAAATCCCTACTTGAAGTTGCTGAACTAAACCTGTTTTTCTGCTAAGAAACATTTTGGTCGATCCTTTTGGTCGATGCCATCGACCAAAACCATTGACCAAAGTTTCCCAGTCTGCCAAGTTAATGATTCCATGGAATATTCCCATTCTATTTATTATAACCTCGAGCCTTGAGCCCTATTGCAATCATTTTCTCACCTAAAATCGTGGGGAGAGCTTCCCAAGGCATCTCCTTGGCTAATGTGAAGGGCACCTCATCAAAAACTCATTGTTTACTATTGATTCTTGTCTACATCTTCCACACCAAGGTATGAATCACCATTCCACTCTCTATCCTACCATTTTCTATTCTTTTCTATTCCTTTCTTGCTGGTGAAACATTGGAAATGGTGATGCAACCTTGCAACCACCACTCCAAGTGTCTACACATGATTAACCTATGATTTTCTTAGCCATCCATTGATGCTATGCTTCCACCTCATGCCTAGCATATGTATTCCTTAATTTTTCTATTAACATCATGTCATTTTGTACCAAACTGAGTTGTAGGGCATGCTATGTTCATGTTTATCACTTTTATATGATTCCAATCGAAATTCTATTAGTTCCCCTAGCTATTACATGCCATTTCCATGACAATGCAATCAATCCCAACTCATGCCATGATGTTTGTCACTTGAACTTGTTAGCTCAATTTGGGGCTTTTTGTTTGGACCATTGGATTGGGTAAATTTCTTGACTTATAGTGTCCTACTACTATTGTTAAGTATCCCTCCAAGTTTCAGGTTGATCCGAACACCGGAAAACCAATTTCGGATGAAAACCCCCAAAATCCATCATTCTGTCCTGAAGGAAATGTTGGTCGATCCTTTTGGTCGATACCATCGACAAAACCATCGACCAAAGTTGTTGCTGACATCAACCTTGGCCAGTTTTGATCCAATTAATATCCAATCTTCCTAATTTCTTCTCTAACTTATTATTGATGTTTGTTTAGGGCCTTAACAATTATTTTGGACTATTTTTGGTACTCTCAATTCATCATCAATTCAACCCAAGGTAAGGATGGTTATCTCCATAAACATATAGATCACCAACTTATGATTTATGTTCTTGTTTATGAATAGAACCTTTTGATTTCTTTTAAATCTTTATAAGACTATTATATATGTGTTAGAACAGTAGTATTGACATCTTCATACTTTTGTCATGTTACATTACTATTCTTGTTTATTTAAGTCTATGATGATTCACTTCAATATCATGAATTAACTTGTATGGTAAGATGCATTGGATACATGAAAGATGATGAACTTGAATATGTGATTGCTTACGTATGACTTGGGATTGAGGAGTGTTCTATTGACACTTCTGTCCTTAGGCATCGGAGGGAATAGTATGGGATGTCCTCCGATGGTGCCTATAGACACTTTCCCGGGTTATTGGATGACATACATAGGATTGTCTAGTTGGTTGGCTAGGTTTATCCTTGTCGTGTCAGACCCGAATCGGAAGGGCATTGAGACCGAACAACCTGTGGTAGTATATGGTTGGATGGGCGCTCTAGGTCGGTAACCAATCCGGTAGGGGACATAAACCATGCTACGGATACCCGAAAGGGGCCATTTATTGGTAGGGTTACAAATGGCTAGACTTGGGCTCACGGGCGCTCAAGACTGGTAACCAATCCGTGAGAGGATGTGAGAGCTTCCCGTTTACTATTTGTGGATGACCAATAGGGTTGATGAGTCTGAAATCCGGGATTTTGCTGACTCTAGTGTGAAGGATACCGGAAAGGATCGCCGGGGGCGAGGAATGGACGTATCTGGATCTGACTTGACCGACTGAGTAGATGACTTGCATTGGGCTAGGCTTTACTGTGACATGCGCCAGTACTTATACCAAATGGTGGTCTGAGAGAGTGGTGACCTACTCCCTTACCATGGTTTTTGAGATGACTTTATCGAACTTCCTTGGTAGACCCAAGATATCTTGTATGATTGAGGGGGAGTGACTGACCACCCAAAGAAGTATGGTGCTATGACTTAAAGCATGTCTACCCTAGAGACTAGCATTCATAGAGTTAGAATCATACTGCATCATATGTCCCATATCACATTGCATTATGTATGTTTTGTATGTGTATGATTTCTAATTATGGAATAACTACCTTGCTGAGTTCTTCGAACTCATTCCTTTTGTACAAATGTTTTTAGATTATCGTACAGGTACCGAAGACTAGGATGGCACCCCCTCGAGACGGACTATGATTCCGCATACTACCCTCTGGGTAGTGGCATATGTGAAGATCCGAGTGTTGGTGCCGAGGAGGATTACTATCCGCACCAGGGTTAGCCCCATGGTTGTGAGGGAGTGGCAAAGCTGGGTTTACTTCATTCGTACCATTGAGGAGACTATTATTAGAGTAGAGGAAACCCTAGCTTAGTACCCCATTCCCCTGGTGTATTTTTGGAGTATTTGGGCCTTTAATTAACTTGTTGGATTTATCTTTCAGATACTTGGACATGTAATTAACGTTATCACATTTCTTTTCCGCTGCTCTGAGAGAGTGGTTATCATACTTTCTCTCGCCTTTATGATTATATTCACACTTTACTGTTATCTGTCTTCCACACTCTAATTTATTTAATCTTATCTTATTCATGATACTTAGTATTAATTGTTTTTACTTTGATTATCTTTGTTCATGATTATGTCATTGTGTATGTGGGAGGCATGGACCTACGAATCTTGATCCTTGGACTGTGGATCACATTCCCGGGTATTCCAAATGGGGTACCAGCTGGGTGGATGTGACATAGATTAACCCAAAATCAAACCAAGGATGGGTGATCAAAAGTCTGAATAGAGGTCACTTAGAATTCTGCCTGAGAGTGGGGCGGTCACTTAGGGTGATCGATCAATTGACCAACCGCCTTAACTGACGTGTTAGGTCTCCAAGGCTGTATTGATGTTGTCTTTGCCCAGTTTGACCCTCAAACCCTAATGTAATTTCATATTCTTAATCTAGGGGTTTGTGTGTCTTATTTATTATTGATATTGTAACTATGATCTTATGGTTGTGGATCACAACCATGGGTTGTCAGGGTGGATCTGATGCCGTCGAGTGGGGTGTGACACATTTAGACACCTAATGGCACCAGGGGTAATGGATGAACCCACAACCCCGAATATATATATACATATACATACATACATGGTGGTACCATACCACCCAACTTCATCACACATCACAACAAGCATCATATATCACTTTACCTTGTATCTGTGTAAAGTCCCACAACAGTTTATAGGAATATAAAGATGACATTGCATTCACAAGAATTATAATCAAATTAAATACACAATATATGATAGAGTGTTCCTCACATGTCAATGCCAATAATGATCTCCAAACGCCCAAGAAATCCACAAATCAAGAGTGTAAACAAGCTATAAGCACCTTAGAAGCATAAAGACTAAATTAGATTTTGATCAGGAATCAAACCGGGCATCAAAAGAACCAAAACTTGCACACTTGGCCATTCAAACCTACCAGGGCCGGTCAACCACCCCCTGGGCTGCGACAAAAAAGCCCTAGTTTGAGCTCATTTTGAAATCAAATCCATTGGGGGGGGGGGTTTGGACTTCAATAGAACAAAAGTATTGTCCCAAGAACACCTTCCAATCACATTCCAATTAGTCCCAAATCGAAAAGGAAATTGGTTCCCGAAGAGTCGGCCGCGGGCATCTTAGAGAGGATGAATTAGTTCCAAAACGAAAAGTTAACATGATTTTTGCTTAATAGGGTTGAGAAACATGAACGGGGACAAGAATAAGCATTCATTACCACCCAATTTCTGCAACTACCATCATTATTGCAAACATCTATCAAAATACTATGAAAAGTGGTTGGAATAAAGGCTCTCTAGAGTCCTCTTACCTTCACACATGATTATCCTCGCAAATTGTGCTTCACCACAACCTCACGTGCAAGAATCTCCCCAAATTTCAAGCACTTCTCCTCTCCCATGCTCTCAGCCTCCCACTAGCATAAACAATTCGTTTATGAGGTGAGAAAACCATAAAATAGGATTTCTTGACCCAAATTCTCAAAAATGCCCTTTTATGGGCTGGGCGCAGTCGATGAAACCGAGCACCCGGCCAAATCAACCAGTCCTATATCTTCCTCATACAAAACCCAATTTCGGTGAGCTTCAAAGGGTGGAAAGCTTTAAACATTTCTGAATCAATGGTATACACCTTATCATGCATGCTAACATCTCCTTTTTTATGCCATCAAGACTAACTTTCTCTCTCCTCTTGAAGTCAAATAGGGTGGATGGTTCTTTTTCTAGTTCATCCAAGTCCATAGGTTCAATTCCCAAACTCCAGGGCTAAACTCGAATGGCCCATAGTTCCCTTCTACTAGAACCCTAGATTCGAAGACCTGAAATGATGGGTTATTGGGTTAGGATTTTAGTGGATTTTACATCCCCCCTAAAAGAAATTTTGTCCTTGAAATTGATGTACTTAAGGCTCCAAAGAGGGTGGGACACTTTGCTCATGTGTCATCTTCTTTCTCCCATGATGCTTCCTCAAAAGTATGGTTCTTCCATTGAATCTTCACCAATGGCATGGTTTGGTTTCAAAGTTGCTTGTCCTTGCAGTCTAAAATTTTCAACCGGTTCTTCTTCATAAAAAAGGTTTGCACTCAAACCTTTGGGCTCTTTTGGTAGGAAGTGTTCTAGGTTCTCTATGCACTGATGAAGCATGAGAACGTGAAACAACTCATGCACACTGGTAAAGATGAAGGAAGTGCCAACCGATATGCAACAAGTCCTCCTTCTCTAGAATTTCAAAAGGCCTGATATATCTTGAACTAAGCTTCCCCTTGTTGTTGAACCTCATCACACCTTTTACCGGCGATACCTTTAAGAAAGCTCACTCACCTACTTGAACTCAAGGTCTGTCCTTCGCTTATCTTCATAAGATTTCTGCCTGAACTGAGCAATTTTGATTCTCTCCCTGATCAAATCAACCATAGCCCTAGTGGCTTCTATCAACTCAGGGCCCAAAACTCTATGCTCTCCAGCTTCATCCCAATACAAAGGTGTCCTACATATTCGTCCATACAATGCCTTGAGCTGTGCCATGCCAATTTTGGACTGATAGTTTTTGTTGTAGGCAAACTCTACCAATACTAGGTGCTCATCCCAGTTTCCGCCCATATCAACTACACATGCATGAAGCATATCTTACAAAATCTAGATTGTTCTCTTCAGGTCTATGGATCACACCTCCGGGTATTTTAGATAGGGTACCGGCTGGAGGGATGTGACACAGTTGAGTCTCTTGCTCATGATTTGCTTCCTCCCTTCATCTGGCAGCCAAAGAGTGAACAACTCTGTTGGTGCAACCTAGAGGGGGGGGGGGTGATTAGGTTGTACCTCGTGGATTATACCAAATTCTCAGTTTTATTGCAATATCAAGGTTAATTGACAATTTAAATGAAATTCAGTAAAGACAAGCAATCACAACAGAAGAATTTATAGTGGTTCGACTTTACAAGTCTACGTCCACTCCTCTCTGAGCCTCAAGAGAGTATTCCACTAATGAATCTCTTTCAATACAATGGGTAGAGAGTCAAACCCTTACAATCTTTGTGGTGGGGCAAGAGTACCCTTTACAATCTTTGTTCACGGGCAAGAGCACCCAAGCAATCTTTGTGAAATCCAGCCCAAAACCTAAATTAGACGCCCTATTTGTTTTGGATGAAGAATAACTTGTTTGATGTTTGACGTTGAAGTTAGACCTTGAGTATGGTGTTGATATGTTTTGAAGGTCCTAGGAAGTCAAGTCGGACCTCTCCCTTAGTGTAGATCTAAAGGCCCGAAGAGAAGTGAAAGTCAACTATGGGCCATAGCAGTAGAAGACATGGTGTTCGACTCCGAACCCATGGAGTTAGACAATGATGCCCCATACTTGAAGACCTTGGTTGATTTAGAAAAGAGACTACGCCTTGATGAAGAGAAGATTGGTTGATGACCTTAGAGTTTGGTTAGATATGATTTGAAGCCATTTTTCCATGCTAGGTAAGTTGTAGTTTATGTGTTTAAAGTTTCGTTTGATTCCGAGTAGTGAAAGGCCCTCAAATCCCTATTTCAGGCTTTTCTGACAGCCTGGGTCGATTGCCCTGGTCGACTGGGTCAGTCTACCCAGCCAATCAACCCAAGGATGCTGAACTCGAGTAGAATTTTCTATTTAGGTTATATTGCTATATATACCATAGGACTTCGTGGTTTTAGTATCCCTAGCCTCCAAAATACCTAGAGAACGAAGGGAACTCATCTCCAAGCCTCCATTGGTGTGGAAGAAGATCGACATTCAACTCTCAAGCTTTTTCTCTCTTGTTCTTCAATCAAAGGTTAGTAATCTTACTTCTATGTTATTGATTTATTCTTTCCATGATCTTTCTCTTCTCTAATCTGAGACTACGAAGAAGATGTTGCATCTCTGCAATTGTATCTTCTACAATCTCCATTCATTCTCATACTATGATCATCATAATCAATTCTTACCATGATTCTTATGTTTTCTACATGCATCTATGATCATATTCTTATTTCGATTTCTTCTAGCATTATAGATGTATTCTTATGATTATTCATACCTCTTATTTACTGTATTCATGTACTAGAATGAGATCTCATCTCTAGTCATCTCTTTCATTCATAGCATGTTTTCAATGAAAACTATGATTTTTACCAAATTAGAAAGTATGATTCTAAATTAGTAAGTATTGATTTTGATCAGTGTTTGATGTATAAACTATGCTTTTTAGTCTTAGATTACTGTTTTAGAGATTCCCTCCAAGTTTCGTAGCATTTCGGATTGTGTAGGATAGGTTTCGGATAAAAAATCTGATTTTTGACCCGTACTGTTCATTGGGTCGACTGGGTCAATCAACCCAGCCAATCAACTCGCAGTGACAGCAACTCTGTTTTTGATCCATTTCGACTCCAATCTTTTGGAATCGTTTCTTATGATCTATACATGTTTTGTCAAGCTTGTTTAGGTGATTTTGGATCTGTTCTCTGATCTCTTATTTGAAGACTATAAGTTCGGATTACGAGGTGAGTATTCCATCTCACAATATGCCTATTTACATGTTTTTATGTATTATGATATGAATGCATGTTTTAACTACTGTCGTTTGGTTCTTTTACATCATGATACTTCTGCAACTACAATAGCTTGTCCACATTGTGAATTACATATTAGAATTGATTATTGATTATGAAAATGCGATATGGACTATGATGTGGATATGAGTGTGATTATGATAAGTTTGGAATCATGATGTGATGTGGATGCTTAGTTCGTAGTTGTGGAATGGGGAATGCCCTATTGGCGTTTCTGTCTTTGGACATCAGTGGAAGTGGTATGGGATGCTTTCCTATGGTGCCCCTTGACTCTTTCCCTAACTACTGGTTGACATACCTAGGATTGGTCTAGCAGTGTTTGGCTAGGAATACCCTTGTTATATCAGACCCGATTCAGAAGGGTATTGAGACCGAACGACCCGTGACAGCAATGGGGATTCATGGGCGCTCAAGACTGGTAACCAACCCGTGAGAGGACATGAGAGCTTCCCGTTTATTATATGTGGATGACCCATAGGGTTGATGAGTCCGTATTTGAGAGAGTCAGATACGCTGACTCTAGTGTGAAGGATACCGGAAAGGATCCCGAGAGGGGAGGAATGGACATATCTGGATCTGAGTTGATATAACTAAGTGGATGACTTGCATTCGGCTAGGCTTAACCCTGACATGTGCCAGTACTTAGACCAATGGTGATGTGAGAGAGCGGTGACTTAACCCCCAGCCATGGATGAAGGACCCTTTGCCAACCGAGGATGAGTGAATTGAGATCTACCCAAAGAAGTATGGTGCTATGACTTAAAGCATGTATGCCAATAGAGACCAGCATACATATATAGAGTTAGAAGCATATTTGCATATATTGTTTCATATCATTGCATATATGTTTGCTTGTGAATACATGTGAAGATGCTGATTGTGTTTGGTTTACTTGCTAAGTTCTTTTGAGCTTACCCTTCGGGGGACTTGTTTTTAGATGACATTGTAGGTATGAAAGAGAACTCGTGCCCCAGTATGGAGGACCTTTCTGTACATGGTACAACTCCGGATGTCCTTGGACAAGGTAATGAACAGCGAGGCAGCCAACACTTGGATTTGGGCTGCACTCACGACTCCTATTGATGGCAGCCGGCATCGTCTTATTCGTCGATGGGATTGTGCGCTAGATGCTGATCTGAAGCTTCAAGAGCATGACCCTAAAGCGAAGAAGATGAAGACTGAAGAAGAAGAAGAGCCAACTGAAGATGTGGATTAGATTCTCTTGTTTCTTCTAGACTTTTATTTTACTTGTATTAGCTTAGAGCTTGCTTTAGATTTCGATCTACCTTCCGCATATGTTGTGGGGTATATTTCCGCTATACTCTACAGTTGTCTTTTGATTTAGCATCTTGTTATTCTGCACTTTGATATTCTTTAGTGATCCTTCTGAGATCCTTTCTTGACTTTTATTATTATTTTATTGGAATACAATGATTTGTTCTTGCTTTTGATTATATTATTGTGCTAAATGGATATGATCGTTCCTAAACTTGATCTTTTGGGCTGTCCCACTCCTTGGGTAATCCAGATAGGGTATAGGCTGGGTGGTTATCTGGCGGGATGTGACAATCTTTGTTCACGGGCAAGAGCACCCAATGATCAATTCCAATCTACCTAGACTAGAATTGAAACAATTTACAAAAGAAGGGATGTTACCTTCACAAGAGGTTTGACACTTTACCTCTTGTGTGAGTGTGATGCAATGTGAGTTGTATAATCAAATTGAAATGTATGCACCACCGACGCCTTTAAACACCTCAAGCTTAGCTTCCACAAGCTTAGAAACACATTGTTATATTTCTTCAAGGTTGGGAGAGGGTGAGAGGCAATGCACAACGCCTTTAGTCACCTCGAGCTTGGTTTCCACAAGCTTGCTTAATACCTTGGAATGTTCTTCAAGGTTGGGAAGAAGGTGAGAGGCAAAGCACAAGGCTTTCTTGCAATTTGAGAGCTTAGGATCACTTGGGGAGTGGGTGATCAAGTGTGAGTGTTCAACCTCTCAAAAGAGTTGAATTGGGCTTATATAGAGCACCTTTGAGTGCCTAAACCCAATCACCAACGGATAGAAAACGGACATAATTTTTGTCCTGTTTTTAGCCCAAACGGTCGTCCGTCTGGCTTGACTAGCACAGACAAAATTCTGTCTGCCAGTCCGTCTGGCCTACTGTGTTCAAAAACACAGTGAACAGACAGATGGTCGACCGTCTGGTGCAGTTTTGCTGAATCAACTTGGGGCTGGGACTTAGCTTGGGTTTTTGGAATATTTGGTCAACCTTAAGCATTGTATACCTCACTAACATGTCCTAGGTCACTCTAGTAGCATGAGTTACATATTATCAATGCATTTATATAAATGTGTATGCGAGAGTGTCCTAAGCCCTAATTCAGCCTAAGTCTTGATCATTGAAGTTCTTGAGTCTTCTTGTCTTCATGTCCATCTTGGCATGGTCTTGGTTTTGGCTTGTCTTGAGCATATGGCTTTGACTTGGAGTTGGTACACTTGTTTCTCATCTTGAACTAAAACAAATACAACTCAATATAGTCATTTGTAATTTATGTTTGTTATCATCAAAACCAATGGAGGCTAATGTGGCAAATGCGGACATGGCATTTTCCAACAATCTCCCCCTTTTTAATGAGGACAAACATACAAGTGATGGAATGATAGAAGACTGTAAAAACTACCATTCACGCACTTGGATAATCATATAACCATGAAGTATACTAATTAACCCCATACTTTGGAACAATTCATAAATCATCATGTGAGTCTCATATGACATATGCATTAAACATCATGTTAATATGTTTCCAAACTTCATGGTATTAAGATTTACAGTCTAAAGGGAATTTTAACTGACAATATTTTCTCCCCCTTTGTCATGAACAAAAAGGAGAAGAAAGCATGGCATGCTCCCCCAACATATGAAGCTCCCCCTAAACATGAGCTTCTCTTTCAATAAGAACAAAATGATAGTAGACAAGAGAAACAGAATTTTGCATTCCATACAAAGACATGTCATTTACATCAATAATACCAAGATTCATGTGTAAAGACAAGTGTTCACAAGAACTATTCAATCATAACATGAAACAAGAGCTGGTAAACGAGAGGAATTTGCATAAAGCAAAAGATAACTGAAGCTAGTCTTCATCTTTGCTGCCCTCTTCTTCATCTCCACTACCATCTTTGCTGCCACTGCCACTTGCCTCAACATCTTCCTCATCTCCTTCCTCATCCTCATCTTCTTCTTCATCGCATTCCACATCTTCAACTCAGGAGACGGTATAGGAGGAATCTTGAGACGAGTCATCATATGTTGCATTGTATGATGAGTCATCATACCTTCAAGAGTGTCCATGCGGATACCCATCGAGTCAAAACGGGTATCAAAATGCTGTTGCAGGGAGGGGAGGCAAGAATCAAGGATCTGAAATCTCGACATACTTTGAGGAGACTTTTGATAGACATCTTCTATATTAAGATCCTTAGGTGGGGTGTTCTTATAAGTCCAAAGACGAAGATCTCATTCAGTAGAGATCCGAAACAAGATGTAAAATAGAAGGGATAGTGAGAACAATGTTCACCCCTCTGACATAGAAGGTCACTTTCAGATTTTCGCCTGCTCTTTCATGGCAAAGATTTGCATAGAAATGAGTCACAAGTCTAGGATAGGTGACCTCAGTGGCATAAAGCATGGGACCCCAGCCTATGGCTTCGAACATATCCTTGATGGGAAATTTGAGAGAAGTCATCAAGGTCAACAGTAGTGCCTTGCTCAATGCTTTGTGCGACAATCTTAGGATAGAATCTGTTGGCTTTAATGTTCCTAAACCACTTATCTAGTCTAGGGGAACTTTCAGGGGACTCTAGAAGAGGAAGCACCACCTCGGACTGAAAGGGTTCTTGCGGCGAGACATGCTGAGCTGTCAATCATCGAATGCACCAACTAGTATTAAACCTTAAAGATTTCAATAACAAATGCATAATGGACCTTAAGAAGGATTACTCATGAGTGCTCAAAACTTGATCTGAGATTCAGGTTTGGCAACTGAAAATCATAAAAGAATCTAAATGTTGGATCATAGTTGAAAATAAGGATCTCAAAGTCTCAGGTTAGATGAAAAGCTAAACCAGATTTTGAGAAATGCAGCAATACTTGCATTTCAGGGTCTTCCATCCACAAGAGCAAAGAATGCAGTCATTAGGATTTGAAAAACCGATTTTCCCTAGAAGCATGTAATCTTCAGAATTTTGAAGAGGATCAATTGTTGTTACTCATCTAGAGTCTTGTTGTAACCAAAAGAATATGGTTTTAACAAGGAATTCTGAGTATGCTTGATTATAAGGGGATTTTGGAGAGTGAAAACAGGGGAAATCAAATTTTGGAAGAGACTTTTGTTTGACCGAGTTTAACAGGCCAAAAACAAATCTGTGAAGAGAACTTCTTTGGTGAAGAATCTCATTCTTATAAGAGTTCAAACTAGAGACTGTTGTAATACTATTGAATCAAATATGACAGCAACTCAATGACTCAAGTAATCCCATAGTTTTCAAAAGAACTGTATTAAAATTAAAAAAAAAAAAAAAAAAAGAAAAGAAAAGATAGATTTCCTTAACAAATAACCCTTGAACAACAGAGTTTTAGAGAAACTTAATGGCCTCTAAATAGGAATTCATATGTCTTCAAAGGACATTTATCATGTAGCCAAAATAATGTTGTTTCAGACAGAGTTGTTCCCTTAGACAGATAACCTCAAGAAATTTTTGAAGGAAATCAACATGTAACCAAAACTTGTTTTAATCAACATACATTCCAAAGAGTATGGTTTTAACAAGAGTTACAGAGTATGGCTTAACCTATTACTGAAAAGCAGGGTAGAAACCCAAAATTCAGTATGGTTCAAGTTCAAAAAGATTATGCTGTTTAAGAAATACAACAACTCAAAGACCCTTAAAAAAAATCTTCAAATGCTTTGAGATTTATGCATCATATGGATTTGAATTATCCAAGAAATGATGAGGTCTTTGAGGACTTACTAGAAGTAACTGTTTGAGGAGATAGGAAGTCTTGCTGAGGAGAACATTCACCAAGGTTCTCACACAGGGGATTCTTCTCTTGAGATCTCACACACGCAAGAGAGAGAGCTCCTGAGGATTGCTGTTCGTGGAGTCTCACGCAAGCAGGGAGGAGAGCTTTTAAATCACATGAAAAATACATGCGTGTTTTTAACTTAACCAGACGGACCACCGTCTGATCCAGACGGTCGACTGTCTAGTTTACTGTGTTGTTTTTACAACACAGTAAGCCAGACGGAATTCCATCTGGGCTATTTAGCCAGACGGACGACCATCTGGTTGCTGAACTATCCACTAATTTGAGAGTGGGATTTGGAATAGGTTTTTGATGATTTTGTCTATTCTAAGAGGTCAATCAACCCCAATTCTTTTCTTAGTTCAACAAAACGGTCTTCACTTAGGGGTTTGGTAAAAATATCCGGCAATTGATGGTTCGTATCAAAGAATTCAAGGACCACTTCATTCTTTTGAATGCAGTCCCTAAGGAAATGATGTCTAATGTCAATGTGCTTGGCTCTTGAGTGAAGCACAGGGTTTTTGCTAAGATTGATGGCACTAGTGCTGTCACATTTGATGGGACATTTCTTAAGTTGAACCTTATAATCTAATATGATTTGTTTCATCCAAACATCTTGGGCACAACACTTACTGGATGCAATGTATTCCGCCTCGGTAGTCGAAAGAGCAACACAGTTTTGTTTCTTGCTGAACCATGACACTAGACATGGTCCCAGCAAGTGATATGTGCCACTTGTGCTCTTCCGGTCAACATGACAACCGGCAAAGTCGGCATCCGAAAAACTCAATAAGTCAAATTCTTGACTTTTAGCATACCATAGTCCTAAGTTTGATGTGCCCTTTAAATATTTGAATATTCTTTTTGTAAAATCCAGCTTTTACCTAACCTTGACCCGACCCGGTCATTGTTATGTTTGTAGGTCCAAAGACCCGAAGTGGTGGTAGGAGGGACTTATGGGCCCTACTGGTTGATGACGTAATGTCGGGATTCCAGTTTATGGACATTGATGATGCTGCTCCTTCCTTGAGCACATTACCAGTGCTAAGTTAGAATCTGCGCACTGATGAAGAGCGAGACAGTTGAAATAGAAAACGGACTCCTGTGCATAATCCGAAGGTACTCCCTGAAACTAGACCTCTTGAGTGAACTGTAGGAGAAAACCCCATGCAATTTGACCTTGTATAGCCCTCCAAGTCAGAACTTAAAGTTGCTGAACTATTCTGTAAAATTTCTGCAGAGATTGTTTTGGTCGATACCATCGACCAAAGGTATCGACCAACAAGTCTGCTGAGCCCAGATTTAAAGATTCTTGGAATATTCTTTTCTATTTATTTATTCCTCGAGACTGGAGCCCTAATCTCGCGTTTTTAACATCTGGGAACGTGAGAGAGCCTCCCAAGAACTCCTCCTTGGTAGTGGTGAAGCATCTTCTTCATCAATCATTGCCAACCACTCATTCCTACTTTCTTGTTCCACTTTAAAGGTATGACTCTCTCTCCTAATCACTTTCTCACTCATCTTTTCTCTATTTTACTGTTGGGACCATGGCCAAGGTGCTGCAACCTTGCATACACCTTGCCATGAACCTTCTAAACCCCATACAATGATGTTTTCACCGATATGACTATGATTGATTCACCTCATGATCATTGACTACACATTTCCATGATTTATTGCTTACCAACTTGCTTTATTTACCAAAACTGAGATGAAGCTCATGATTAACCTAATCTATACCTTGCATATGTGCTCCATGTTACTTCTAAACGATTCCCTACCTAATCCCCCATGTTTTCCTCTAATTTGCATTGAGATATAGCCAATGCCATGATCTACAACTCTTAACCTTAATATGTCAATTTGGGGAATTCCAAATGGACCATTGGATTATGAAAGTTTCTTGATAATTAGTGTCCCCATGTTGTGCTTAGACTATCCTCCAAGTTTCATGTCAATCCGAGACCGGAAGACCAAATCCGGGCAAGAATCCGAAAAGCCAGCTTGTCTGTCCTGGAATTGATTTGGTCGATACTATTGGTCGATACTATCGACCAAATGTATCGACCAATAGAGTTGATGTCAGCAACTTTTGCCCAGTTCTGATTCGTTTGATCTCCGATTGTTCTAATTTCTTCTCTAACCTTTCATATATGCTTGTTTAGGACTTTAAGACTATTTGGGCCACTGCTTGTGATCTTGGACCATTCTCTTCTCCGATTCAAGGTAAGGATAGTTATCGATGTAATTACCTAGGATATGGAAATCTTGACTTGGTATTCCTAACCTAGTAAATATAGTTTCTATTTCATATTCTTATCGTGTTAGACTTGCTACATATGTCTTTTAACAGTAGCTTTGTGTTTACATTATATTACTCCAATGTTTTATCATGTTTATCAATTTAAATATATGATGACTTATGTCAATGTCATGAATTGAATGTTTATTATGACGTTGTATCTTGTGAACTGATATGATGAACTTGGGCATGTGATTGCTTAAGTATAACTTGGGATTGAGGGGTACCCTACTGGTGCTTCTGTCCTTGGACATCGGAGGGAATAGTATGGGATGTTCTCCGAAGGTGTCAATTGACGCTTTCCCGGGTTATTGAATGACATGCATAGGATTTGTCTAGATGTATGGCTAGGATGTCCCTATCATATCAGACCCGATTCGGAAGGGCATTGAGACCGAACAACCCGTGGTAGTAGTGTGGATTTGTGGGCGCTCAAGACCGGTATCCACTCCGTGAGAGGACATAAATTGCATTACGGTTACCCGAAAGGGGCCATTTATTGGTAGGGTTACAAATGGCTAGACTTGGGCTCACGGGCACTCAAGACCGGTGAAATGATCCGTGAGAGGGACGTGAGAGCTTCCCGTTTACCATTTGTGGATGACCAATAGGGTTGATGAGTCCGGTGAGTAATATCCGTGACTCTAGTGTGAAGGATGCCGGAAAGGATCCCGAGAGGGGAGGAATGGAAGTATCTGGAACTGGCATCATATGATTAAGTAGATGACTTGCATTGGGCTAGGCTATACCCTGACATGCGCCAATACTTAGACCAAACGGTGATGTGAGAAAGCGGTGACCGGAACCCCAACCATGGATTTGTCCGAGAGGGATGCAGGACCCAATTCCCCCCGGTGATGAGTGACTCGAGACTACCTAAAGAAGTATGGTGCTATGACTTAAAGCATGTCTACCATAGATGACCAGCATACTTAGAATAAAGTCATATTGCATTATATGCCTCATATCATCTGCATCATTTTATGATTATCTTGTGGTTTATGTGTGGTGGGATAACTTCCTTGCTGAGTTCTTTTGAACTCATTCCTTTCTCGTTGCAATATTTTGTTAGGCTATTCTACAGGTGATTACTCTGATGGCACCCTCCCTGAGGCGGACTCAGATACCTCATACTACCATCCGGAGGCTGGCTACGTTGAAGACTTCGGTGACCATACCGAAGAAGATTACCAGGCGTACCAGGGTTAGCCCCGGAGTTGTATGGGAGCAGTCATGTTGGGTCTCCATGGTCCTCAACTTTGAAGAAGATATATTTATTATGGAGGAGACTTATGAGTAGTTACCCCTTCTTTTGTGATAGTATACTTAGAAGAATTGTAATAACTTTAACTTACCTTTATAACTTGAGACTTGTACTTAACTAAATTTTGACCTCACTTCCGTTTGGTGAAGGAGTGGATTCCGCCCACTGCCTTCTTAATTTATCTCGCCTTTGATATTTATTTCCGCACTCGATTATGTCCGACACCTTATTTCTGAATTCCATGATCATTCATTGTTAGTTTATGATTATTATCTGTTCATTATTGTATTATCGTCGATGTGGATTATGTGGTCCCTGAAATATGGATCTTCGGGGCTGTGGATCACATCCCGGGTATGCCAGATAGGGTACCGGCTGGGTGGATGTGACAGTGGTATCGAGCCCCAGGTTCAGTAAGACCCTAACCACGGAAGCGATGATGGAACATTCCGAGTTACCGATCAAAAGGGTAACTCAACTATTCTTAGAGCTGAATAATAGATAACCGAGATTAGTAACTGAATAAATGAAACTTAACGATTATGGAATAAGATACAATAATATAAGCAAAACAACTTGATCTCATTAATCACATAAGAAAATTTTTACAAGTCTGAAAGAAAGTACATCTGGGAAACATAAAAAGGAAAACTCCTAATGCTATTTATCTAGGTGATCTACTCCGACGATCTGTCGATCCCTCCTCGATCCGAACTCATCCTCGAGCCGTGTAAACCTCTCACCTAAAGTGTGCATGTATGTCTCCATCCTCATCTGTCGAGCCTCGATCCTCTCGAGTATGGAATAAATCGAAGACTGATGAGAAGTCACACCTGGAGCCTTAGAAGTCTGGTGAGATGGACCTCCATCCTCGGAGAATCGTGGAGCGGGAATCTCCTGATGCCGTGGTCATCATCCTGAACTGGAGCATCACCCTGATCATCATCGTCTCCATGCTCATCTACATCGTCATCCTCGGCATCCCCATCAATGTCGGCCTCATTGTCTGATCTAACCGCATTACCAAGCCCCATTTTCTTGACCGACCATGCACGAGAGGTCCTCACCTATCTCTATATCGGGAATCATCGGTGTGTCCTCTAAATCCACCCGGAAGTCTTGGAAAATGCGTGTCAAGACCCGGCCGAAAGCTAAGTTCCTAACCCCGGGAGACTCAACTCGGTCTATCATGATATGCTGCATAATGTGAGCCAAGTCTATCTGCACGCCAGTGTAAATGCAATAGATGACTAGTGCCTCCATAATCGTCACCCTCTTTGTGATGCCCTGCCTTCGAATAATGTTTCGCCCGACAAAGCGAGCGATGACTCGGGCAGATGGTATCATAGAAGTGCCACTCCTGGGCATGAAGCAGTTCTCATTGTCCCACAGAGTCTTGCATATCTCGTGTGTCTCGTATGGAGTGAGACCCTCCAGAATGTCAGTGCGAGGAGGAATCCACAAGCGAAAGTCTGCAGTACAGACGGCACTCCCAAGATCCCAGCCAACTCGCTGGTAGTGAATGTGATCTCAACGCCTCGACCACGGAGCGAGATGACAATCCGAGGACCATCTCGTGGGTCATCCTTGAATCGGTAGGTCGAGGTTACTATAAAAGTACCACGACAAGCTGCGGGTAGACTGGATATGGCGTGGTGTACAAAGATAACCATCCCATCGCCTCTAACCTCTCCCGTATGCGAAAGGTCTCTAGCTCATCTAAGACTACCAACCGCCCGTACTCGATCGGTATGTCATAGAAGTAGTGCTCGAACAGGGAACTCTGCTCGAGGTGATATGAAGAGGTCCTCCTCGGTCACCTCTGCCGTGGAGCATGTCCTATACCTCTGTCAGCCCTCCGTCCTCCTCTGGGCATGATGAACCTGCGGAGACAAGAAAGAAATTTTATTTTGATTAATTCCCTTGTTCATTTGTTAGATGAAGGGCATTTTTGTAATTTTTTGAAAATTTGAAATTGTTGCGAAAATGCGATTCGAACATACTAGCATGTGTATAAGACTTGGATAAACATGCTGGGATGTTTCGTTTGGTGAAAATCTAACATCTTGGCCATGTAGAAGTGAAAATTCAGCAAGAAGGTGAAGGAAGAAATCCCTCTTTGGGCTATGTTTGAGATTTTTCAAAAGTCGGAATTTCGGCAAACCGAATGTGGGAACACCTTCCCCATGGTAAATTAGTCATGTGGGACTTGGTTTCATGTCAAAATTCATTTTGGTTTAAAAATGAGGCAAGTATTTGTAAAGTTGGAAACATTGAGATGAATAGTGATTTTTGAATCCAAGAATGTGAAATCTTGTGTTTCATGCTTAGTTTGGCTTGTAAAATGGTGGGAGCATGTTTCTAAACGTCCCTAGACATGATTCTAACCATTAGCATCAACCATTTTCCAGTTTTGAAGAAAAATCATATCTTGGTAAATGAAAACGCAAGAAGAGAGAAGAAGAGAATGAGACTTACTTGTGTTGTTGATCAATGCAAGCTTGCAAGAGTGTTGGAAGTCTCAAATCACCCCTAAAACCCTTAGAGACCTTAAGGAGAAGTTTTCCCCAGAGCCAAGTTTGAAACGGAAATGTTTTGGAAATGAAACGGGTGAACCATATATTCTGTTTTTCACGCAGAATGTTTTTGGTCGATACTATTGGTCGATGCCATCAACCAAATGTATCGACCAATAGGGAAAAATTTCTGCTTTTGGGCTTTTGTGGAAATCTGATTTGTGATTTGTTTATTGTCAATGTTGGACTATAATCTTGCTTTGTTGATGATTTTAAGCATGATTTGGGCAGTCTATTCTATTGATCAAGTGATTTTGACAAGTTGATTTTCGATGTTGTAAATTTCCGATGTTTGCAGAATGGTGCTTCTGAGGAATCGTTTGATTGGTTCTGATAATTCTGGAGTTGAAGATGTGCCTGCTGGGACCCCGGACCAGCAAAGACAAGGAGAGCACCCCGCCCCTAATGGAGTTCCCGATGCTCCTGAAATCGGAAAGCTTCAGAGACATTGCTAGCATTATGACCAACATGATGCAGCAACATGCAGCGCAGTTCAATCAAATGATGACCGGATTTTTGGCTATGCGAGAAGAGAACCGAGCAAGTGGTTCAAGAAACCCTGGCCGTGCAGCTCCGTATGTGGAGAGGTCCACTGAGATCCCGCATACCAAGCTGATGGAAAGTTTTCTTAAACTCCAAGTACCATCTTTTACCGGAATGACCAAGGACACCCTCTTTCCTAATAGATGGTTGAGAGAATTAGAAAAGGCATTTAGACACTGCGGTGTTCGGATAATCGAAGGTGTTGTTTTGCGTAACGAAGCTCCAACATGAAGCCGATGCATGGTGGACCTCCACCAGGCCTATTCTCGAGAACCTTCATCTTTGGTGTGGTTACTTGGGAGTTGTTCAAGGAAGCATTTTGTAGGAACTATTTCCCCGAGTCGGTAAAGGATGCCAAAGAGGCGAGAATTCATGGCATTGGTACAAGGTGCCCTTTCGTGGCTGGAATACCAGCGAAGTTTGAAGAACTCTTTTTCTTCGCTCCTGATTCTTTGAGTTCCGATGTTGCCAAGGCGAAGAAATTTTTCAAAGGGCTGCGACCTTCGATCAAAGTCCACCTCACTGCCTTACCTCTTGGAGACTATGCTCAGGCCGTGGAGAATGCGAAGAAAATTGAGGAAACTGAGAAGGAGAATGTGCGAGCACAGAAACCTTGGCAATCCAGACCTTCTGGATTTGTTGATCGTACTGACCGTCGTTTTGTGAAGCCTGCACCGTACCCCACTCCCACCTATCAGCCCCGGAGTGTTGGGCCGAGTCCCAGTGCTGCTCATGTAGGCCAATATGGCTAGACTAGTGGGACCCGACCTGCAGGAATTGTTCAGCCTTCTCTACCTGGAATGGTACACCCCAGGCTTGCATTTCAGAGACCTCCGGTGGCAGCTACCTCTGTTGGACCGAAGGATAATGTTTACTTCTTTTGCAAACAGCCCGGCCATTTTGCCCGCCTCTGCCCCAAGAAGTCTGTTCAGCCGGTGCTCTGTTCGGAAGAGTGTCCCCGCCCCTCCTGCCGGCGAGTCTTCGATATATCCGGTACCGACCAAGAAGCTTGTCATGATGTTGTTACGGGTACATTGTTAGTCGCTTCTTTACCAGCATTTGTATTGTTTGATACGGGTGCATCTCATTCATTCATTTCATCTACTTTTGCTGTGAAGACTAACCTAACACCCAAATGTTTGTCTAGTTATTTATCAATTTGTACCCCTGTTGAGTCTGCTGTTAAACTAGATAAAGTGTTAGAGGAATGTCCTGTTTGTGTTTGTGGTTTGAACTTGAAGGCAAGGTTGGTGTTGTTCGATATGAGAGATTTCGACGTGATCTTGGGAATTGATTGGTTGACATCCTACAACGCTGTGATCTTGTGCTCTTCAAAGAAGATCCAATTCCGATTGGAGGGGAATTCAGTTTTGGAGTTCCAAGGAAGGAAGGGAAGAGTGAGCAAGAAGACTTTGACCGCTTTAATGCAAGTCCACTCCCTAGTGGAAGATGTTTCATCTGGAAGCAAGGTTGAGAGAAAAGAAACTCTATGCTAAGTTTGGCAAGTGTGACTTTTGGCTCTCAAGGGTAGTGTTTCTTGGCCATGTTGTTTCAGCCGAAGGTATTTGTGTCGACCCGGAAAAAGTGCAAACCGTTACCGATTGGGAAAGACCGAAGACCGTGACTAAGATAAGAAGTTTCCTTGGATTGGCAGGATACTATCGGAGATTTATAGAGAATTTTTCTAGGTTGGCTGCCCCTATGACTAAGCTAACTAGAAAGGAAGAGAAGTTCGTTTGGACCGAGTCTCGCGAGAGGAATTTTGAGGAGCTGAAGGTTAGATTGACAAGCGCCCCGGTTTTGACTATACCTGATAGTTCCGGTGGGTTGACAGTCTACACCAACGCTTCCATGATCGGATTGGGTTGCGTGTTGATGCAACACGACAAAGTTGTGGCTTATGCTTCTCGGCAATTGAAAGACTATGAGCGGAATTATCCCACTCACGACTTAGAGCTTGCCGCTGTTGTTTTTGCTTTAAAGATTTGGAGACATTACCTATACGGTGAGAAGATCGCTATCTTCACAGGTCATAAGAGTTTGAAATTCTTCTTCACCCAGAAAGAGCTGAATATGAGACAAAGAAGATGGCTGGAGTTGGTTTCTGACTATGATTGTGACATCCAATATCACCTGGTAAAGCAAATGTAGTTGCGGATGCTCTTAGTAGGAAGAGTCGAAGAAGGATTTGAACTTGTGTGCTTTGAGTCGACCTTTGTTGCTTTGTCAATGGAAAGGTTTGGCTTAGAAGTGGTTCTGAGGGTTCGGATTGTATTCTTTTTGCCATGATGGCAAGATCCACCCTTAGAGACCGGATCGTCGCTTTGCAAAGTTCCGACCCTGAATCGAGAGAGAAGATTGGGAAGGTTGCCACGAATTCGGAGATGGACCCTCGCTTTTAGTACATCTTTAGATGGTGCCTTATTGTTTAGAGGTAGACTCGTGTGCCTGCTTGTTGATGAAATCAAGAAGGAAATATTGAAAGAAGCACACCAGTCGATCTTTACAATACACCCTGGGGGTACCAAAATGTATAAAGACTTAAGGGAACATTTTTGGTGGAATAGCTTGAAAGCGGATGTGGAAGACTTTGTTGCCAAGTGCGAGACTTGTCAGCGTGTTAAAGCCGTTCGCCAACCTCCGTCCGGATTGCTTCAGCCCCTTCCCGTTCCTAGTTGGAAGTGGGAAGATATATCCATGGACTTCGTGACTAGCTTGCCGCGGACAAGTAAAGGAAATGACACTGTGTGGGTGGTTGTAGATAGGTTGACTAAATC
Source organism: Hakea prostrata (assembly GCF_041222555.1). Lineage (NCBI taxonomy): Eukaryota > Viridiplantae > Streptophyta > Magnoliopsida > Proteales > Proteaceae > Hakea > Hakea prostrata. The sequence continues at coordinate 593,689 of NW_028291123.1, forward strand.
AGCCCATTTCATACCTATGAAGATCACCTACACTTTGGACAAGCTAGCTAGACTCTATGTGGACAACGTGGTTCGTCTACACGGTGTGCCGGTGAGTATTGTGTCTGACCGTGATCCTAGGTTCACCTCAAGGTTTTGGAATGGATTGCAGAAAGCCCTGGGAACCCAATTAAACCTGAGTACAGCTCATCATCCCCAATCTGATGGACAATCTGAGCGGACGATTCAAATTTTAGAAGATACGCTTAGATCTTGTGTGGTGGACATGGGTGGAAATTGGGATGAACACTTAGCTTTAGTGGAGTTTGCCTATAACAACAGTTATCAATCAACAATAGGCATGGCTCCTTTTAAAGCTTTGTACGGTAACACTTGTAGAACGCCTTTGTATTAGACTGAGACAGGTGAAAGAAAAGTCTTAGGCTCGGAAATGATTGAAGCTACAAGTGCTATGGTCGACATGATTAGAGAGAGGATTAAGTCTGCTCAATCAAGACAGAAATCCTATGCCGACAAGAGAAGGACCGATCTGGAGTTTCCTATTGGAGAGAAAGTTTTCCTTAAAGTATCACCTATGAAAGGTGTGATGAGATTCAATGTGAGAGGAAAGCTTAGCCCCCGCTTCATCGGACCTTTTGAAATCTTGGAAAGGGTTGGACTTGTTGCTTATCGCTTGGCCTTGCCTCCATCTCTTGCTGGAGTTCACAATGTGTTCCATGTTTCGATGCTTCGGAAGTACATAGAGAACCCGGAACACATACTACAGCAAGCACCCGAAGGACTTAGTGCTGATCTTTCTTACGATGAAGGACCAGCTGAAATCCTAGATAAAAAGGACAAGCAACATGGAATCGCACCATCCCTTTGGTGAAGATTCGGTGGAAGAACCATACCTCGGAAGAAACTTCATGGGAAAAGGAAGAAGAAATGAAGGAGAAGTTTCCTCATCTTTTTGGGAGCACAGGTACGCTTTCAATTTCGAGGACGAAATTCTTTTAAGGGGGGAAGAATGTAAAATCCAGCTTTTACCTAACCTTGACTCGACCCGGTCATTGTTATGTTTGTAGGTCCAAAGACCCGAAGTGGTGGTAGGAGGGACTTATGGGCCCTACTGGTTGATGACGTAATGTCGGGATTCCGAGTTTATGGACATTGATGATGCTGCTCCTTCCTTGAGCACATTACCAGTCCTAAGTTAGAATCTGCGCACTGATGAAGAGCGAGACAGTTGAAATAGCAAACGGACTCTTGTGCATAATCCGAAGGTACTCCCTGAAACTAGACCTCTTGAGTGAACTGTAGGAGAAAACCCCATGCAATTTGACCTTGTATAGCCCTCCAAATCCGCACATAAAGTTGCTGAACTATTCTGTAAAATTTCTGCAGAGATTGTTTTGGTCGATACTATTGGTCGATACCATCGACCAAAGGTATCGACCAACAAGTCTGCTGAGCCCAGATTTAAAGATTCTTGGAATATTCTTTTCTATTTATTTATTCCTCGAGACTGGAGCCCTATTCTTGTGTTTTTAACATCTGGGAACGTGAGAGAGCCTCCCAAGAACTCCTCCTTGGTAGTGGTGAAGCATCTTCTTCATCAATCATTGCCAACCACTCATTCCTACTTTCTTGTTCCACTTTAAAGGTATGACTCTCTCTCCTAATCAATTTCTCACTCATCTTTTCTCTATTTTACTGTTGGGACCATGGCCAAGGTGCTGCAACCTTGCATACACCTTGCCATGAACCTTCTAAACCCCATACAATGATGTTTTCACCGATATGACTATGATTGATTCACCTCATGATCATTGACTACACATTTCCATGATTTATTGCTTACCAACTTGCTTTATTTACCAAAACTGAGATGAAGCTCATGATTAACCTAATCTATACCTTGCATATGTGCTCCATGTTACTTCTAAACGATTCCCTACCTAATCCCCCATGTTTTCCCCAAATTTGAATTGAGATATAGCCAATGCCATGATCTACAACTCTTAACCTTAATATGTCAATTTGGGGATTTCCAAATGGACCATTGGATTATGAAAGTTTCTTGATAATTAGTGTCCCCATGTTGTGCTTAGACTATCCTCCAAGTTTCATGTCAATCCGAGACCCGGAAGACCAAATCTGGGCAAGAATCCGAAAAGCCAGCTTGCTGTCCTGGATTTGATTTGGTCGATACTATTGGTCGATACTATCGACCAAATGTATCGACCAATAAAGTTGATGTCAGCAACTTTTGCCCAGTTCTGATTCGTTTGATCTCCGATTGTTCTAACTTCTTCTCTAACCTTTCATATATGCTTGTTTAGGACTTTAAGACTATTTGGGCCACTGCTTGTGATCTTGGACCATTCTCTTCTCCGATTCAAAGTAAGAATAGTTATCGATGTAATTACCTAGGATATGGAAATCTTGACTTGGTATTCCTAACCTAGTAAATATAGTTTCTATTTCATATTCTTATCGTGTTAGACTTGCTACATATGTCTTTTAACAGTAGCTTTGTGTTTACATTATATTACTCCAATGTTTTATCATGTTTATCAATTTAAATATATGATGACTTATGTCAATGTCATGAATTGAATGTTTATTATGACGTTGTATCTTGTGAACTGATATGATGAACTTGGGCATGTGATTGCTTAAGTATAACTTGGGATTGAGGGGTACCCTCTCGTGCTTCTGTCCTTGGACATCGGAGGGAATAGTATGGGATGTTCTCCGAAGGTGTCCATTGACGCTTTCCCGGGTTATTGAATGACATGCATAGGATTTATCTAGATGTATGGCTAGGATGTCCCTATCATATCAGACCCGATTCGGAAGGGCATTGAGACCGAACAACCCGTTGTAGTAGTGTGGATTTGTGGGCGCTCAAGACCGGTATCCACTTCGTGAGAGGACATAAATTGCATTACGGTTACCCGAAAGGGGCCATTTATTGGTAGGGTTACAAATGGCTAGACTTGGGCTCACGGGCACTCAAGACCGGTGAAATGATCCGTGAGAGGGACGTGAGAGCTTCCCGTTTACCATTTGTGGATGACCAATAGGGTTGATGAGTCCGGTGAGTAATATCCGTGACTCTAGTGTGAAGGATACCGGAAAGGATCCCGAGAGGGGAGGAATGGAAGTATCTGGAACTGGCATCATATGATTAAGTAGATGACTTGCATTGGGCTAGGCTATACCCTGACATGCGCCAATACTTAGACCAAACGGTGATGTAAGAGAGCTGTGACCGAAACCCCAACCATGGATTTGTCCGAGAGGGATGCAGGACCCAATTCCCCCCGTTGATGAGTGACTGAGACTACCTAAAGAAGTATGGTGCTATGACTTAAAGCATGTCTACCATAGATGACCAGCATACTTAGAATAAAGTCATATTGCATTATATGCCTCATATCATCTCGCATCATTTTATGATTATCTTGTGGTTTATGTGTGGTGGGATAACTTCCTTGCTGAGTTCTTTTGAACTCATTCCTTTTTCTCGTTGCAATATTTTGTTAGGCTATTCTACGGGTGATTACTCCGATGGCACCCTCCCTGAGGCGGACCCGCAGATACCTCATACTACCATCCGGAGGCTGGCTACGTTGAAGACTTCGGTGACCATACCGAAGAAGATTACCAGCGTACTGGGGGTTAGCCTCGGAGTTGTATGGGAGCAGTCATGTTGGGTCTCCATGGTCCTCAACTTTGAAGAAGATATATTTATTATGGAGGAGACTTATGAGTAGTTACCCCTTCTTTTGTGACAGTATACTTAGAAGAATTGTAATAACTTTAACTTACCTTTATAACTTGAGACTTGTACTTAACTAAATTTTGACCTCACTTCCGTTTGGTGAAGGAGTGGATTCCGCCTACTGCCTTCTTAATTTATATGATTTGATATTTATTTCCGCACTCTGATTATGTCTGACACCTTATTTCTGAATTCCATGATCATTCATTGTTAGTTTATGATTATTATCTGTTCATGATTGTATTATCGTCGATGTGGATTATGTGGTCCCTGAACTATGGATCTTCGGGGCTGTGGATCACATCCCGGGTATGCCAGATAGGGTACCGGCTGGGTGGATGTGACACTCTTAACGGCACAAGCATGAGATTGTTTAGGATTGGCTTGATATCTTGCCCAAGCACAAACACTAAACATGATGTCCGATCTACTAGCCGTTAAGTATAGAAGGCTTCCAATCATACCTCTATACTTAGTGGCATCAAAATGCTTCCCATCCTCATCTTTTGATAATTCCAAAGATGTGCTCATGGGTGTTCCACTAGCCTTTTGAGATGTTATATCAAATTTCTTTATGAGTTCTTTTATGTACTTGGTTTGAATACTGAAGATGCCATTTTCATTTTGTTTAATTTGTAAACCAAGAAAGAAGGTTAATTCACCCATCATACTCATTTCAAACTCATTTTTCATGTAAGTACTAAACTCATGACATAGGGATTCATTTGTAGCACCAAATATGATATCATCCACATATATTTGTATGATAATAATATCATTTTTCTTGTACTTGACAAAAAGTGTGGTATCTACCTTGCCCATTGAGAATCCCTTTTGGACTAAAAATTTACTTAAGTCTTTCATACCAAGCTTGTGGGGCTTGTTTAAGTCCATAAAGGGACTTTTTAAGTTTGAAGACATGATTGGGGAAGGTGGAGTCTTCAAAGCCCGAGGGTTGTGCAACATACACTTCCTTCATAATGAATCCATTCAAGAAGGCACTTTTCACATCCATTTGATACAACTTAAAATTCTTATGGCATGCAAATGCCAATAACATTCTTATGGATTCAAATCGGGCTACGGGTGCATAGGTCTCATCAAAATCAATTCCCTCTTGTTGATTATATCCTTGGGCAACCAATCTTGCCTTGTTTCTAACAACTTGACCATTCTCATCAAGCTTGTTTCTAAACACCCATTTGGTGCCTATGATGGTATGGTCTCAAGGTCTTTGAATGAGTTCCCAAACATCATTTCTTTCGAATTTATTCAACTCTTCTTGCATGATCATGATCCAATACCTATCGGTTAGGGCCTCTATAGCATTCTTAGGTTCTATGGTTGACAAGAATGCAACATAACTGCAAAAGTTTTGAGTTCTTGACCTAGTTTGGATTCTTTGACCTAAGTTACCTATGACTTGTTCAAGAGGATGGTCTTTCCATGGGACTACCTCTTTAGGCAATTCTTGAGAGGGGGTCCCACCATCTTTGGGATCATTTTTGGGGTTTTCTAAAGATAAGTTGTCAACCTTTTATCTAATGGCATGTTCAATCCTTCCATCATTTTCCTCATCAACTAGAGATTTGTATTTTTCCTTAGGTGGAGATATATCGAATGAGACATCCATTGATTCTTCCACAACTAGGGTTCTTTTATTTAGCACTCTATATGCCCTTCTATTTTAGGAATATCCCAAGAACACTCCATCATCCACTTTTTCTTAGGGTCTCTAGTGTTCAATATAGTGCATTTACATCAAAATATTTGGAAGAAATCAACACTAGGAGCTTTGTTGTTATACAATTCATATGGTATCTTGTTTATGAATTTCCTAATTAGGACATGATTCAAGATATAACAAGCGGTGCCTATGGCTTCCGCCCAAAGATACTTTGGCATTGAGAATTCACTAAGCATGGTCCTAGCCATTTCTTAGAGTGACCTATTCTTTCTTTCTACTACTCCATTTGATTAGGGTGTTCTAGGAGTGGAGAAATTATGAGTTATGCCCTGTTTATCACAGAATTCTCCAAAGTAGTTATTGTTATCAAATTCCCTCCCAAGGTCACTTTGAATGGTGGTTATGAAGTAACCTTTCTGGTTTTGAATTCTCCTAGCAATGATGACAAATTCTTCAAAAGCATCATCTTTATGCTTTAGAAATATGGTACATGTATACTTTGAGTAGTCATCAACTATGACAAAGATATACTGTTTACCACCAAGGCTAACTGTGGGAATTGGTCCAAATAAGTGCATATGTAGGAGTTCTAGTGGTCTACTAGTGAAGACTAAGTTTTTGGACTTATGTGACACTCTAGTTTGTTTTCCCTTTTGACACGCATCACCAAAATAGTTTTTATCAAACTTCATTTTTGGAAGATTTCTAACTAGATTCTTTGATGCAATGGTCTCAATTAGCCTCATGTTTATGTGGCCTGATTTTCTATGCCAAACTATAGTTTTTTCATGTGACATAAGGAAAGTCAAGTTAGGAAATGATTCATTGAATACACAAGTGTAAATGTTATCCCTCCTACTACCTCTTATGATTAGATTTCCATTCATATCTTTCACATAGCAACAAGAGACATCAAATGTAACTCTATATCCTATACTTCATAGTTGACTTACACTATTCAAGTTATAGGACAATTTATCAACCAAATATACATTAGAGATATAAGTACCTCCAATATTTATTCGACCAATGCCAACTATCTTTCCCTTTCTATTGTCTCCATGGGTGATGCTTCCTCCATCATACGATCGAAGCTTTGAGAAGAGTTTTGGATTTGGATCGAAGCTTTGTGGTATGATCGATGTACCATTCACTTTTTTGGATGTTCATCAAGAAAACCTATATAGAAAAGAAAGATGTGCATTGGTCCCCATGTCTATATGGGTCCATCCTGGTTAGATCCTATTGGTTCCATGTTGAACCAACTAGGTTGATATCCATTCGGCCTTTGAAACCTTGGGTCACAAATGTCACAAGGTTCTTGGACTTGAGATCTTTGTTTCCTCTGTGCATTGAGGTTTTGATTTCTTTGCCCATTCATTTTATTCGTGTATTTATAGAAGTTTTCACTTCTTCTAGGCCTTTGATGGTTTGGCATGTATGGCCTGAATGGAGGTTGAGACATATGCTCATAATATGCATAGTAGGGATGTGACCAACTATAATCAAACATCATTTGATTTTGGTTTGGCCAAAATTGGTGATGTTGTTGTCTATGGGCATTTTGATAGCTTTGGGGTTTATGCCACCTAGGGTAATAATAGTTTTGGTATCCTCCATTTCTTCTTGAATAGCCTTGACTTGACTGATTTGTTCTTCTTATTCTTTGGTCGTTCTTTGGCCCATTTTGCCCTTTCCATTGGGAATTGTGATCTCCTCTTCCAATTTTCCTTTTATTGGTTTGAGGTTGGGTCTTGTTCTCACTTTGAATGTTCCCTTGAACATTTGTGGGTTTTTAAAATGGAGTCTTGCTAAATGTTCCTTTTAGAAATTGAACTTCCTTCTCCTTTCTAGAAGTTGAAGTTTCACTATAGAATCCGATTCCTTTATCTTATGGACTCTTTTGGGGGGTTCCTAGAAGATTTCTAGATTTCTTTGGCCATTTGTGAATTTCACAAGGGCTTTGTTTAGGTCACTATTCTCTTTTTCTATTTTCTCAATGTGCTCCCGTAGATCATTTATGGTGTCATTAAGAGATAACACTTCACCTTCCAAGACCTTGTTTTTCTTTTCAATTTTCTAGCTAAAATTATATAAGGTGTGAAAATCACTTGCCAGGTCTTCCTCATCAATGTTATCTATTTCAATTTCATCATGAATGGAATCAAGACTATCACATCTAGATTTTACCTCATGATCTTGATCTTCATCCATTTTTGCCATCAAGGCTAAGTTGATATTTTCTATTTGATTTGTTCCTTCATAGATGACTACGAACTTATCATACATTTCTTTTGCATTCATGCAAATATCACATCCATTATATACCTTTTCACTTAAGGCACATTGTAGAAACATTTTGGCCTTGTGGTTTGCTTGGGATTTGACTTTGTTAGTTTCATCCCATTCAGTTCTTGGTTTGAGGGTTTTATTACCATCTTTATCAAATTTGGTAATTTTATTTGGTCCATATGTAATTATGTCCCAAACATCTATATCAATAGCACATATAAAATCCTCAAATCTATTCTTCCAATAAGCAAACCCTTCTCCATCAAAATATGGAGGCCTAGAGGTATTTAGACCTTCGGGTCTTGAAGAGAATTGGTTGGATGATGATGCCATGATCTTTTACTCTTTTAGAGATTGATTTTAATCTCAATTTGAGCTCCCACTCTGATACCAATTGTTGGTGCAACCTAAAGGGGGTGATTAGGTTATACCTCGTGGATTATACCAAATTCTCGGTTTGATTGCAATTTCAAGGTAAATTGACAATTTAAATGAAATTTAGTAAGGACAAGCAATCACAACACTAGAATTTATAGTGGTTCGACTTTACAAGTCTACGTCTACTCCCCTCTTAGCCTCAAGAGACTATTCCACTAAATAATCTCTTTCAATACGATGGATAGAGAGTCAAAGCCTTACAATCTTTGTTGCGGGGCAAGAGTACCCTTTACAATCTTTGTTCACGGGCAAGAGCATCCAAGCAATCTTTGTTCATGGGCAAGAGCACCCAAGCAATCTTTGTTCACGGGCAAGGGCACCCAATGACCAATTCCAATCTACCTAGACTAGAATTGAAACAATTTACAAAAGAAGGGATGTTACCTTAACAAGAGGTTTGACACTTTATGTAAAATCCGGCCTTATCCTAACCCTGACCCGGCCCGGATTTTATACTGTTGCAGGTCCGAAGACTCGAAGTGGTGGTAGAAGAGACCTGTGGGCCCTCTTAGTGGATGATTTGATGCTTGATGCTGAGCCTATGGACATTGACAATGATGCCCCTCACTTGAGCACATTGTCAGTATTGGGTGAAAATCTGCTCATCGATGAAGATTGAATTAGTTGAAGCACTTCCCAAAATCCTGTGATCAATCCGAAGGTATTTTCTGAAACTAGACTTGGTGATTGACTTGTAGGAGAAAACCCCGCTCGATTTGACCTTGTATAGCCTTCCGAATCCACTCCTGAAGTTGCTGTCATAGATTGGTCGAGTGCTTGGTCGACCAAGAGTAATGGAATTCGATTTTGCACTAAATCTCTTCCCATTTCGCCCCTACCTTTTTGGAACTCGTGAATGAGGACCTAAACTAATCATTGGCACTCCAGAGCTCGAGGTTGGACACTCTCTTGGGCTATTCCTTAATGTTTGGGAAGATCTTTGACTCCAATCATTATTGTATACACTAATCATCAACTCAAGGTATGATTTCTTCTATTCCTCTTCTAGTCTATTCATTTTCTATCAATTAATGATCATTGAAACCATGGCTGAAGTGCTGCAACCTTGCAAACACTTAACCATGGGTTTCCCCCTTTCAATTTCTTAATCCTTCCCCACTCTTGCTATGCTATGATTCAAATGAGATTAATTGCACTCCATCACTTTGATTCTATTCAATCTAACCTATTTGATTTAAATCTGATATATAGATGCATGATAAGCTTAGACTATAATGAAATTAAGATTCTAGCTTAATTCTTAACACTCATTTGATTGATTCTTATCATCCTTTTCAATTTCTATAAATTCCAATTTAATTCTTGCTAAGTATCATATAGAACCTAAAATTCGATTTGGGTATTTTTGATTGAACCGTTGGATCATCATGAAAATTAGTGTGTAGTATCCTCTTACTGTTATAAACATGCCCTCCAAATTTCATGACAATCGGAGCACCGGAAGGGCAGTTTCGGATCAAGTTTCCATTGCTGTCTTGAAGATAACAAGTCTTGGTCGACTGCTTGGTCGAACCAAGAGTGTTAAGGCCCTGTACTCAGCCAATTTGATCCGTTTGAACCCCAATTCAATTGCTTTCTTCTCTGACATTAATTGTATGATTATCTAGGGTATCAACACTGATTTTGGGACCATACTTGGTAATCATTGAATCTATTTACAACTTGATTAAGGTAAGGACAGTCGTTAACTCAAGTATGTTAATTATACCAACATGCTTACATTATGGGAACTTAATGGTTATGTTCATATGAGTAATCCTTTACTATACATGATTGTTAAGTGTTTTCTTATCAATAATAGAATGTATATATCATTTAGAATATCATGTTCAGTTTTACTTTATGATTCATGTATGATCAATCATGTTATGATATGTATTTGTTTATATGATGAATCATTGATTTAGTATAATATGATGAGATTGAGATTGTGATTGACTACGTATGACTTGGGATTGGGAGGTGTCCCTTCGACACTTCTGTCCTTGGACATCGGAGGGAGTAGTATGGGATATTCCCCGAAGGTGTCCATCGACGCTTTCCCGGGTTATTGGATGACATGTATAGGATTGTCTAGGTGTATGGTTAGGATATTTCCTTGTCGTATCAGACCCGAATCGAAAGGGTATTGAGACCGAACGACCCGTGGTAGAGTATGGTTGAAGGGCGCTCAAGACCGGTATCCACTTCGTGAGAGGACTTGAACTATATTGCGGATATCCGAAAGGGGCCATTTATTGGTAGGGTTGCATATGGATAGACTTGGGCTCACGGGCGCTCAAGACGGTAACCAACCCATGGGAGGATGTGAGAGCTTCCCGTTTACTATATGTGGATGACCAATAGGGTTGATGAGTCCGTAATCCAGGATTACGCTGACTCTAGTGCGAAGGATACCGGAAAGGATCGCCGGGGGCGAGGAATAGACGTATCTGGATCTGACATGATATGACTGAGTAGATGACTTGCATTGGGCTAGGCTTTACTATGATATGCGCCAATACTTATACCAAACGGTGATGTGAGAGAGTGGTGACTGAATCCCCAACCATGGTTTTTGAGATGACCTTACCGAACTTCCCCGGGCAGACCCAAGATATCTTATGATTGAGGGGGAGTGAATGACGACCCAAAGAAGTATGGTGCCATGACTTAAAGCATGTCTACCTTAGAGACTAGCATACTTAAGATTCGAATCATATTTCATCATTGTCTCATATCATATTGCATCATGTTTTGACTTGTGTTGGGTGAACTGTGGATTATGAAATGACTTGCCTAGCTGAGTTCTTTTGAACTCATTCCTTTTGTGCAATTTGTTAGATTATACTGCAGGTACAGAAGACCTTGATGGCACGTCCTATGACCCGAGCTATGATCCCGCATATTACCCTTCGGGTGATGGCTACGCAGAGAGTCAGGATTGCTATACCGAGGAGGATTATAGTGCATACCAGGGTTAGCCCCACATTAGTGAGGGAGCGGCCACGTTGGGTTTACTTCATCCATACTCTTGAAGAGGATATCATTAGGATAGAGGAAACCTATGTGTAGGCCCCATTTCCCTGGATGACTGTAATCATTTGGATATTCTCTCTCTAGTTCCTATGGATTTGTTCATAACACTGGTTGTAACTTAACTTGATTTACCACTGTTCCGCTGATTGGGAAGGAGTGACTTCTGATCACTCTTTCTCTTTGAGATTTTGCTACTTAGAAGTTGTTACTTAATGTTTCCGCACTCTGAATAATTACCCTTTTCTCATTCATTTGATCTATTTATTGTTTACTTTATACATTGATTATATTGTTCATGATTATGTTATCGTGTATGTGGGAGGCATGGCCGCTCGATCTGGATCTTTGGGCTGTGGATCACATCCCGGGTATGCCAGATAGGATACCGGCTGGGTGGATGTGACAGAGTGGTGTCAGAGCCCAGGATCAAGTAGGGCCCTATCCACAAAAACAATAACGGAACATTCCGAGTTATAGATCCAAGGTGACTCAATTACTCTTAGAAGTGAATAATAGATAACTCAGACTAGAAACCTGATTAACGAAGCATAAGGGAATTGTTCAATAACATACAATAATTATAATTTAACAATCTTCACTTAATGAAACGGAAAAGAAAACGAATAACACACAATAACAGGTGAAACTGAAATAACTTTCATTAATTTTAATAAGTTTTACAACGGGTTACATATGAAAAGCATAACTGAAATCCTAGTACATTCCATCTATCTAGGAGATCGTCGTCGGACTTTGGATGTCCTGACATCCTCAGTGATCTGAGTGAGCTGAGACTGCATCTGATCCTGCCTAGACTCTATCTGTGCAAGCCTCCCCTCAAGCCTCTCATACATATGTGACTGGCTCGCCTCCATCCTCTCATATATCTGAGTCTGCCTGACTCCTAAACTCTCAAGCAACTGCTCCTGCCTAACCCCCATCCTCTCCATCATGGAAGTCATAGATTGCATCTGAGCATACAGATCTGGTGCCTCTGGTGTAGCTTGTGATGGACCCCCAGTCTCAAACTGTGATGCGGGAACCCCTTGATCATCAAGACCGACCTCCTGCACACCTTTATCATCCCCAGCCTGATCCTCTGCTGGAATATCTTCATCATCATCCTCGGAATCCGACTCGTCACCTAGACTGGGAGATCTGCCAACTCAATCTAACTACATCAGTCCAATGGTCCTCGTACCAATGGAATACCCCGCACCTCCAACAACTCTATCCTCACCATCCAGATCTATCTCGAAATAACTGAAGAAGGGTGTCAATAAAATCCCAAAGCAAAGATTTCTGACACTTGGATGCATGACAACCTCGATCATAACATTCTGTATAATATAAGTTAGATCGATCTCGAATCCCATATAGATCCGATAGATGAGTAAGGCATCCATCACCGTAACCACATTATGATGTCCCGCTCTCGGTATGATGTTCCTCCCTATAATCTGACCGATGACTCTGGCCGAGGTAATCATCTCACCGCTGTTTCTAGGATAATAACACCTATCATCATCCCAAAGTGTCATGCATATCTCATGCAACTCGTATGGAAGCATATGTTTGCTGAAATCCTCCCCTACTGATATCCACACACATGCATGTGGACAATAAGGAACCCCGAGAATCTTTGCTAGTGTGCGAGTAGTAAATCTGATATGAGTCTCCCTGATCTGACTCGCTATCACTAACTCCATCTGATCAGCTCGTCCCTCCACAAATGAAGTCAAATTGCTGTAAAACAGCCGAATTAACTCTGGGTACACCGGCAAATCCTCAGTAAGTAGGTGTGTCCACCCCAAAACATCGAATCTCTCCCCGATCCGAAAAGTAGTCAACTCTGCAGCCCGAAATGGTCGCCCGTACTCTATGTGACAATGCCAAAAGTATGCATCGTAAAGAAACTCGGCCAATGGTATGACGAAGCGGTGTCGATCAACCACCTCCGCTCGTGGCAGCAAAGGCACCTGACCTCTACCTCTCCTAGCACCTACTACCCTACCTCGAGCATGACCACCTCGTCCTCGTCTCTCCATAGAGTATAAATATTTGTAGAAAAAGATCAACAAGTCAATGTTAGGAGATTAACCAAAATTGGACATGAAGGGCATTTTCGTAATTTTTCGGGAATTTTCAAATTTGGGGGAAATTCAATTTGAGTATACTGCCTTATGCAAAATACTTAGAATTGCATGATTGTGGTGTTTGCTCGAAGAAAACCGGTCGAAATTGCGTCCTAAAGTTGAAAATTCAGCAAGCTAGAAAAGAGAAATTTCGACGTTTAGGTCAAATTTGGGGATTTTTTATATTGTTGAAATTGGTTGAAACGAATTGCATGGTAATGTGTAGCATATCATTTGGAATGTGTGGCATCAAATTTGGTATTCAAACTCCTAGCAGTTTGGGAGAAATTCGAAAATTTTCTAATTTTGGAAACTTTCGGCTACGTTAGCGAGATCAAGTTGAAAATTCGTGTTTGCTTGTTGTTTAGGCGTCGTTGTTGCATGTAAACTATGAGATTTTGTTTCTAAGCATGCATGAACATGTTTCCATTCTAGAACAACAAGTTTAACATGGTATTTTGGGAAATCTAAGTAATGAAACTATTTGAGAAGATGATGAATAGTGATTTACCTACTTGGTTGAGCAATGCTTAATGTCTTGATGATGTGGAAGCCTCTAACCACTTGGAATCTGCTTAGAAGTGTTTGCTAATGCGTTCTCCAGAGCCCCTCCACAAGAAAAATGAGTTAGAAATGAAAAATGGAGGAGAAATGAAGTTAAGAGCCTGATTTGTCGTTGCTGTCATGGCTTGGTCGACTGCTTGGTCGACTGACAGTCGACCAGCCAGTCGACCAAGGCTATAGAAAGTGAGAAAAATGAGAATTTTGAGGAAATTTTCGGATTTTGACCCATGGTTGATTATTTGCTTATTATATTGATGAATCTATGTATGCTTTGAGCACTTTAATCATATGGTCAAGTGTATTTTGATGAATCTTCGCATCTTGATGTGGTCAATGTTCTTTTGCAGAATGGTTTTACTAAGAAGTCGTCTTGTCGGCTCCGGTAGTGCCGGAAATGAGGAGACGCCTGCTGGAGGGTCTGACCAACAGACCCAGGAGGACAGCCATACTACCAATGGCATCCCCAGTGCCCCTGACATTGGAAGCTTCAAGGACATTGCAAGTGTCATGACCAACATGATGCAACAGCAGCAAGCTCAGTTTAACCAGATGATGGCTGGTTTTGTGAGTTTGAGAGAAGAGAACCATGCTAGTGGGTCTGGCAGTGCTGGCTTAGCGGCCCCGTATGTGGAGAGGTTCACAGGAACCCCGCATACCCGGCTGATGGAGAGTTTCTTGAAATTGCAGGTGCCATCTTTTACTGGTGTATCAAAGGACGTTCTGTTCCCTAACAGATGGCTGAGGGAACTATAAAAGGCCTTCCGGAACTTGCAGTGTACAGATGCTCAGAAAGTGCTCTTCGCCGAGCAGAAGCTTCAGCAGGAAGCGGATGCATGGTGGACTTCTTCCCGCCTTATTCTTGAAACCCTCCATGGTGGTGCTGTTTCTTGGGAAATATTTAAGGAAGCCTTCTGTAAGAATTATTTTCCCGACGCTATGAAAGATGCCAAGGAGTCTGAGTTCATGGCATTGGCCCAAGGTTCCCTTTCTGTGCTGGACTACCAGCAGAAATTTGAAGAGTTATTCTTTTTCGCCCCTGACTCGATGAAACCTGATAATGCGAAGGCAAAGAAATTCTTCAAAGGACTGCGGCCATCTTTAAAGACGTACCTCACCCTTCTCCCTCTTGAGAGTTATGCCCAGGTGGTTCAGAATGCAAAGAAGCTGGAAGAAGCAGAAAGAGAAAATGCACGAGTTCAGAGGCCTTGGCAGCCTAGGCATCCCGGTCTTGTGGATCACATCGAGCGTCAGTTTGTGAGGCCTCACCATATCCCACTCCTGCCTTCCAGCCTAGGGGTGTGGGTCAGAGTTCCGGTACTACTCATGTGGGCCCTCGTGGCCAATATAGTGGAGCTAAACCTACGGGATTTATGCAGCCTTCCCAGCTTGGTGTGGTTTCCCCTCGGCCTGCTTTTCAGAGACCCCCTTTGGTAGCCACCCCTGTTGGACAGAGAGATCTTGTGTGCTTCCTTTGCAAGCAGCCCGGACATTTTGCTCGCTTGTGTCCGAAAAACTCCGCCTTGCCTAGTGTTTCTGCTCCTACTGTGAGAGGTGCTCCTGCTTCCGTTCCTGCCCCTGCCCCTCCTTCTGGCAGAGTATTTAGCATCTCCAGTACTGAGCAAGATCCTTGCCATGAAGTTGTAACAGGTACATTGTTAGTCGCTTCTTTTCCAGCATTTGTGTTGTTTGATACGGGTGCATCTCATTCATTCATTTCATATACTTTTGCTGTAAAGACTAACCTAACACCCAGATTTTTATCTAGTTGTTTGTCAATTTGTACCCATGTTGGGTCTGCTGTTAAACTAGATAAAGTGTTAGAGGAATGTCCTGTTCTTGTTTGTGGGTTGAACTTGAAGGCAAATCTAGTGTTGTTTGATATGAGGGACTTCGACGTCATCTTGGGAATTGACTGGTTGACATCCTACAACGCTGTGATCTTGTGCTCTTCTAAGAAAATCCAGTTTCTATTGGATGGGAATTCAGCCTTCGAGTTCCAAGGAAAGAAGGGAAGAGTGAGCAAGAAGACCTTGACCGCTTTAATGCAAGTCCACGCTTTGGTGGAAGATGCTTCATCTGGAAACAAAGTCAAGGAAAGGAAGAGACTTGAAGATATCAGTGTTGTTTGTAATTATGCTGATGTATTTCCAGACGGTCTATCAGGACTACCCCCTAATAGAGAGTTTGAGTTCTCCATAGACTTGATTCCTGGAGCGTCTCCGGTGTCTAAGGCTCCATATAGGATGGCACCTACCGAGCTTGAGTTGCAAACTCAGTTGAATGAACTCTTGGATAGAGGTTTTGTGCAGCCAAGTGTGTCGCCCTGGGGAGCTCCGGTCTTGTTCGTCAAGAAGAAAGATGGTAGTATGTGTCTGTGCATTGACTATCGAGAGTTGAACAAGCTGACGATCAAGAATAGATACCCGCTGCCTCGGATTGATGATCTGTTTGATCAGTTGAAAGGCGCGGCTGTTTCTCAAAGATTGACTTAAGGTCTGGGTATCACCAGTTGAAGGTGAAGTCTAGTGATATCTTTAAGACTGCGTTCAGGACAAGGTATGGACACTATGGATTCAAAGTCATGCCTTTTGGTCTAACCAACGCCCCTGTTGTGTTCATGGACCTCATGAACCGAGTATTTCATGATGTGCTTGATAAGTTTGTAATCGTTTTCATTGATGACATCCTGATATACTCGAAGAACGAAGAAGAGCATGTGAAGCACTTGAACTTCACATTGCAAAGGTTGAGATAAAAGAAACTCTATGCTAAGTTTAGCAAGTGTGACTTTTGTCTCTCAAGTATAGTGTTCCTTGGCCATGTTGTTTCAGCCGAAGGTATTCGTGTTGACCCGGAAAAAGTGCAGACCGTTACTAATTGGGAAAGACCGAAGACCGTGACTGAGATAAGAAGTTTCCTTGGATTGGCTGGATACTATCGGAGATTTATTGACAATTTTTCTAGGTTGGCTGCCCCTATGACTAAGCTAACTAGGAAAGATGAGAAGTTCGTTTGGACCGAGGCCTACGAGAAGAATTTTGAAGAGCTGAAAGTTAGATTGACAAGCACCCTAGTGTTAACTATACCTGATAGTTCCGGTGGATTGACAGTCTGTAAAACCCAGCCCTAACCTTGACCCGGAAACCTTGTTATTTGTAGGTCCAGTGACCCGAAGTAAAGTAAGAAGTCAGCTTTGGGCCATCCCAGTGGAGGACTTGGTGTCTGGCTTTAAATCCATGAGAGTTGATGATGAGGTTCTATTTATGGAAACTAAATCTTGATGAAGATCGGATTAGTTGATGGACTTGGAGTGCTCTCTATCATGGTTTGAAGGCATTTCTACCTATTAGGTAAGTTACTTGATATGTGTGCAAAACCCCTTTAGGATTGGATTTGATCTGGGTCTTCAATTCCCTGTTTAAGAGTTGCTGAACTGATTGGTCGACAATGGGTGCTGTCTTTGGCAATTAGGTCTTGCTTGCTCTATTTAAGTCCAATCTCGAGTCTACTTCGTATTTTCTGCCTCCAAACTCTTTGGAACGAACCAAAGACCTCTGCAAGTCATCTCCCTTGCATCCTTGGTATTTTTCTTGACGGATCTTCGTCAAAACTCTTCCTCTTGCATCAAAGGTATGTCTACACTCTCTTCTTCTCCTCCATCTCTGTTTTTCTTTCCTTTTTGAGTTGAGACAGTAGAGGAGATGCTGCATTCTCTGTTGCAAACATCTTTGGACTTGTCTCTCATGATCTTCCTAAGGATTAATGGCTAATGCAATGATCTTAACAATGATCATTGCAAGCTTTTGAAGGAATCATGATCAAATCATGATCTTGTCTTTGTTTATCTTTTGATTTGACTATGATCTCCTTAGATCTACTATATTGATCATATTAGTAGTCAATTGCTGTGTTTTCTTTTCATGATCCATGATCTATCAATCTCTAGTTGTTTCTCTTCTACCATACCATGTTTTCTTCATGAATCATGATAGTTACATATATGGTAGGTTTTGTTTCCTTGTTTAGATTTATGCTCTTAGGTCTATTTTCTTGAAGATCTAAGTATGCTTTTCATGATACCTTTACCTGAATCAATGATTCATTCTCCTATTGTTCTTGTCTTTTATTTCTATCTTGAATTCTTTAAGAACCATGATTGATCTAATTATGGTAACTTTTTGTTTCCTAATTTGTATCTTGATGACTTGATTTGATTAGTGTTTTGAGATCCCCTATATGTTAGGATACTACTAATGTAGTTTACCCCTTGATTAGTACCCTTTTGAACCACCAAATTCGGATTTTATATCTTAAAATTCTGATTTTATAGGCTATCGTCTCGCATTGGTCGATCGATTGGTCGACTGGGGCAGTAGACCAATCCAATCGACCAATGAGTACAGCAACTCCAGAATTGGTCTGTTTTGGTATCTTTTCTGTTAGGGATCTTTCCTAATACGTTGTATACACTTGTTTAGGACCTTCTTCTCAAGTTTGTCAAGATCTTACTTGATTCCTTAGGATTCCTTTGCAAGTTATAAAAGGTAAGGATGGTTACTTCTTTAACAACATAAATTGCATATCTTAGTTTCTATATATGAATCTTGTTAATTTATTTCTTTAAATAGATTCTTATAATGTTATACTACTATGGTACTGTCTTGATATCAGTAGCATTACTTATTTATATTGAATTGACTCATGTATGATTTACTTACCAGTTATATACAAAGTGATTGTAATTATTGATTTCTTTCCATATATGAAGTTACCATATATGTGATGTTATGAATTGATGCTTGTGTATGCTTAAGTATGGTTTGGAAAGGAGAGGTGTCCTTTTGACACTTCTGTCCTTGGACAACTACGGGAATATTATGGGATGTTTCCGGAGATGCCCTCTAGACACCTTCCTAAACTGTTGGATGACATATCTAGGACTGTCTAGTAGTGTTGGGCTAGGATGTCCCGTTATGTCAGACCCTAATCGGAGGGGTATTGAGACCGAACGACCCGTGGTAGCAATGGGGATTCATGGGCGCTCAAGACCGGTAACCAACCCGTGAGAGGACAGGAATCACATTGTGGGGGCCATTTATTGGAGGGTTGCATATGGATAGACTTGGGCTCACGGGCGCTCAAGACCGGTAACCAACCCGTGAGGGGACGTGAGAGCTTCCCGTTTACCATATGTGGATGACCAGTAGGGTTGATGAGTCCGTAGTCAAGGACTATGAGGACTCTAGTCTGAAGGATACCGGAAAGGATCGTCAGGGACGAGGAATGGACGTATCTGGATCTGACTTGATATAACTAAGTAGAAGACTTGCATTTGGCTAGGCTTTACCCTGACATGCGCCGGTACTTAGACCAATGGTTATGTGAGAGAGTGGTGACCTATACCCCCAGCCATGGAATGTCCCGAGGGATGCCGGACCCATTACCAATTGATGATGAGTGATTGAGACTTTCCTAAAGAAGTACGGTGCTATGACTTAAAGCATGTCTGCCAATAGAGACCAGCATATGTAGAGTTAGATTCATACATTCATTGTTTGTTTCATACCATATTGCATTTATGTTTGTTCTGAAATCCTGCCATTTATGTTATTATGGATTTAACTGCCTTACTGAGTTTTTTTGAAACTCATTCCTTTATTGTACAATGTTTGTTAGACTATTCTACAGGTTCTGAATATCATGACGGCCCGTATGAAGAAGCGCAAGGAGAAGAGGCATATCTCCATGAAGGTGATTGCGGTTACAACAATTACACTGAAGATCCCGCGAGTGGTTATGCTCCGTACGATGCTTAGTCCGACCATAGAGTGGAAGCGCCCTTGTGCCGTTTATGAGATTTATACTTATAGGGATGTTGTCTATAAGTTGAGAACAATTTAGTTACCTATTGTACCTGCTATTGGGATTAGATTTTATCTTGCTTATTCTCTTTTAGAACTACTTTTCCACTGGTTGTAGAGTGGGATTTCGCCTCACTTTACTTATCTGATTTAGACACTCTGATTATATCTAGTACTCGGATTTATATATGATTCATTCTTTCCTTATTTGGATCTATGGTTTATCTTCCGCACTTTTATTATTATTGTTCATGATTATGTTATTGTTTATGTGGGAGGTTGATTACTCGATACCTAATCTTCGGGCTGTGGATCACACTCTCGGGTATGCCAGATAGGGTACCGGCCGGGAGGATGTGACAGATTGGTATCAGAGCCCAAGGTTCGAGGAAATCCTAACCACAAAAGACAATAACTGAACATTCCTGAGTCATAGATCTGAAATGACTCCTCTACTCTTAGAAGTGAATAATAGAACACTTGGATTAGAAGCTTAACCTATGAAGCATAATAGAACATTTCCGAATAACATACCATAATTATACTTAAACAAATGTCACTAATGCAAATAAAAGAAAGGTGCATAATATACAATAATTAAGTGAAACAAAATGAACTTCATTAATTTCAAAAGCTTTTACAGCGATTACATCTGAAATGCATAAATGAAAATCCTAGGGTACAGTCTATCTAGGTGATCTTCTCCGATCTCTCGTATGCTACGGACTCCTCCGCTAGCCGAGTCACCCGATGCTCTATCCTATCCCGTTGTGACTCCATCCTCTCATACATCTGCTCCTGTCCGACCTCCATCCTCTCTAGCATGGAAGTCATCGATCTCATCCGTGCCCCAAGATCCGAAGTCTCTAGAACCGCATGAGAAGGGCCACACCGCCTCGAAGTGTGATGAAGGAAACTCGTGATGCACCGGCTCAGCCTCATGCATCTCTCGTATCGTCTCCGGCCTGATCATCACTATCAGGACCGATATCCTCTCCTCCATCCTCCGACTCCCGATCCTCGGCCTCCGACTCCTCATCATCCTCACCCTCCGGACCAGGAGATCTCTCGGACTCACTGCAGTCTCATCCGAAAAATGGTCCGAGTCCCGATGATGTATCCCCGTGAACCAAGTGTCCACCGGTGTATCCTCGAAACTCACCCCGAAATGCCCGAAGATCAAGGTCGGTAGCCTCCCATAGCAAAGGTTTCGCATGCTAGGCCGCAGAACCAAGTCCAAGCATGACCTGTTGAATGATGTAGGAGAGATCGATCTCGAAGCCCATGTAGATGCGGTAGATGACTAAGGCCTCCATCACTGTGACCCGATGGTGATGTTCGGCTTTCGGCATAATGTTTCGGCCAACTATGCGACCGATAATCCGTGCAGAATCCGTCATCCGTCCGCTGGTCCACGGAGTGAAGCATCGACGACTATCCCATAGCGTAGAGCATATCTCGCGAAGCTCGTACGACATCGATGGCTGTCCAAATCTGCTCTGCCGCAGTATCCACACACACCGCCGTGGATAGTAAGGAACCCGCAAGATCTCAGCCAGGTGCTCGGGTGGAAAAGCGAATCCGAGTCCGGAAGACCCCGCTCCTTAGGACAAGTCTAAGTGGATGTCCTTGACCTCGAGCCTCCTTCGTGTAGGTAAGGTTGTCTGAAGAACAACCTCACTAGCTCCGGGTATACCGACGGATCCTCGGTGAAGAGATGAGTCCACTGCAACGTGTCGAATCTCTGCCGAATCCTAAAGACTTTGAGCTGGCGTAGGTGAAGTAGACGTCCCAACTCGATGTTACAGTAACTGAAGTAGTCCTCGTACAAAACTCGGCCTGAGGTGTGTCGAACATGTCGGGTCTTCGAACCTCCTGTCTAGGCTCTGAAGGAACCTGACCTCTGCCCCTAAGTGCCCCTACAATGCGACCACGACCTCTACCTCGTCCTCGCCCTCCCCTCTGCATAGTGTGTATCTGTGAAAGAGACAAGAGACATTTCCAATGAGTGCAAGTGCTAGGCCTTTTGTTCAGAAGCCCTCTGTTGCAGCTACCCCAGTTGGACCCAGCAATCCTGTTTGCTTTTACTGCAAGCAAGCTGGTCATTTCGCTCGTGCCTGTCTGAAGCGGCCTGTCCAGCAGCCTGCTACAGTGGTGAAGAGTGCTCCTACTCCTCCCTCTGGTAGGCCTTTTGTTCAGAAGCCCTCTGTTGCAGCTACCCCAGTTGGACCCAGCAATCCTGTTTGCTTTTACTGCAAGCAAGCTGGTCATTTCTCTCGTGCCTGTCCAAAGCGGGCTGTCCAGCAGCCTGCTCCAGTGGTGAAGAGTGCTCCTACTCCTCCCTCTGGTAGAGTGTTCAATATTTCCAGTGCTGAGCAGGATCCAAGCCATGAAGTGATTACAGGTACATTGTTAGTTGCTTCTATTTCGCATTTGTCTTATTTGATACGGGTGCATCTCATTCGTTCATGTCATCTCGCATTCATCAAGAAGACTGACCTAATCCCCGAGAAGTTGTCTAGTTGTTTATTGATTAGTACACCTACTGGGTCCTGTTGTGAAACTAGATAAGGGGTTATCTAAATGTCCTGTGTTGATTGGTGAGACGAACTTGGAAGCCAATTTTGTACTTCTTGATATGAAGGACTTCGATGTTATTTTGGGAATTGATTGGTTAATAGCCCACAAAGCTGTGTTTCTTTGTTCCTCAAAGAAGATTCAGTTCCATATGTGGAAGTCCGGTCTTTGAATTTCATGGTGTGAAGAGAAGGGTTTGTAAGAAGGTGCTGTCTGCACTGATGCAAGTCTATGCCCTAGTGGATGATGCTTCATCTGAAGGCAAGGGTAAAGTGGAGAAAAGAGTCGATGAAGTCGGGGTTGTCTCGTGACTTTGTTGATGTCTTCCACCGATGATCTATCGGGAGTGCCTCCGGACAGGGATTTCGAGTTTTCTATTGATCTCGTCCCCGGTGCCGCTCCGGTATCTAAAGCTCCGTATAGGATGGCTCCTACTGAGTTGAAAGAGTTGCAAAACCAGTTGAATCAGCTCATTGATAGAGGTTTCGTACAACCTAGTGTATCACCTTGGGGAGCTCCGGTCTTGTTTGTCAAGAAGAAAGACGGTAGTATGAGCCTGTGCATCGACTACCGTGAGTTGAATAAGCTGACTATCAAGAATAGATACCCGTTGCCCAGAATAGATGATCTCTTCGATCAGTTAAAGGGTGCAGTTGTGTTCTCAAAGATTGACTTAAGATCCGGATATCACCAATTGAAAGTGAAGTCTAGTGATATCTTCAAGACAGCTTTCCGAACACGGTATGGTCACTACGAGTTTAGGGTCATGCCCTTCGGATTGACCAATGCTCCTGCGGTGTTCATGGACCTCATGAACCGAGTATTTCACGATGTGCTTGATAAGTTTGTGATTGTATTCATCGACGACATCTTGATCTATTCGAAGAGCGAAGAAGAGCATGCGAGCCATCTAAGTTTCACTTTGCAAAGGTTGCGAGAAAAGAAGTTGTACGCCAAATTTAGCAAGTGTGATTTTTGGCTTAAGAGAGTAGTATTCCTTGGCCATGTGGTTTCAGCCGAAGGTATTCGTGTCGATCCTGAAAAAGTTCAAGTTGTGGCTGATTGGGAAAGACCAAAGTCGGTAACGGAAATAAGAATTTTTCTTGGATTGGCGGGTTACTACAGAAGGTTTATTGAGAACTTTTCTCGGTTGGCTGCTCCTATGACTAAGTTGACCAGGAAAGAAGAAAAGTTTGTTTGGTCTCGACGCCCGTGAGAAGAATTTCCAAGAGTTGAAAGATAGATTGACAAGTGCCCAGGTTTTGACTATACCCGATAGTTCCGGTGGTATGACAGTTTATACCGATGCGTCAAAGATTGGATTGGGTTGCGTATTGATGCAACATGGCAAGGTCGTAGCCTATGCTTCTCGGCAATTGAAAGATTATGAGCGGAATTACCCCACTCACGATCTAGAACTTGCCATTGTTGTCTTTGCTTTGAAGATTTGGAGACATTACCTCTATGGTGAGAAGATTGCCATTTTCACAGATCATAAGAGTTTGAAATACTTCTTTACCCAAAAGGAGTTGAACATGAGACAAAGGAGATGGTTGGAACTAGTCTCCGATTATGATTGTGATATTCAAGATATCACCCCGGGAAGGCAAACGTTGTTGCTGATGCTCTTAGTAGGAAGAACCGGGAAGAAGACTTTGGATTTGAATGCTTTGAGTTTACAATTGTGGTCTTCTATTGAGAGTTTTGATTTGGAAATTGTCCCCGAGAATTCTGATTTTATTCTTTCTCGCCATGACGGCAAGATCCGGCCTTAGAGATAAAATTGTTGCTCACAGAAGTTCTCGATCAAGAACTTTTGATCAAAGTTGAGAAGATTTCTTCGAATCCTGAGTCGGACCCCGACTTTGGTATATCCATGGATGGTGCTTTATTGTTTAGAGGAAGACTGTGCATGCCTGCAAATGAAGAAATTAAAAAGGAAATATTGAAGGAAGCACACCAGACTCAGTCTTTACTATACACCCGGGAAGCACCAAGATGTACAAGGACTTGAAGGAACATTTTTGGTGGTTTGGTTTGAAGGCTGACGTCGATAATTTTGTTGCCAAGTGTGAGACTTGCCAACGTGTGAAAGCACAACCCCCATCTGGATTACTTCAACCTCTTCCTATTCCTAGTTGGAAGTGGGAGGATATCTCTATGGACTTTGTGGCTAGCTTGCCTCGGACAAGTAAAGGCAATGACACCTTGTGTGGGTGATTGTTGATAGGTTGACCAAATCAGCCCACTTCATTCCTATGAAGATCACTCATACTCTGGATAAGCTAGCAAGGCTTTACGTGGATAATGTGGTTCGCTTGCATGGTGTGCCATTGAGTATTGTTTCTGATCGTGATCCTAGGTGCACCTCAAGGTTTTGGAATAGTTTGCAGAAGGCCTTGGGAACCCAATTGAACTTGAGTACAGCTCATCATCCACGATCGATGGACAATCCGAGCGGACAATTCGGACATTGGAAGACATGCTCGAGATCTTGTGTGGTGGATATGGGTGGTAATTGGGATGAACACCTAGCTTTGGTTGAGTTTGCCTATAACAACAATTATCAAGCAACAATAGGCATGGCTCCATTCAAGGCTTTGTATGGCAGTACTTGTAGGACACCTTTGTACTGGACTGAGACAGGTGAAAGAAAAGTCTTAGGTCCTGAGATGATTGAAGCTACGATTGCTATGGTAGATATGATAAGAGAAAGGATTAAGTCTGCCCAATCAAGACAGAAATCTTATGCTGATAAGAGAAGAACCGATTTGGAATTTCAAGTTGGAGAGAAAGTTTTTCCGAAGGTTTCACCAATGAAGGGTGTGATGAGATTTAATGTTAAGGGAAAGCTTAGCCCTCGTTTCATCGGACCTTTCGAGATTTTGGAAAAGGTTGGACCTGTCGCGTATCGATTAGCATTACCACCGCCTCTTGCTGGTGTTCACAATGTGTTTCATATTTCGATGTTCCGGAAATACATAGAGAATCCGGAACACATTTTGCAGCAAGCACTTGAAGGACTTAGTGCTGATTTGACCTACGATGAAGAGCCGGCCGAAATCTTGGATAAGAAGGACAAGCAGCTGCGGAATCGCACCATTCCTTTGGTAAAGATTCGGTGGAAGAACCATACCCCTGAAGAAGCTTCTTGGGAGAAGGAAGAAGACATGAAGGAGAAGTTTCCTTACCTCTTTGGAAGCATAGGTACGCTTTCAATTTCGAGGACAAAATTTCTTTAAGGGGGGAGAATGTAAAACCCAGCCCTAACCTTGACTCGGAAACCTTGTTATTTGTAGGTCCAGTGACCCGAAGTAAAGTAAAAAGTCAGCTTTGGGCCATCCCAGTGGAGGACTTGGTGTCTGGCTTTGAATCCATGAGAGTTGATGATGAAGTTCTATTTATGGAAACTGAATCTTGATGAAGATCGGATTAGTTGATGGACTTGGAGTGCTCTCTATCATGGTTTGAAGGCATCTCTACCTATTAGGTAAGTCACTTGATATGTGTGCAAAACCCCTTTAGGATTGGATTTGATCTGGGTCTTCAATTCCCTGTTTAGGAGTTGTTCTCTGCATTGGTCGTCTGATTGGTCGACTGGACCAGTCGACCAATCCACTCGACCAATGGGTGCTGTCTTTGGCAATTAGGTCTTGCTTGCTCTATTTAAGTCCAATCTCGAGTCTACTTCGTATTTTCTGCCTCCAAACTCTTTGGAACGAACCAAAGACCTCTGCAAGTCATCTCCCTTGCATCCTTGGTGTTTTTCTTGACGGATCTTCATCAAAACTCTTCCTTTTGCATCAAAGGTATGTCTACACTCTCTTCTTCTCCTCCATCTCTGTTTTTCTTTCCTTTTTGAGTTGAGACAGTAGAGGAGATGCTGCATTCTCTGTTGCAAACATCTTTGGACTTGTCTCTCATGATCTTCCTAAGGATTAATGGCTAATGCAATGATCTTAACCATGATCATTGTAAGCTTTTGAAGGAATCATGATCAAATCATGATCATGTCTTTGTTTATCTTTTGATTTGAATTCTGATCTCCTTAAATCTACTATATTGATCATGTTAGTAGTCAATTGCTGTGTTTTCTTTTCATGATCCATGATCTATCAATCTCTAGTTGTTTCTCTTCTACCATACCATGTTTTCTTCATGAAGCATGATAGTTACATATATGGTAGGTTTTGTTTCCTTATTTAGATTTGTGCTCTTAGGTCTATTTTCTTGAAGATCTAAGTATGCCTTTCATGATACCTTTACCTGAATCAATGATTCATTCTCCTATTGTTCTTGTCTTTGATTTCTATCTTGAATTCTTCAAGAACCATGATTGATCTAATTATGGTAACTTTTTGTTTCCTAATTTGTATCTTGATGACTTGATTTGATTAGTGTTTTGAGATCCCTTATATGTTAGGATACTACTAATGTAGTTTACCCCTTGATTAGTACCCTTTTGAACCACCAAATTCGGATTTTATATCTCAAAACTCTGATTTTATAGGCTACTGTTTGCATTGGTCGACATTCATAGTTTGTCTCATACCATATTGCATCTATGTTGTTTTTGTAATCCTGCCATTTATGTTATTATGGATTTAACTGCCTTACTGAGTTTCTTTGAAACTCATTCCTTTATTGTACAATGTTTGTTAGACTATTCTAGAGGTTCTGAATATCATGACGGCCCGTATGAAGAAGCGCAAGGACAAGAGACATATCTCCAGGAAGGTGATTGCGGTTACAACAATTACACTGAAGATTCCGCGAGTGGTTATGCTCCGTACGATGCTTAGTCCGACCATAGAGTGGAAGCGCCCTTGTGCCGTTTATGAGATTTATACTTATAGGGATGTTGTCTATAAGTTGAGAACAATTTAGTTACCTATTGTACCTGCTATTGGGATTAGATTTTATCTTGCTTATTCTCTTTTAGAACTACTTTTCCGCTGGTTGTAGAGTGGGATTTCGCCTCACTTTACTTATTTGATTTAGACACTCTGATTATATCTAGTACTCAGATTTATATATGATTCATTCTTTCCTTATTTGGATCTATGGTTTATCTTCCGCACTTTTATTATTATTGTTTATGATTATGTTATTGTTTATGTGGGAGGTTGATTACTCGATACCTGATCTTCGGGCTGTGGATCACACTCTCGGGTATGCCAGATAGGGTACCGGCTTGGAGGATGTGACAAGTACTTTGATTTATATATGATTCATCCTTTTCTTATTTGGATCTATGGTTTATCTTTCGCACTTTTATTATTATTGTTCATGATTATGTTATTGTTTATGTGGGAGGTTGATTACTCGATACCTGATCTTCGGGCTGTGGATCACACTCTCGGGTATGCCAGATAGGGTACCGGCTGGGAGGATGTGACACAGTCTACACTGATGCTTCCAAGATCTGTTTGGGTTGCGTGTTGATGCAACACGGCAAGGTTGTGGCTTATGCTTCTCGGCAATTGAAAGATTATGAGCGGAATTATCCCACTCATGACTTGGAGCTTGCCGCCGTTGTTTTTGCTTTAAAGATTTGGAGGCATTACTTGTACGGTGAGAAAATTGCTATTTTCACAAATCACAAGAATTAGAAATACTTCTTTACCCAGAAAGAGCTGAATATGAGACAAAGAAGATGGTTGGAGTTGGTTTTTGACTACGATTGTGACATTAAGTATCACCCAGGTAAAGCAAATGTAGTTGCGGATGCTCTTAGTAGGAAAGATCAAAGGAAGGATTTGAGCTTGTGTGTTTTGAATCGGCCCTTGCTTTTGTCAATGGAAAGATTTGGTTTGGAAGTGGTTCCTGAGGGTTCGGATTGTATCCTTTATGCCATGATGGCAAGATCCACCCTTAGAGACTGCATTGTTGCCTTGCAAAGTTCTGATCTTGAGTTGAAAGAAAAGATTGAAAAGATCACTTCGAATTCAGAAATGGACCCTGCTTTTAGTACATCTTTAGATGGTACTTTATTGTTTAGAGGTAGACTATGTGTGCCTAATGTTGATGAAGTCAATAAGGAAATATTGAAAGAGGCACACCAGTCGATCTTTACAATACACCCTTGAAGTACCAAAATGTATAAAGACTTAAGGGAACATATTTGGTGGAACGGTTTGAAAGCGGATGTTGAAGACTTCCTTGCCACGTGTGAGACTTGTCAACGTGTGAAAGCCGTTCGTCAGCCTCCGTCCGGATTGCTTCAGCCCCTTCCTATTCCTAGCTGGAAGTGGGAAGATATCTCCATGGACTTCGTGACTAGCTTGCCGCGGACAAGTAAGGGAAATGACACTGTGTGGGTGATCGTCAATAAGTTGACCAAATCAGCCCATTTCATTCCTATGAAGATCACTTACACTTTGGATCAGCTAGCTAGACTTTATGTGGACAATGTGGTTCATCTACACGGAGTGCCTGTGAGTATTGTTTCTGATCGTGATCCTAGTTTCACCTCAAGGTTTTGGAATGGTTTGCAGAAAGCCTTGGGAACCCAATTGAATCTGAGTACAGCCCATCATCCACAGTCTGATGGACAATCTGAGCGTACAAATCAAATCTTAGAGGATATACTTAGATCCTGTGTGGTGGACATGGGTGGAAATTGGGATGAACACTTAGCTTTAGTTGAGTTTGCCTATAACAACAGTTATCAAGCAACAATAGGCATGGCTCCATTCAAAGCTTTGTATGGTAACACTTGTAGGACACCTTTGTATTGGACTGAGACAGGTGAAAGGAAAGTCTTAGGTCAGGAAATGATCGAAGCTACAAGTGCAATGGTCGACATGATTAGAGAAAGAATTAAATCTGCCCAGTCAAGACAGAAATCTTATGCCGACAAGAGAAGGACCGATCTGGAGTTTCCAATTGGAGAAAAAGTTTTCCTTAAAGTGTCACCTATGAAAGGGGTGACGAGATTCAATGTAAAGGGAAAGCTTAGCCCTCACTTCATTGGACCTTATGAGATCCTAGAGAAGGTTGGACCTGTTCCCTATCGCTTGGCATTGCCCCCATCCCTTGCTGGAGTTCACAATGTGTTCCATGTTTCTATGCTTCGAAAGTACATAGAGAACACAAAGCATATATTACAGCAAGCCCCCAAAGGGCTCAGTGCCGATCTTTCTTATGATGAAGGACCAGCCGAAATTCTTGATAAGAAGGACAAGCAGCTGTGGAATTGCACCATCCCTTTGGTAAAGATTTGGTGGAAGAACCATACCCCGGAAGAAGCCTCATGGGAGAAAGAAGAAGACATGAGAGAGAGGTTTCCTCATCTTTTTGGAAGCACAGGTACGCTTTCAATTTCGAGGATGAAATTTCTTTTAAGGGGAGGAGAAAGTAAAATCCGGCCTTATCCTAACCATGACCCGGCCCAAATTTTATACTGTTGCAGGTTTGAAGACCCGAAGTGGTGGTAGAAGAGACTTGTGGGCCCTCTTAGTGGATGATTCGATGCTTGATGCTGAGCCTATGGACATTGACAATGAAACCCCTCACTTGAGCACATTGTCAGTATTGGGTGAAAATCTGAGCATCGATGAAGATTGAATTAGTTGAAGCACTTCTCGAAACCCTGTGATCAATCCGAAGGTATTTTCTGAAACTAGACTTGTTGTTTGACTTGTAGGAGAAAACCCCGCTCGATTTGACCCTGTATAGCCTTCCGAATCCACTCCTGAAGTTGCTGTCATAGCTTGCTCGAGTGCTTGGTCGACTGACAGTCGACCAGATAGTCGACCAAGAGTAATGGAATTCGATTTTGCACTAAATCTCTTCCCATTTTGCCCCTACCTTTTTGGAACTCGTGAATGAGGAACTAAACTAATCATTGGCACTCCAAAGCTCGAGGTTGGACACTCTCTTGGGCTATTCCTTGATGTTTGGGAAGATCTTTGACTCCAATCATTATTGTATACACTAATCATCAACTCAAGGTATGATTTCTTCTATTCCTCTTCTAGTCTATTCATTTTCTATCAATTAATGATCATTGAAACCATGGCTGAAGTGCTGCAACCTGGCAAACACTTAAACATGGGTATGCCCCATTCAATTTCTTAATCCTTCCCCACTCTTGCTATGCTATGATTCAAATGAGATTAATTGCACTCCATCACTTTGATTCTATTCAATCTAACCTATTTGATTCAAATTTGATATATAGATGCATGATAAGCTTAGACTATAATGAAATTAAGATTCTAGCTTAATTCTTAACACTCATTTGATTGATTCTTATCATCCTTTTCAATTTCTATAAATTCCAATTTAATTCTTGCTAAGTATCATATAGAACCTAAAATTCGATTTGGGTATTTTTGATTGAACCGTTGGATCATCATGAAAATTAGTGTGTAGTATCCTCTTACCGTTATAAACATGCCCTCCAAATTTCATGACAATCGGAGCACCGAAAGCGCAGTTTCGAATCAAGTTTCCATTGCTGTCCTGAAGATAACAAGTCTTGGTCGACTGCTTGGTCGAACCAAGAGTTGCAGTCGAACCAAGAGTTGTTAAGGCCCTGTACTCAGCCAATTTGATCCGTTTGAACCCCAATTCAATTGCTTTCTTCTCTGACATTAATTGTATGATTATCTAGGGTATCAACACTGATTTTGGGACCATACTTGGTAATCATTGAATCTATTTACAACTTGATTAAGATAAGGGCAGTCGTTAACTCAAGTATGTTAATTATACCAACATGCTTACATTATGGGAACTTAATGGTTATGTTCATATGAGTAATCCTTTACTATACATGATTGTTAAGTGTTTTCTTATCAGTAATAGAATGTATATATCATTTAGAATATCATGTTCAGTTTTACTTTATGATTCATGTATGATCAATCATGTTATGATATGTATTTGTTTATATGATGAATCATTGATTTAATATAATATGATGAGATTGAGATTGTGATTGACTACGTATGACTTGGGATTGGGAGGTGTCCCTTTGACACTTCTGTCCTTGGACATCAGAGGTAGTAGTATGGGATATTCCCTGAAGGTGTCCATCGACGCTTTCCCGGATTATTGGATGACATGTATAGGATTGTCTAGGTGTATGGTTAGGATATTTCCTTGTCGTATCAGACCCGAATCGGAAGGGTATTGAGACCGAACGACCCGTGGTAGAGTATGGTTGAAGGGCGCTCAAGACCGGTATCCACTCCGTGAGAGGACTTGAACTATATTGCGAATATCCGAAAGGGGCCATTTATTGGTAGGGTTGCATATGGATAGACTTGGGCTCACGGGCACTCAAGATGGTAACCAACCGATGGGAGGACGTGAGAGCTTCCCGTTTACTATATGTGGATGACCAATAGGGTTGATGAGTCCGTAATCCAGGATTACGCTGACTCTAGTGGGAAGGATACCGGAAAGGATCGCCGGGGGCGAGGAATGGACGTATCTGGATTTGACATGATATGACTGAGTAGATGACTTGCATTGGGCTAGGCTTTACTGTGACATGCGCCAATACTTATACCAAACGGTGATGTGAGAGAGTGGTGACTGAATACCCAACCATGGTTTTTGAGATGACCTTACCGAACTTCCCCGGGCAGACCCAAGATATCTTATGATTGAGGGGGAGTGAATGACGACCCAAAGAAGTATGGTGCCATGACTTAAAGCATGTCTACCTTAGAGACTAGCATACTTAAGATTAGAATCATATTTCATCATTGTCTCATATCATATTGCATCATGTTTTGACTTGTGTTGGGTGAACTGTGGATTATGAAACGACTTGCCTTGCTGAGTTCTTTTGAACTCATTCCTTTTGTGCAATTTGTTAGATTATACTGCAGGTACAGAAGACCTTGATGGCACGTCCTATGACCCGAGCTATGATCCCGCATATTACCCTTCGGGTGATGGCTACGCGGAGAGTCAGGATTGCTATACCGAGGAGGATTATAGTGCGTACCAGGGTTAGCCCCACATTAGTGAGGGAGCGGCCACGTTGGGTTTACTTCATCCATACTCTTGAAGAGGATATCATTAGGATAGAGGAAACCTATGTGTAGGCCCCATTTCCCTGGATGAATGTAATCATTTGGATATTCTCTCTCTAGTTCCTATGGATTTGTTCATAACACTGGTTGTAACTTAACTTGATTTACCACTGTTTTGCTGATTGGGAAGGAGTGACTTCTGATCACTCTTTCTCTTTGAGATTTTGTTACTTAGAAGTTGTTACTTAATGTTTTCGCACTCTGATTAATTACCCTTTTCTCATTCATTTGATCTATTTATTGTTTACTTTATACATTGATTATATTGTTCATGATTATGTTATCGTGTATGTGGGAGGCATGGCCGCTCGATCTGGATCTTCGGGCTGTGGATCACATCCCGGGTATGCTAGATAGGATACCGGCTGGGTGGATGTCACACTTTACCTCTTGTGTGAGTGTGATGCAATGTGAGTTGTATGCTCAAATGGAAATGTATGCACCACCGACGCCTTTAAGCAACTCAAGCTTGGCTTCCACAAGCTTAGAAACACCTTGGTATATTTCTTCAAGGTTGGGAGAGAGTGAGAGGCAAAGCACAACACCTTTAGTCACCTCGAGCTTGGTTTCAACAATCTTGCTTAATACCTTGGAATGTTCTTCAAGGTTCGGGAGAAGGTGAGAGGCAAAGCAAAAGGCTTTCTTACAATTTGAGAACTTAGGATCACTTGGGGAGTGGGTGATCAAGTGTGAGTGTTCAACCTTTCAAAAGAGGTGAATTGGGCTTATATAGAGCACCTTTGAGTGCCTAAACCCAATCACCAACGGATAGAAAACAGACATAATTTTGTCCTGTTTTCAGCCCAGACGGTCGTTCGTCTGGAAAAGATCTGTTAAAAACTAGCTATTATGACTTAGTCAGGGCTAGACGGCCGACCGTCTACCCTGAGGGTCATCCATCTGGCTTGACTAGCATAGACGGAATTCCGTTTGCCAGTCCATCTCACCTACTGTGTTCAAAAACACAGTGAACTGCAAACAAACGGTCGACCGTCTGGTGTAGTTTTGCTGAATCAACTTGGGGCTGGGACTTGGCTTGGGTTTTTGGACTTTTTGGTCAACCCTAAGCATTGTATATCTCACTAACATGTCCTAGGTCACTCTAGTAGCATGAGTTACATATTATCAATGCATTTACATAAATGTGTATACGAGAGTGTCCTAAGCCTTAATTCAGCCTAAGTCTTGATCATTGAAGTTCTTGAGTCTTCTTGTCTTCATGTCCATCTTGGCATGGTCTTGGTTTTGGCTTATCTTGAGCATATGGCTTTGACTTGGAGTTGGTACACTTGTTTCTCATCTTGAACTAAAACAAACACAACTCAATATAGCCATTAGTAATTTATGTTTGTTATCATCAAAACCAATGGAGGCTGATGTGGCAAATGCTGACATGGCATTTTCCAACAAACTCCATATCATCTCTAGGTTGAACCAACAAGTGCCCCGTCAAATGCGACCTTGGAATATAGCTGTGTATCTTGGTCTTGTCGATCTCGATCTCAATCTTGTTGGATGGTTGTGCATTGGTGTTTGAATTGGATTAATTACCTCAGGTGCTACTGTCCCCAGTCTTGGTGACTCTTCTTCCCTTTATCACATGAACTGTGATAAGTAAAAATAATAACCAACTAGGCTGAATTATGGTAGGTTCAATTGCCCTAGTTGGGACCGGTTTCAGAGGTTAACCCATTGATGTGCTGAGCATGAAGGAATTTGACAGTTCCCACCAAGTTCGGGAGAGGTGGGAGGGCAATCATGCTCTAAATGGAAATTGCCACTAACTCGGATTGAGGGAGAAAATTTGTACAATCAGACGACTACGAATAAAACTTGTGAATTGATCCTATGGTCGGCAATAAGAGGTAAAGCTATATAAATCAAAGCTTAACACAAAGGGAAGGTAATTGACTTGTTTCCCTCCTTTCAATCTTTCAATTAAGCCCTACAACTTGCTAGGGCTCTTTGGTGGTGCTCTCATTGATTTAACCATCAGAGGTGGCTTCCTGACTGAAGACTCGGCCCACATTTGACGTTCGTTTTGTAGGTATCCAAAGATTGAACAATTCTTAGACAGATCAAACTGAAACATCAACTTCTTCATTTTGTGCATCTGATCTCTAGCTTCCCCTTTTTGATGTGCTTTCCAATTCCTATATTGGCAATGTATATGGGAGTGTTTCTCCAAGTACAAGGACTAGATTAGCTAGAAAAATAGGGCAAGTGGTATGAGTAGCCAACCAAGCATCAATATACCACTTTGGATGCAACGCATGTTCACATTTGGGAAGAATCCAATCATTTTGTCATCTTCGAACTAGCTCAAGCATACGGTGCACTCTAAGGCTCCTTTCCCAAATTTGAGCCCTTTCACCATTGAGTTTTCAAAGGTTGGGAAAGTTTCCATTACAGCCACACTGAGACCATGATTCGCTGCCCTTCATGACATTCCGCTGCCCAAGAAGGTAGGGCTTACGCTTCTACTGATATTACTCTTGGCACATTGGCAGATGTAAATGGAGAAGAAACCCATGAAGAAGAATATGCTTATGAGGACCATTAGTATGGTGATCATAGAAGGATTGAAGTACCGAAGATGACGTGCCTTGTAGTACCCAATGCCTAGTCGAGAGAGAGAGGGGCTGGTCGTGGTGGCCGGCGAGAGGGGGTGTGCAGTTTCGAACAAAAGATAGGAAAAACCCACCTAAGAGTCAAGTATGGGAGGGTATTAAATGAGGGTAGTTAAGTCATTTTACTGCCCAAAAGCTATTTAGGTTATTTTACACCCTACTTGAGGGTAACTTGTAATTCTGCAAGTGAGTGCCATGTAATTTAAGCTTTTATGGTGAATGTTAGTTTCACCCCAATAATAGTGGGTTCCATATAATTTTATTATTATTTTTTTTTTGGGGGGGGGGGGGGGTTTGTAGGGGGGGAGGGGGAGGGGTTAAGATGGCAAAGACTTTAATTTGCGGATTCGAGGAGGGAGAGATAGGGGTGTCAACGGTCCGGTTTGGGCCAGTTTCGAGCTGGGCTTAACGGTTTCGGGCTACAAAACACTCAGCCCAAACACGACCCAAAATAACAGTTTCGAGCCAGTTTCAGTTTGGGTACGAGCTAACTAACAGTTTAGATTTAGGTTGATTAGACTTTATGGTGTGCAAGAAAAAAAAAAAAAAAAAGAAATAGTTGAGCATCCTACAACAAAAGCCAAAATTTCATGCAAAGCAATATTGCTATTAGTCAATTTTCTTTGAAAAAATAAAAGCCATTCCACATTGTAGAAAACTCACCCACCCTATAGAAATCAAGAACTCAGATAGTAAGTAGTAACATAGGGACTACTAGTTCATTCCTTAGGCTCCACTGGGATGGTTTCGAAACAAATCCTTGAACCAAAAACCTTTTAAATTCCATCCTGTGCTATGATTGATTGTTGGGTTCTTGTTCTATGATAATGTAGATTTTTTCCCCCTTTTATGACATTCGTCTCTTTTTAGGTTGGTATTTAGTTTGATATGCAAAAGAAATACCTCTGGATTGATAAGTATTTATTCGATTTAAACAAACTTAATATATTCAGTTGGGCATCCATATTTAATCCTTCTGATTGTCCCTTACAAGTAGTAGAATGACTGTTTGATCTTTGAATTCATTCTCAATTTTTCTGATTATCTATACCAACTGCTTAGGGTAATATGATCATTCAAACAGTATTTAATGTAAAATTACTAAACAGGTTTTACAACAGGTATAACGGGTTGTGGTTTGGTTTCGGGCTGGTGCGGGCTCTACACCCTTCAGCCCAAACACATCCCACTAAGGTTTGGTTTGGGCCAATTCAAGCAATAACGGACCGGTGCGATTCGCATTGCAAATTGACACCCCTAAGGAGAGACCAAGGTATGTTGTTCCGAGCTCTAGTTAAGATCATGTCTATATAATCTTGTTATCTCTCTTTTTAAAGAAATTTTTTTTGTTATCTACTCAAATCTCTTAGAATATGTGATCAACTAAAAAGGGTGTCCGAAGCTAGAAGATTCAATACAACGTATGCCTATAAGAAACAAGAATAGATCCTCCAATAAGGTGAAGGAAAGCACAATCCAACCGGCGCTGCTGTAGTGCGCTGCCACTGAGCACTGCTGTTGAGTGCTGCCGTTGTGCGCTGCTGTTGTGCACTGCCATTGAGAGCTGCCGCTGCTAGCTTCCCAGAAGCTCGTCTTCTACCCTGCGAATAGGGTCTTCCCTCTTACCCTGTGAATAGGGTTTCTCTACACGCTAGGATTTTCCCTTAATCTTTAGGGTTTATTTTCTGCGGCACTGGACCGTGTTTTGCTCTTCGTATCGACAATATTGGAGAACTCCGGACTGCTCACAGGTGTGTACTATTGTTTTCCCCTGCAATGGCTTTCTCTTTGATGGCTACTTCCATAGTTTATCTGTCACATCCTCCCAGCCGGTACCCTAACTGGCATACCCAAGAGTGTGATCCACAGCCCCGAAGATCAAGTATCGAGGAAATCATCCTCCCACATATACAATAACATAATCATAAACAGGAAATAATCAAGGTTTAATATTATAAACAAGATTCAAAACAAGAATGAATAAACAATATAATCAGAGTGTGGAAAATGATACCAGATATCTGTAGATATCAAAAGAAGTAAAGTGAGGCGGAAACTCACTCCACAAAATACAACGGAACGTAGTAAGTCTAAAAGAAATAACAACTATATCAAAGGAACTAAGAAAGATAACTAAACATCAGAGTTTTCTATTCTATAGATGACATCTTCAAAATAGTGGACTTCATCAATCCATTTGAGACATTCCACCTCCACGTTGTCTTTAACTGTAGTACGCAGCTTGATCAACTAAGGGATCATCAGAGTAATCTTGATTGTTGACAACACCTTGCGTGAAGTACGCTTCATCGGCTTGCGCTTCATCGTACTGTTCGCCATAGTAATCAATACCTGTAGAATAGTCTAATAAAACAATGTACAAAAAGGAATGAGTTTCGAAGAAACTCAGTAAGGTAGTTAATCCATAACAACATAAATAACATGAAAGCAAACCATAACAAGATGCAATGCAATATGTAACAAGTAATGTATGTATGCATCTAAACTCTATGTATGCTAGTCTCTATGGCAGACATGCTTTAAGTCATAGCACCGTACTTCCTTGGGTAGGTCACGCATATGGCTCCTGTTGGTAGTGGGTCCGGCATCCCTCAGGACAAACCATGGCAGGGGGTTAAGTCAACACTCTCTCTCACAACCATTTGGCATAAGTACCGGCGCATGTCAGGGAAAAGCCTAGCCCAATGCAAGTCATCTAGTCAGTTACATCAAGTCAGGTCCAGATACTTCCATTCCTCCCCTCTCGGGATCCTTTCCGGTATCCTTTCCACTAGAGTCAGCGTATCTGACTCTCTCAAATACGGACTCATCAACCCTATTGGTTATCCACATATGGTAAACGGGAAGCTCTCATGTCCTCTCACGGATATAACTCACCGGTCTCGAGCGCCCATGAGCCCAAGTCTAACCATATGCAACCCTCCAATACATGGCCCCCACAATGTGATTCCCATCCTCTCACGGATATAAATCACCGGTCTTGAGCGCCCATGAATCCCCATTGCTGCCACGGGTCATTCGGTCTCAATACCCTTCCGAATCAGGTCTGATATAACAGGGGTACAACCTAACCAAACACTGCTAGACAGCCCTAGGTATGACAACCAATGACTCGGGAAAGTGTCGATGGGCAACCCCGGAAACATCCCATACTATTTCCGATAATGTCCAAGGACAGAAGTGTCAAAAGAACACCTCCCAATCCCAAACCAAACTTAATCAAACACAGTCTCAGATCAGTCATGACATATACAATCAACAACTCATTATATAAAAGAGAATGTAAAGTCATGATCAAATCATTAAACAATATAGAAATAAGCAATCTCACATAAGTCTAAGTAATAAAAGAAACATGATAAAGAGCTACTATTCTCACAATAGTACATCAGAATATAAAGTGTACAAACAGTAAACAACTCATAGTTTCGTAAAGTAGAAACCAGAGAGTATGCAATCTATGTAGTTAAGGAGATAACTGTCCTTACCTTCTAACTCGCAAAGGAACTTAGAGAATCAAGTAAGACCTTGACTAAACCTGAGAAAAGAGTCTTAAACAAGTGTATACTAAGAGTTGGGAAAGATACATAAAAGGAAAGATCACAATTCAATCAAAACAAACCAAGAATGGGGTTGCTGTACCCATTGGTCGACTGATTGGTCTACTGCCCCAATCGACCAATGAGTCGACCAATAGAGACAGTAGCCTTCAAAAATCATAATTTTTAGAATATGAATCCGAATTTGGTGGTTCAAAAGGGTACAAAATAAGGGGGAAACTTTAATGGAAACATCTAAGTCTATAGAGGACAACAAACCATTAATCAAATCAAGTTTCCCGGTTACAACTCAGGAACCAGAAAGTTAACCTAATTAGGTTACACATAGATCATGAAGGGAAAAATATAGTATGATCAAGGGTAAGGAATTAAAGATTAATAGGTTACAATTCTAGTAAAGAAAATAAAGTGAGAGTCTTCTAACATGATCAAAATAGGGGTTCTTGATTTTTCCCAAGAAATTAGGGTTTCACCCTTTTTGGCTCCCATGAAAAGGTTGAGAGTTCCGGATGAAGGGAGGTAAATTGTTAGTCAAAAATAACAAGAAGAATCATTCAATGATAAAGTTTAGGTTCACATAAATTTTACCCAAGAGGTTTCCCTCTCATGGGGGATTACCAAAGGTTCTCCAGATGACCACACAAGGTTAGGGTTTCAAGGGTTAGGGTTTC
Organism: Hakea prostrata; assembly: GCF_041222555.1. Classification (NCBI taxonomy): domain Eukaryota; kingdom Viridiplantae; phylum Streptophyta; class Magnoliopsida; order Proteales; family Proteaceae; genus Hakea; species Hakea prostrata. Next base: position 632,991 of record NW_028291123.1, read on the forward strand.
CAGGATTCAACTGACAAGGGTTGAGATCATGATGATGATCATAGATCTCAAGGAACATGATGAAATCATGGAATAGATGGTTGCAAGAATGCAGCATCATCTTCCTAATCTCAATCAAGAACATATTCAAGAAAAGAAAATCAAAGATAGAGAGGAAGGAGATCATACACATACCTTTGATGCAGGACGATGAAGATTGCTTGAGTTCTTGTGAGATATCAACCAAGGATGCAAGGGAATCGATTAGAATAGGGTTCTAACTCGTTCTAGAGGCTTAGGAGGCAGATGAGGCGGAGTATTCCCGAGACTAAACTTAAATAGAGTAGCCACGACCTAAATTTCAAAAACATAATCAATTGGTCGATTGATTGGTCGACTGGTCCAGTCGACCAATGAGTCGACCAATCAAAACAGCAACTTCAAAACAGGGAATTGAAGGCTCAGATCAAATCCAAACATCAAGGGGTTTTGCACACACCTAAAGTGACATACCTAGTAGGTAGAAATGCCTTCGAACCAATACAGAGAGCACTCCAAGTCCATCAACTAATCCAATCTTCATCAGAGTGCAGTTTCCATAGAAGGGATACTGACATCCACACTCAAGGATTCCACTCCAGCCATCAAGTCTTCTACTGAAATGGCCCAAAGCTGACTTCTTGCCTTACTTCAGGTTACTGGACCTACAAACAACAGGGTTTCCGGGTCAGGGTTAGGGCTGGATTTCACATTATCCGAGTGGTTTTCTCATCAATTTCTTATCACAGCAACTGCTTAAACATTTATAGATTTTTTTTCTTCGGTTTTTATATTTTTTTCTCAATCGTTTTTTCAAGTATCTTGAAACCTCTTGAACTGGTGCTCTATTTTGGTTTTTTCCATGATTTTCTTAGCTGCAATTTAATCGTAGAAATGTTTCATCTACTTCTTTTCTCTCCCTGAACTGGTTTCTAGTTTTTTCTTTTTGTCTGGTTTTTTCTTAAGGATGTATTGTATGTTAACCGTTTGGAATATCCCTTTTCCCCCATCATTACCTGAACTTCTGTTAATTTTAATGCTGCTCTATCTTGTTCGTTATTCTCCCTCCCTTGTTTTCTCTATGATTTGTTTACACCTATGATTGCTTCCATCGTTGATGCAGGTAATATATGCTTTTTGTTAGATTTGTAGATCTTCATGTATATAATTGTGAGCTTTCTGCTTCTCATTAGCCATTTCGATCTGCCTTTTGGTTTATCTTGTTTTGTTATTTTCCTCTATTTCAACATGGTATGTTTTTCCTCTATTCTATTCGGTGGTTCTATCTGCAGGTTCTCTTACTTTTGTTTCTTTCTCTTTTATTAGGCTGCCGTAGATGTTTGATTATCATATTGCATTGTAACCGTAGAATGTTTCTCTAATTTTTCTTCACATCCCCAAATCCCCAAATCATGGCTATGTATGTTAATCTTCCGAAATGCTATTGAATGCTTAAGTCATTTGATATGCTATTGAATTCTCTCTCTCTACTGTTCCTCTTCCCTTTTTATCTGTTTTAGTTTTTATCTTCCCATCCCCTTCTTAGTCATTAGTTTTAATATTTTATCATCTGGTTTTCCCTCCCCAATATCTCTGTGTTAGTTGTCACCATCGTTTCAGGTAGTTTTCATTTTTCTATTTGGATTGGGAATTATCATGTGTTCATAGATGGTCTACAGGAGTGTTAGAGGTCAAGCTACAAGAAGGTTTAAGGAAATTCTGAGATATTGGGGAAGGATGATTTCCCACACTGAAAGGGTGAGGCTTGCTGCCCTTAATTAGCCCCCAAGATCTCCATGAGGCTATTAGCATGGAATTGTCAGGGACTTGGCCCCTGACTCAACAATACTTACAGAAGCTCTGTAGGAAGGTTGGGCCTAGTATGATTTTTCTACTTGAAACCAAACATCAAAATGCTGGAATTTTTAGAGTATCAAGGAAACTTAGGTTTGATAACTATTTTTGTGTGGATGCAATTGGCAATTCAGGCAGCATTGGTGTAATGTGGAATGGTAATATTTCTGTCACAGTTCTAATATTGTTGATTTGCTAATTGTGATGGTTTCTTCTGGTGTAGAGTTTCGCCTGACACTCATGTATGGACACCCCTTGGTGGAGCAGCGAGCAAGAATTTGGGCGGAATTTACACAATTGGGTCTATCAGTAAGTTCTCCTTGGTTAGTTCTAGGTGATTTTAATGAGACTTTTAATAATGATGAGAAGTTAGGAGGTAGACCTAAACCCTTGGGTCAAATGGACAGATTTAGAAATGCTATTGAATCTTGTAATATTCTTGAGGTTAAATGCACGGGTCCAAAGTTCTCCTGGTCCAATAAAAGACAAGCGACTAATTTGGTCAAAGAATGCCAAGACAGGGCTTTCATCAATATGGACTTTCTTGATTTATTTGGAAGTATCCAAGGTCATAGACATGCTATAGTGGGATCGGATCATACCCCTTTAGAGGTATCTCTACACCCACCAAATAAATGCCCCATGAGATTTCATTATGAGACCAAATGGGAAGATCACCAAGACCTTACTTCTCAAATTTCCTTTAGTTGGAACTCACCCAACTTTGGCTCCCCTGCAAACAGATTGCATCAAAAGATTAAGAATTGCACAAAATCCTTAAGGTCATGGAGTAAAGCTACTTTCCATAATGCCTTAAAGGAATTTTCTAGGTTATCCCAATTGTTGGAAGAGTGTCAGACCAAATCTGTTTCTGACAGTTCTGCTAAGGAAGAATTTGAGTTGAAAAGAGAAATTGAGAAACAATTATTAGCAGAAGAAAAATTTTGGTGCCAGAGATCTAGAGTCCAATGGTTACAAGAAGGTGATAGAAATACAAAGTTTTTCCATGCTTCCACTGCACAAAGGAGGCAAGAAAATTCTATCACAAAAATTAAAGACCATCTGGGTAACTGGTTGTCTAAAGACTCTCAAATCAATTCTGCAATATGGTTTCATTTCAATTCCCTTTTCACCACTTTTCACCCTATCCCTCCCCATGACTTTCTCAGTAGCACTCTTGCATGCATTACAGCTTCAGATAACTCTCTTCTTTGCTCACTTTTTTCTCTTGATGAGATTAAAAGAACTTTGTTTCAAATGAAGGGCACCAAGGCCCCTGGATATGATGGGCTCCCTGCTAGGTTCTTTCAAAGGCACTGGGATATCATTGGCAATGATCTCACCCTTGCTGTGCAACACTTTTTTTAATGGGGGTTTTATGCTGCGTAGTCTTAATAAAACCATTATTTCCCTAATTCCTAAAAGAACTCACCCTTAGGATGTCTCTCACTTTAGACCCATCAGTCTATGCACTACTCCATATAAAGTCATAGCAAAATGTTTGGCTAATCGATTAAAACCCATTTTGAGGTCCATTATTAGTCAGACTCAAAGTGTAAAATCCAGCCCTATCCTAACCCGGATCCACTGTTGTTTTTAGGTCTGAAGACCCGAAGCGGTGGACCCTTTTGATTGATAATTATGAGTCGGAGACCGAGCCCATGAACATTGACGATGATACCCCTTACTTGAGTACATTGTCGGTATTTAATGGAAGTCTGCACATCGGAGAAGAATGATTTAGTTGATGTACCTAATGGACTCCCGTGCACAATCCGAAGGTATTTCCCGAAACTAGACTTCTTGATTGAATTGTAAAAGAAAACCCCCATCCAATTTGACCTTGTGTAGCCCTTCAAAACCCTATGTGAAGTTGCTGAACTAAACCTAACTTTTCTGTTGAAAAACATTTTGGTCGATCCTCTTTGATCGATGCCATCGACCAAGGACCATCGACCAAAGTTCCCCAGTTAGACAAGTTAATGATTCTTGGAATATTCCATATTCTATTTATACTAGCCTCGTGTTTTGAGCCCTATTGCAATCATTTTCATTCCTGAGAACATGGGGGGAGCTTCCCAAAGCAACTCCTAGGCACTTGTGAAGGAGATTCCACCAAAACTCATTGTTAATCTTTGTTTCTTGTCTCCATCTACAACTTCAAGGTATGATTCATCACTTCCACTCTCTATTCTATCCTTTTCTATTCTTTTCTACCTCTCTCTTGCTGTTGAGACCTTGGAGATGATGCTACAACCTTGCAACCATCACTCCAAGTGTCCACTCATGCTTAACCTATGATCCTCTCACTTGTCTATTGATGCCATGCCCCCCATTTCAAGCCTAGCATATACATTCTTTGATTTTCTTCTTAACATCATGCCTTCTTGTACAAAACTGAGGTATATGGTATGCTATGTACATGTTTATCACTAGCATATGATCCTAATCGAATTTCTATAAGTTCCCTTAGTTAATGCATACCTTTTCATGTCGATGCAATCAATTTCATTCCATGCTATGATGCTTGTCTCTTGAACTTAGTAGCTCAATTTGGGGCTTTATATTTAGACCATTAGATTATGTAATTTCCTTGATTTGTAGTGTTCTCACACTGTTATTAAACATCCCTCCAAGTTCCGGATCGATCCGAACCCCAGAAGACCAATTTCGGACCAAAATCCCCTATTATGTCCCGAAGATATTTTGGTCGATCCTTTTTGGTCGATGCCATCGACCAAGGACCATCGACCAAACTTGTTGCTAACAGCACCTTAGCCAGTTTTGACCCGTTCGACATCCGATCTTCTCGATTCCTTCTCTAACTTCTTGTTTATGTTTGTTTAGGGTCTTAACATTACTTCTGGACCATTTCTTGGTAATTCTCGATTCATCATCAACTCAATCTAAGGTAAGGATGGTTATCTCCATAAACACTTAGGCCATGAACTTATGTTTGGTGCCTATACCTAATGAACCTAGTCTCTTAATTGCTTTTGATTAATATGGGACTGCTATACATGTTTTAGAACAGTAGTATTGTGATTCCTTATACTCTTGTTAGAATGTTATTATTCTTGTTATTTATATTCATGATGGATCAATTCAATATTATGATTTAACTTGTATCATGATGATGTATCAAATGTATGAGATATGATGGACTTGGGTATGTGATTGCCTAGGTATAACTTGGGATTGGGAAGTGTCCTATTGACACTTCTGTCCTTGGGCATCGGAGGGTATAGTATGGGATGTTCTCCGAAGGTGCCTATCGACACTTTCCCAGGTTATTGGATGACATAAATAGGATTGTCTAGTTGTGTGGCTAGGATTGCCCTTGTCGTGTCAGACCCGAATCGGAAGGGCATTGAGACCGAACGACCCGTGGTAGTGTATGGTTTGATGGGCGCTCAAGACCGGTAACCAACCCAGGAGAGGACATAAACCATGCTACGGATACCCAGAAGGGGCCATTTATTGGTAGGGTTGCAAATAGCTAGACTTGGGCTCACGGGCGCTCAAGACCAGTAACCAACCCGTGAGAGGACGTGAGAGCTTCCCGTTTACTATTTGTGGATGACCAATAGGGTTGATGAGTCCGTAATCTGGAATTACGCTGACTCTAGTGTGAAGGATACTAGAAAGGATCACCTGGGGCGAGGAATGGACGTATCTGGATCTGAGTTGATATGACTAAGTAAATGACTTGCATTGGGCTAGGCTTTACTGTGACATGCGCCAATACTTATACCAAATGGTGATGTGAGAGAGCGGTGACTGATTTCCCCTACCATGGTTTGAGAGGACATTACCCAATTACTACGGCATTCCCAAGATACAGAATGGGTTGAGGGAGAGTGATTGACTACCCAAAGAAGTATGGTGCTATTACTTAAAGCATGTCTACCATAGAGACTAGCATTCATAGAGTTAGAATCATATTTGCATCATATGTCTCAAATCATATTGCATTATGTTATGATTTGTATTTATATGATTTTGGATTATGGAATAACTGCTTTGTTGAGTTCTTTTGAACTCATTCCTTTTGTGCAATTGTTGTTAGATTATCCTGCAGATACCGAAGATTCTGATGGCTCATTCTACGAGACAGACCTTGATTCCTCATACTACCCTCTGGGTGGTAGCTACGGTGAGGATCAAGGTTATAGTGCCGAAGAGGATTATCCTGTGTACCAGGGTTAGCCCCACCATTGTGCGGGAGTGGCCGAGCTAGGCTTTCTTCATCCACACCTATGAGGAGTTAGGATAGAAGAAACCCTTGTTTAGTGCCCCATTTCCCTGGTTTATTATGGAACAATTGGTTATGTAATTAACTTTCTCTGGATTTCTTTTGAACATGGGATTGTAACTAACTTGATTATTACGACATTCCGCTGCTTTGAGAGAGTGATTTTCACTTATTCGCTCACCCTTATGATTTCACTTACACGTTTGATATTATCTATTTTCCGCACTCTGATTAGTTGAATCTTATCTTATTCATGATATCTATTATTCGTTGCTTTTATATTGATTATTATTGTTCATGATTGTGTTATCGTGTATGTGGAAGGCATGGTCCCTCGATGCTTGATCCTTGGACTGTGGATCATATTCTCGGGTATGCCAGATAGGGTATCGGCTGGGTGGATGTGACACAAAGTGCCTTTGTTCCAGGTCGTGCCATTTCTGATAATATCTATCTTGCTCATGAGTACTTACACTTTATGCGCAAATCCAAATCTAAATCTGGATATATGGCTCTTAAGCTGGATCTTTGCAAGGCCTATGACAAATTAGAGTGGTCATACATTGAACATACTTTGAGACATCTAGGGTTTGATTCTAAATGGGTCCAATGGGTTATGCAGTGCATCACCACTGTTGAATATGAAATCAAAATCAATGGTGTCTTGTCCAAACCTATTGTGCCACAAAGAAGGATTAGACAAGATTGTCCTTTAAGCCCTTACATTCTTATCCTCTGCCAAGAGACTTTTTCACAAAGGCTCAGTTCCAATCTTGGTATCCCTCGACTACTGGGTTTTAAGCTCTCCCGTTTTGCTCTAGAAATTAACCATCTCTTTTTTGCTGATGATAGCATGATCTTTTCCCCTGCATCTATTTCTAATGCATCACAGATAAATGTTTTGTTGCAAGATTATGAACAAGTCTTTGGCCTTCACATCAATCTTGAAAAGTTTGTTGTTCTGTTTAGCACTAGAACCCCTCATGACCTCTTGACTGATATAGTCTCTACCATTGATATTAAAGAGGTCAATTCTCATGGAACATATCTAGGTCTTCCTTCATCTATTGGAAAATCTAAAGTGCAGACTTACTCTTTTATTTTGAAGCGTCTAGATTCTAAATTATCTGGGTGGAAGGGGAAATTGCTTTCTCATGCAGGGAAGGAGATTTTAATCAAAGTAGTAGCATTTTCTCTTCATGTCTATGCTACATCGTGTTTTCTCATACCCAATGAAATTTGCAAACAAATGAATCAAATGATCCGACAATTTTTGTGAAAGAATGATCAAGGAAGGGGTATTCATTGGGTAAAATGGGAAACCTTGTGCAAGAGCAAAAGAGATGGAGGCTTGGGGTTCAGGGATGTACATTGTTTCAACAAAGCTCTCCTTGCCAAACAGAATTGGAGACTTTTAACCAACCAAAACTCATTATGGGCCGAAGTGATGCATGCAAAATACATTAAAGACATTCTATTTTTTGAATGTCGTATCCCAAATAATTGTTCATGGGGTTGGAGAAGTATTCTGTCTGGGAGGGATATTCTCAAACAGGGCATTATTAGGCAAGTGGGAAATGGTGCTAATGTGCATATTTTTAAGGACCTATAGCTTCCCTCTTTGCCTTTCCATGGCATTAGTAGTGCCCCTTTGGGACATAGTCCAATATGGATGCAAGAGCTTATTGATTGGGACACTTGCCATTGGAAATTACCTTTACTTCAGTCTCTATTTTCTCCATGTGAGGTTCAAGCTATTTTAACAATTCCTTTATTGTCTCCTAATACTTTAGACTCTTAGATATGGGACAAAACAAAGGATGGTAAGTTCACTGTGAAGTCTGCTTATTATCAATGCTTAGCTATGGCTGATGATCAAGGTCATGTTGCTTCTTCTTCCTCCTCTTCAATATATTGGAAAATTATTTGGCAGATTCCTACTCTTCCAAAGATTAAACAATTTTTGTGGCGATCCTCATATGAGGCTATTGCAATTGGGAGCTCCCTCTTCATGAGAAATGTTTCATTTACCCCTCTGTGTCTAATTTGTGGTCATGGTTCGGAGAATGTATGTCATGCCTTATTTTTTTGTCATCATGCAAAAGAGTGTTGGAGACTATCTCCCCTCCGTATTAATACATCTGATTTTTTAGGGAAAATTTTATTTGATTGGATGGATTTTATCAAAATAAAGTTCAATGGTTGTGACAATTAAACCCTAGTGAATCAGATGTGGAGTGCCTTAGCTTGGTGTATATGGAATACTAGGAATGCTGCACTTTTTAAAGGGATTGATGCCTCCATAATTCATACAATGACTACTTTCTCTTATCTATGTGCAGATATACAATCTCACATTATGGATCTTTAAAGGGCTCATGGGGATCCTCATCTAAGGCCTAGTCATATCGTTTCTGAAGAACTTGCTTTCTTTCAAATTTTCGTTGATGGATCATGGGATAGTTCTTCACATAAAGGAGGTAGAGGGTGCATCATGTGGGACTATAATGGTGGTTTTGTAGCGGCTCAAAGCAGATGTGGTCATAGTGCTTCAGTGGTCATAGTGCTTCAGCAACTTTAGTTGAACTTGAAGCAATTAGAGATGACATTATTCTGGGTTCCTCTTTAGGACGGTTGATTTGCATATTCATTCAAACTATTTACCTGTTGTTAGTGCTCTACAGGGTCTCCACTCATCTTTAGATTGGATGTGTCTCAATTTAGTAGTAGATATTTTGAAACGTTGTTCTTTCTTTCCTAGGGTTTCTTTTAGTTATATTCCTAGAATTGGCAATGGTTTTGCTGATTTCCTTGCTAAGGGTGCTTGCAGATTATCTCCAGATAGATCTTGGTGAGTATTCCACTTTTGTTTGTTGTGGATTCCTCTCGTTTGTATAGGTCCTTTGACCTAAACTCTTTCATTTAATATAATCACTGCTTTTTTGTTTTGGCCAAAAAAAAAAACAAAAAAATACAATCCAACCATTGCATCTTAAGAATTCAACTTTTAAATGGAGCCCATTGCTTTCCTAGGAAGAAAAAAAAACTGAAGTTGTTCATAGAATCATAGCATCCTTTAAGAAGGAAAGAAGCCTGTGTGGATTCCTTACACATGTGTATTTTAATCTTTATATATGCTAGAAAAATCTGATCCATCCATTGAGAATCTTCATGAGCCGTCAACAACTAGTATTACAATAGGAACAAACGATCCGTATGAAACGTTCCACATATAGCACAGTGATTGGTCCACATAATCCCACCCAAAAATAAAAGACCCATAAATCCCTTTCGGAGTTCACAAGCCATCTGATTCCCAAATTCAAAAACCTTCTCTCTCTTGGTCTCTCCCTCTCTCCCCTCAGTCCTTATATATATAGCTTAACTTCTTTCTTTCTTTTCCATCAGACCTAAAATCTATCTAAAGCTTCTATTTTGACTCTCTTTGAGCATCCATGAATTGGTTTTCCAGTCCTTTGTCAGCCATTGCTGCAGGGTCCTTGGGGCTCTTACTGGGTTCTTCTCTTGCAAAAGCTTTTGCTCCTAATCAAAAGGGAAGTAGACATGAAGGAATAGCTGAACAAAACGGAACTCAGGTGGCTACCGGAGAGTCAGCGAATATGAAGAAGTTGTCACCACCAGTGCCGGAGAAGATGCCAAGGTTTGCATTGGAATTAGATGGCTTATACTTCTTTGAGACCGTGGTGACACAGTAGTTATACTTATGGATACAGGAGGAAGCGTTCATCTTCGTTTTCTTTCCCCCCTAATAGAGTGATCTGATTCTTCTGTTAATATCAATTATGTTCTCTGCTTTAAAATTCGAGTTAGGGCAAAGGATATATGTATTCTTTCTTAATTCTTTCGAGTTATACTTGGTGTAATTCATAAGCAATCTTGGTTGCCTCTCTTCAATGAAGTAAAATAGCATTCTTTTTCAATTTTTGGAATTCTTCATCTGCCTGAGCTTCTAGAAACCCTACTCAAATCAAAATTAAATTGCTTGGTTTGGGTGTCTTGTATTCTGTGGGTCCATATAATTATTGTTTTGGTTGTATCTGTAATTGAAACAGGATTTGGGTCAATTACTAGTACTGGGTAAAACTGTAATTACATTGGGATTAGGGTTTTAAGTGTCCCTATAAATAGTCTCTGTCGGATAACCTATAGGCATCAATCTCTGGAGGAGATTGAAGAATCAATCCTGCGCAGGGGATTGGGGAACCCATCCTGGGGATAGGGATTGGGCATGGAAGCAAAGGGTAATGTGGGTGTGAGAGTGGTGTGAGGTTTCCTAGAACTAGTGAAACTATTTTTCTCTCTAGTAGAGACGTAGGCAGGGTTTTGCCGAACCACGTTAAATTCCCCTTGTGTTCTTTGCTTGTGTTCTTCTCTGTTCGTGGTTGTGCATCCATTATCCCTAACAAGTGGTATCAGAGTGAGTCGGTGGATCGTCACTAGAGGTGTGCGAAGATCTAGACAGAAGAGAATAGGTGCCAGGAGAACGGAGAAGGCTTCGACGGTTTGATTGAAGGTACGATTCTAGATCTAGAATCGTTAAGTTTTTTAATATCTTTTTTCTTATAGTTTGATCGGATTAGATCGCTTAAAAAAAAATTGAGAAGAGGGCGTAGGATCTAGAATCGTTAAGTTTTTTAATATTTTTTTTCTTGTAGTTTGATCGGATTAGATCGCTTAAAACAAATTTTGAGAAGAGGGCGGTCCAACTGAAGTTGGATCGTAGGTGTTTGCTCGGTAGAGTGGATTTTTTGAAGTTTTTTTTTACTTTTTTTCTTTAAAGTGGTTACATATCTTTTGAAAGAAAAAAAAAAAAAAAGGGTAATTTTCATCTGGACCCCCTGAGGTTTTATCTCTGTCATTTTTAGTCCAAAGAAATGGATACTTTGCATTTGCCTCCCCTGAGGTATCCAATAAAGTTAATTAAGGACAAATTGTGATTTTTATGACCAAAATACCCTTGTATCTATTATACCGTAAGATTGCATCATATTTTCACAATTAAATCCAAGGGTGAGAATTAAAAAAAAGTATTTATCAATTATTAAATCTTTGAATATAAAAATATTTTAAATTTTACATTTTAATGATTTAAACTTTCTTAAATTTTCTTCCCAATCGTTACGTCTTCTTCATCTTCTTCATCTCTGGTTTCGCCATGGCCAACTGATCTTTAAACCCTAAATGGGGGAAAGAAAAAAACTCTACGAAAACCAATACACCAACAGAAACCCTAGGTCTAATCGGATTTGCACAGCTCACATCGGCTCACCAATTCGAAGGTGGATGAAGGGAATTGCAATTGGCCCACGAACGAGTCTCTGGAGAACTCACTCATCTCTGCCTGGATTGCCCAGATTGACAGTTAATGATGTTAGGTCGTTTCCTTCTTTACTTTGTTTATAAAACACTTTCATCTATTTGTGAATCTTGATATCAATGGGATTCAAAGTAGAAGAAATAGTTGCAGGTATGGTTAATTTGCGATCAATGCTTACTCTGCGCCTAAATCTCTCCGCAGTTCAGGCGGAATGATTCTTCACGAAGTTCATTGAGAAAGAGGTGAGCCGATGTGCAAATCCGATTAGACCTAGGGTTTCTGTTGGTGTATTGGTTTTTGTAGAGTTTTTTTCTTTCCCCCATTTAGGGTTTAAAGATCTGTTGGCCATGGCAGAAACAGAGATAAAGAAGATGAAGACGAAGAAGACGTAACGATTGGGAAGAAAATTTAAGAAAGTTTAAATCGTTAAAATGTAAAATTTAAAATATTTTTATATTCAAAGATTTAATAATTGATAAATATTTTTTTTAATTCTCACCCTTGGATTTAATTGTGAAAATATGATGCAATCTTACAGTATAATAGATACAAGGGTATTTTGGTCATAAAAGTCATAATTTGTCCTTAATTAACTTTATTGGATACCTCAGGGGAGGCAGATGCAAAGTATCCATTTCTTTGGACTAAAAATGACAGAGATCAAACCTCAGGGGGTCCAGATGAAAATTACCCAAAAAAAAAAAAAGTTGAGAAGTTGAGTTTGGAGAACGTGGAAAGTGGAACCGTAGAAAAAAAAATCAATCCTTGTGGGAAAAAGACGGAAAAAACGGATTTCCCTTTTTTTGTTTTTTTGTTTTTTTGTTTTTTTTTTTTTTTTTTTTGGTTATTAGACCATATCGTACAAGTGTTCCACAGGATTTTGTACGAAGGTTTTTTGTACGGAGTACCTAAGGTTTTTGGGCGTTTCGGACTCAGTGGAAGTGACGGATCGAGGAGATTTTGTTCCGTTGGTATTGATTTTGTGAGTTCAAATGGAAATCAATGGTGAGGTTCTTTCAGAAATTTCTCCAATAAACCGCATATATTGAGAAGGAAAATAACTTTTCTTGATTTATTGACAACAATTTGCAGAAGAGATTTGTGTTCTTTCAAACGCATAACGAAAACCCTTGTGAAATCGACAATAATATTTTTGTTATTTTATTTATTTTATTATATATATATTTTTTAATTTCTTGATTAGGGTTATCCAAGCAACCTGATTTGCCCAGCCCAATTAAGGTTAATCAGGGGTAGATGAACAGGGAACCCTGACAAGGTAGCATTTGTGGTGACAGTCCTTGGACTGGTGTAGGGTTTGGGTTGAGATTTATATATCCTATAGCCTTTTTTCCCTTATCTTTTAGATTTAATAGAAAGAAAAGGGAAAAAAATCAGATGAATTATAATTGAGTATTAATAGGTTTTCTCTTTTCCCTTTTGTTGTCTTTTAAGTCAAGTAATACTCTGATGCTCACTCTATTTGTATTAAACTCTATTCTTTTTTGGATGGTAAAATGAGGGAAGGTGATGGGGGAGGCTTTTCCTTCTAAAAGTCCATTTTAGTTTCTTTGGAAGGAAATTAATCTCCTCGATGATCATTGTGTTAGCCTCCTAGGATTTGGGTTTTTCGTTTTCAGTTGCGACACATGAGTATCGATTAGACTTAAAAGACATGACTAAGAGAATCGATTTACGATATAATAAGGGTTGAGAATTCTCAATAGTGCCAAGAGTGCCAATAATCGAGATATTTTATAAGAACAAATCTTGGCCTTATATTTAAATTATATGTAAAACACTAACCCTAGGATGTAGTTAAAAAGTGTGCATAAGCTGGCCTGACAAAGATATCTTGTTCAAATTTAAGACATGAAACATCTTTGAATACAATGATTCATTTAGTAGGGGTTGGAAATCATAATTGCAATTCTCTAACTCTTTTGAATGTACTATTCTCATCATGAGGTTGGTGAAGATATGTTGTAAATATGTTTAAAACTTTATATAAATATTTTATTTATTTTAATTGTGTCTTTTATCCATGGTTTTATTTAGTCCCACATCGGGTGGAGAGGATCTGATTATATGGTTTTTATATAGTAAGAGCCCAGGTATTATTAATTTACTTGATACCCTATAGTGACCCTGCCATGATTATATATATATATATATCTATATGACTTGGGACTTGGGACTTGGGACTTGGGACTTGGGACTTGGGACTTGGGACTTGGGCTTGATACGGAAGGCCCAGTTTGTCATGGGCCCTATTCTGGAAAGCCCACTACTGGGTGAATACGTGGAGATGCCATTTGAGTGGCACTCTCCTGTAGGGAGGTCAACTGAATGTACCTTGCTGAAGAGAGTTGAGCTGAAAGGTACCCTCACAGCCTTACCCTTTCACCCACAGCCTTTGGGGCTCTATATAAACTCCATTTCGTGCTCATTCTTGACACACAGAATTCCTCCTCCTCTTTCTCTCTCTCTCTCTCCCTGTTATTCTGTTAAGCAGTGAACATAACTTGATTATACCTTGAGTAAACCTTTCTGGGGTGCAACCTTAAAGGTTTGGGCTGACTGATCTTGGGGTGAAGACACTTTTAGAACCCGTATTGCACAATTCGGGGTGTCTAAATACCTTAAAGAAAGTACTTCATGTATGTTTCAGCTCTAAAGAAGTACTGTGATTACAACAACAGTTCTGGTGTGCGTGCAGATCCCTCAGACGTCAACAACAAGATAGGGTTATTTGATAATTCAACAATTTGGAATCAGAGAATCCCAGTTTTAGTCTTGTACTCTCTCTATCCTTCCCTACTAGAATTGATCTTCCAAAGTTTCTTCCAAGTAGCCAAAATTGAAGCTACAACACAAGACTAGTGGTTAATTGTGAATATGTAGCCAACCCAGGAATTTGTTGTACAAGATCCACTACATACCATGGCACCCGATACATCTTCTCTGTCATCTTAATAGCCGACTCAGGATCAGATTGTATTTGGACTCTGTAGTGCCCCGAATTGATGCATTGTTAATAAATCCACATGCCATGTTGAATATTCTGTCCAGTTCTCCTTTGCCTGATACACTTTTGAACACATTAGAGTAGTAGTATGTTCATTTGTATCTTGGGTCAAAGGTCGGCATATGCGTTTTGAATTTGCCTTAAACTTAGGCAGGTATTGTATTGTCTCTTCTAGTTCTGGGGGACTAATTTTAAGTTCCTTCAGCTATTTAAGTTCCTTCCAGTTCTGTTGGATTTGGTTGTACGTTAGAGAAAACAATGTCATTTCTGCCATCCAAACAACATAGCATGTAAATAAAATAAAAAAAAGACACAACAACAATAAAAAAAACCAGCATAGCGTAGCTCTATCAAACTGATGATTACAAAATTGGCTGCAAAGATTAGGTAATAAGGGCATGTTTGGTTACATGAATTCAGAGATTTGAAATCTCTAGATTCAAAAATGGGAGATTTATACACATTTGGTTGTGTGAATCTCTGGATTCATGAAATCTAGGGATTCATATTTTTACACTAAAAATGTGAATCTGTAGATTTATAGGTATGAGGTGAAATCCAGAGACTTCACCCTGAATTTCACCCTTATTATAAAAACGTTAAACATTTGGACCATGACTCCATAGATGTTTTTTCATGATGAATCTACAGATTTCATTCCAAAGATTTAGGCTAACCAAACAATTAATTTTAGAAACCATGACTCCATAAATTTGGAATCTATAGAATTTAAATCTCCAAACTCAAGTAACCAAACAAACCCTAAATCAGTCTAAGGGAATTGCTCTGACTTGATTAACCGTAATAAATATGTTGAACTGACCCTATACCCCATCAATTATCCATAGCCAACTTTGGCCAAACTGTGGAAAAACCATTAGATCAACCATTTCATTTTTTCTCTAAAAAGGGTCGACAGTCGGATTTGGAAAGCAATAATTGGCAACGAAAAAAATCTGAAATTGAAAATCGAAAAATAAAAAAATGACAATCAGCAATCAATAATTAGAAAGTTTATCAGATCAAATAATTATCGGATATCCGATAAAGTTCGGATTCAAATTAGGATACCTTTTGTAAATTTCTGCTAGATATCAAATCAAGATTCGGATAGCGGTTTTGCTCATCGGATTCAGGTACTGGTGTATCTTAGCCGAATCCAATCTATTTATAGGTCTACCTTTTAGGAACCTATTCAGAAAGAAGAAAAAAAAATTTGAGGGGGGGGGAGGTATGTGAGACTGTTATAATAAATTAATAAAATAATAAAAAATTATGTATATTTTTTAAAGGATTGAAATAAAGAAGGGTACTATTAAGAATTTTTAAACATAATACATACTAACTCATCGCTTTGCCTTATTAGTCTAACAATAGAGGTACAATTGTTATATTTAAGGGGTGAAATATTGCTGAATTCGGGGTTCTTACTGGCTGGCAAAACTAGTGAGCCCCCAAAATGTCAGTGATATTTCGCCAACATTTCAAGGGTATTTCAGTTGGAGGAAAAAAAGAAGAGTTTTAAGGAATGAACAATGGCAGTGGTGGTTCATCTTCGATCTCAATATCCTCAAATCAACTACTTTTCTACCCTCACGGCAGTGCCCCTTTCATTTCGTCACTCAAGGTCCTCCATCAAATTCCTATCTTTTAAAAGGATATAGGATTTATTTATTGTATATATTTTTTGAGTCTTTCTGGTTGTTCCTGCTTTTGGCTAGAGATTTAACTCACGTTTTAGCTAGGTTCTTACAAATATGATTTTTCAGTTGTTTCTGTCACACCCCACCCAACTGGTTCCAAACATATCCGAATACCTGTGGAGGTGATAAACTATAGAGTCTAGGTTCACAACTAACCCATAACCATATAACACAATATAGCATAATCCAAGAGTAGAAAAGGAAATAAAATATAAAATATCAAGGTATCAAATTTATTACAGTTAACCTCAAATATTACTCAAAGTTAGTCAAAATCATAATTAGAGTTTAAACAAGGAAATTTTATTAATAGTGGAAATCTAAAAGTTCTCAAAGAAAATCAAGAATATAAGTAGTACCCCTGCCTAACAAATAAATAAAGTACATAAGTGATCGTAACTAAGGCAACTACTTTCTCATAAGGTATCTCAATGGCTTCAAAAGAGCTAGCCTCCATAGGTGCAGTCCGAGCAAGGATAGAACTCTGCGTGTACCTCGGTGTCCTCGCTTGCCGGTCCCTCGCAGGACTTCACAGGTGGTGAACTCACCAAGTAAACGGGGTCCTCATAACTTGAAACAAAATCTAAGAAGAATATATATATTGGAGGGAGTTCCAAAAAACTTAGTGAGGTCAACATAATCATACATCATGCATCAATCACAACATTCATATGGAATATAATTACAATGAGATAATAAGTGAGGAGGCAAGTATTTTCCTAGACTCTAACAAATGTAGTCTCTATAGCAAACACACATTAAGTTACAACATCAGCCTTCTCTAGGTAGTCTCGTCACTCTCCCTTACAGCACTCAAGCCGTCTTTTGGGTTCTCCACGGCAAATGGGATTAGGTCACATCATATTTGTGGCTTCGGATTAGGTCACCACTGTCTCACCAAAACCATTTGGTCTGAGAACTAGCACGTGTTAGGGATAAGTTTAGCCCAAATGCAAGGTCAATTATGTCTTATGCTACATGTGATTCAGATATCGTCCCATGCCTAGTGCCTTTTTGGTTTGCTTATCCTTCTCACCTAGGAATGCTAGTCCTCATGGCACTCAAACCATCTTTTGGACTACCATTCCTTAACCCTATGGTCATCCACATACATTGGGGCGGATGTCTCTCATGTCTCCTGACAGCGCTCAAGCCATCTTGGTGGCCCTATGAGCCCAACGCTAGCATATGCAATCCAACCACTACATAATAACAATGGGCATGTATGATGCTCAGAGGACCAAGCCACAACCATCATGGGTCACTTGGCTTCAATACCCTAAAAGGGTAGTAGCACTCAATCGGGTTAATTTAACCAAACATGTTTTGTGATAACCCTCGTATTCCTAACCCAAAACTCGAATTGCAGGTCCGAATACCCAAAGCTTTAGCAGGAAGAAGATGTGAGCCATCTGGCTTGAAATCCATGTTTCGGCCTCAGAGTCCATGGATCTGGATATTGTTGATGAAGAACCTGCCTTTTGGAAACTTGAAGAATATCTAGTCGAAACCTTGATGGATTGGGTAGGTGGATATCCAGTATGAGAAAGGTTGAGTTGGAGGATGTCTGTGAACAAGGTAAGAGCCCTTCACCTATTGTTTAATGTTGTAACTGAGTTAGGGATCATCCGAGAATGCAAAATGCCCAAGTACTGAGAAGTACTAGGGGGCGGTTGCTTAATGTAGTCGATTGACCAAGCGATCAGCCACCCTGACAATCGATTGAAAAATTGTGCCTGAAAACCCTATTTGCCCCCAACACTTTATTTAAAGCCTTCCACCACCTAATTCCCTTTTATTTTATTCTTGGAGGCCACCATAGACTGAGAAGAGTTAGAGAGCACGTGGTTGGTGGAAGAGAACCACTTTCCATAGGGAATCTTGCGAGTTTGCTTTGATTTTCAGATTCAAGTGGAGGTTAATTTAACCACTTTCTTATTCTATTGAATTTTATCTTGTTAGGGAACAGTTAATCTTCCTCTAAATTTTGTGATAGTGATTTCGATTAGTTTGGTCATTTTCCATCAATGATCTCAATTGGATCATTTCAAGAGGATGGATTTTATCGGAGAAGAGGATGTGGATCTAAACTATTCCTTTATGTGATCTATAGTCTAAGTGACCTCTTTGGAGTTCTAAAGACATGATTTAGACTTAGACTAACCCAAAATCAAACCAAAGATGGGTGATCAAAAGTCTGAAATAAAGGTCACTTAGAATTTTTCCTGAGAGTGGGGCGGTCACTTAGGGCGATCGATCAACTGACCAACCACCTTAACCGACATGTTAGGTCTCCGAGGCTGTATTGATGTTGTCTTTGCCCAGTTTGACCCTCAAACCCTAATGTAATTTCATATTCTTAACCTAGGGGTTTGTGTGTTTTATTTATTACTGATATTGTAACTATGATCTTATGGTTGTGGATCACAATCATGGGTTGTCGGGGTGGATCTAATGCGGTCGAATGGGGTGTGACACATTTAGACACCTACTGACCATGCACCTAATGAGTTTATGTGGATGCATAGGCTATAAAACCTCACTTTACCTTGTATCTGTGCAAAGTCCCACAACAGTTTATAGGAATATAAACATGACATTGCAATCACAAGAAAATTAAATACACAATATATGATAGTGTTCCTCACATGTTAATGCCAATAATGATCTCCAAAAGCCCAAGAAATCCACAAATCAACAGTGTAAACAAGCTATAAGCACCTTAGAAGCATAAAGACTAAATTAGATTTTGATCGGGAATCAAACTGGGCATCAAAAGAACCAAAACTTGCACACCCGGCCACTCAAACCTACCAGGGCTGGTCAACCACCCCCTGGGCTGCAACAAAAAAGCCCTAGTTTGAGCTCATTTTGAAATAAAATCCATTGGGGAGGGGGTTTAGACTTCAATAGAACAAAAGTATTGTCCCTAAAACACCTTCCAATCACATTCCAATTAGTCCAAAATCGAAAAGGAAATTGGTTCCCAAAGAGTTGGCCGCGGGCATCTTAGAGAGGATGAATTAGTTTCAAAATGAAAAGTTAACATGATTTTTGCTGAATAGGGTTGAGAAACATGAACAGGGACAAGAATAAGCATTCATTACCACCCAATTTCTGCAACTACCATCATTATTACAAACATCTATCAAAATACTATGAAAAGTGGTTGGAATAAAGGCTCTCTAGAGTCCTCTTATCTTCACACATGATTATCCTCGCAAATTGTGCTTCACCACAACCTCACGTGCAAGAATCTCCCCAAATTTCAAGCACCTCTCCTCTCCCATGCTCTCAGCCTCCCACTAGCATAAACAATTTGTTTATGAGGTGAGAAAACCGTAAAATAGGATTTCTCGACCCAAATTCTCAAAAATGCCCCTTTTATGGGCAGGGCGCAATTGATGAAACCGAGAACCCGGCCAAATCAACCAGTCCTATATCATCCTCATACAAACCCAGTTTCAGTGAGCTTCAAAGGGTGGAAAGCTTTAAACATTTCTGAATCAATGGTATACACCTTGTCATGCATGCTAGCATCTCATTTTTTATGCCTTCAAGACTAACTTTCTCTCTCCTCTTGAAGTCAAATAGGGTGGTTGGTTCTTCTTCTAGTTCATCCAAGTCCATAGGTTCAATTCCCAAACTCCAGGGCTAAACTCAAATGGCCCATAGTTCCCTTCTACTAGAACTCTAGATTCGAAGACTTGAAATGATGGGTTATTGGGTTAGGATTTTAGTGGATTTTACATCCCCTCTACAAGAAATTTTGTCCTTGAAATTGATGTACCTGAGGCTCCAAAGAGGGTTGGACACTTTGCTCACGTCTCATCTTCTTTCTCCCTTGATGCTTCCTCAAAAGTATGGTTCTTCCATCGAATCTTCACCAATGGCATGGTTTGGTTTCAAAGTTGCTTGTCCTTGCAATCTAAAATTTTCAGCCGGTTCTTCTTCATAAAAAAGGTTTGCACTCAAACCTTTGGGCTCTTTTGGTAGGAAGTGTTCTAGGTTCTCTATGCACTGATGAAGCATGAGAACGAGAAACAACTCATTCACACCGGCTAAAGATGAAGGAAGTGCCAACCGATATGCAACAAGTCCCACCTTCTCTACAATTTCAAAAGGTTTGATATATCTTGAACTAAGCTTCCCCTTGATGTTGAACCTCATCACACCTTTCACCGGCGATACCTTTAAGAAAGCTCACTCACCTACTTGAACTCAAGGTCTATCCTTCGCTTATCTGCACAAGATTTCTTCCTAGACTGAGCTATTTTGATTCTCTCCCTAATCAAATCAACCATAGCCCCAGTGGCTTCTATCAACTCTGGGCCAAAAACTCTATGCTCTCCAGCTTCATCCCAATACAAAGGTGTCCAACATGTTCATCCATACAATGCCTTGAACTGTTCCATGCCAATTTTGGATTGATAGTTGTTGTAGTAGGCAAACTCTACCAATACTAGGTGCTCGTCCCAGTTTCTGCCCATATCAACTACACATGCATGAAGCATAGCTTACAAAATCTAGGTTGTTCTCTTTGGGGCTATGGATCACACCTCCAAGTATTCAAGATAAGGTACCGGCTGGAGCGATGTGACACAGTTGAGTGTCTTGCTCATGATTTGCTTCCTCCCTTCATCTGGCAGCCAGAGAGTGAACAACTCTGTTCATGCAACCTAGAGGGGGGTGATTAGGTTGTACCTCATGGATTATACCAAATTCTCGGTTTGATTGCAATTTCAAGGTAAATTGACAGTTTTAACGAAATTCAGTAAATACAAGCAACCACAACACAAGAATTTATAGTGGTTCAACTTTACAAGTCTACGTCCACTCCTCTCTTAGCCTCAAAAGAGTATTCCACTAATGGATCTCTTTCAATACGATGGTTAGAGAGTCAAACCCTTACAATCTTTGTTGCGGGGCAAGAGTACCCTTTACAATCTTTGTTCACGGGCGAGAGCACCCAAGCAATCTTTATTCATGGGCAAAAGCACCCAAACAATCTTTGTTCATGGGCAAGAGCACCCAATGACCAATTCCAATCTACCTAGACTAGAATTGAAACAATTTACAAAAGAAGGGATGTTACCTTAACAATTGGTTTGACACTTTACCTCTTGTGTGAGTGTGATGCCATGTGAGTTGTATGCTCAAATGGAAATGTATGCACCACTGACACCTTTAATCACCTCAAGCTTGGCTTCCACAAGCTTAGAAACACCTTGGTATATTTCTTCAAGGTTGGGAGACGGTGAGAGGCCAAGCACAATGCCTTTAATCACCTCGAGCTTGGTTTCCACAAGCTTGCTTAATACCTTGGAATGTTCTTCAAGGTTGGGGAGAAGGTGAGAGGCAAAGCACAAGGCTTTCTTGCAATTTGAGAGCTAAGGATCACTTGGGAGTGGGTGATCAAGTGTAAGTGTTCAACCTCTCAAAAGAGGTGAATTGGGCTTATATAGAAAACCTTAGAGTGCCTAAACCCAATCACCAACGGATAGAAAACGGACATAATTTTTGTCATATTTTCAGCCCAAAAAGTCGTCTGTCTGGTCAGACGGTCGTCCGTCTGGAAAAAATCCGTTAAAAACTAGCTGTTATGACTTAGTCAGGGCCAAACGGTCGTCCGTCTGGCTTGACTAGCACAGATGGAATTCCGTCTCCCAGACAGGAATTCCGTCTGGCTTACTATGTTCAAAAACACTGTGAACTGCAAACAGATGGTCGACCGTCTGGTGCAATTTTACTGAATCAAGTAGGGGCTGGGACTTGGCTTGGGTTTTTGGACTTTTTGGTCAACCCTAAGCATTGTACACCTCACTAACATGTCCTAGGTCACTCTAGTAGCATGAGTTACATATTATCAATGCATTTACATAAATGTGTATACGAGAGTGTCCTAAGCCCTAATTCAGCCTAAGTCTTGATAAATGAAGTTCTTGAGTCTTCTTGTATTACATTCTTCATGATTATCTTCATGTCCATCTTGGCATGGTCTTGGTTTTGGCTTGTCTTGAGCATATGGCTTTGACTTGGAGTTGGTACACTTGTTTCTCATCTTGAACTAAAACAAACACAATCAATATAGCCATTAGTAATTTATGTTTGTTATCATCAAAACCAATGGAGGCTGATGTGGTAAATGCGGACATGGCATTTTCCAACAATCTCCCCCTTTTTGATGATGACAAACATACAAGTGATGGAATGATAGAAGACTATAAAAACTACCATTCATGCACTTGGATAATCATATAGCCATGAAGTATACTAATTAACCCCATACTTTGGAGCAATTCATAAATCATCATGTGAGTCTCATATGACATATGCATTAAACATCATGCTAATATGTTTCCAAACTTCATGCTATTAACATTTACAGTCTAAAGGGAATTTTAACTGACAATATTTTCTCCCCCTTTGTCATGAACAAAAAGGAGAAGAAAACATGGCATGCTCCCCCTAAACATGAGCTTCTCTTTCAATAAGAACAAGATGACAGTAGAGAAGAGAAACAAAAATTTGCATTTCATACCAAGACATGTCATTTACATCAATAGTACCAAGATTCATGTATAAAGACAAGTATTCACAAGAACTATTCAATCATAACATGAAACAAGAGCTGGTCAACGAGAGGAATTTGCATAAAGCAAAAGATAACTGAAGCTAGTCTTCATCTTTGCTGCCCTCTTCTTTATCTCCACTACCATCTTCGCTACCACTGCCACTTGCCTCAACATCTTCTTCATCTCCTTTCTCATCCTCATCTTCTTATTCATCACCTTCCGCATCTTCAACTTCGGGAGACGGTATAGAAGGAATCTTGAGATGAGTCATCATATGTTGCATTGTATGATGAGCCATCATGCCTTCAAGAGTGTCCATGCGAATACCCATCGAGTCAAAACGGGTATCAAAGTGCTGTTGCAGGGAGGGGAGGCGAGAATCAAGGATCTGAAATCTTGACATACTTTGAGGAGACTTTTGATAGACATCATCTATATTAAGATCCTTAGGTGGGGTGTTCTTATAAGTCTAGAGGTGAGATCTCATTCAGTAGAGATCTGGAACAAGATGTGAAATAGAAGGGATAGTGAGAACAATGTTCATCCCTTTGACATAGGAGGTCACTTTTAGATTTTCGCCTGCTCCTTCATGGCGAAGATTTGCATAGAAATGAGTCACAAGTCTAGGATAGGTGACCTCAATGGCATAAAGCATGGGAACCCAGCCTATGGCTTCAAACATATCCTTGATGGGAAATTTGAGAGAAGTCATCAAGGTCAACAGTAGTGCCTTGCTCAATGCTTCGTGCGACAATCTTAGGATATAATTTGTTGGCTTTAATGTTCCTAAACCACTTATCTAGTCTAGGGGAACCTTCAGGGGACTCTAGAAGAGGAAGCACCACCTCGGACTGAAAGGGTTCTTGCGGTGAGACATGATGAGCTGTCAATCATTGAATACACCAATAGTATCGGACCTTAAAGATTTCAATAACAAATGCATAATGGACCTTAAGAAGGATTACTCATGAGTGCTCAAAACTTGTTTTGAGATTCAGGTTTGGCAACTGAAAATCATAAAAGAATCCAAATGTTGGATCATAGTTGAAAATAAGGATCTCAAAGTCTGAGGTTAGATGAAGAGCTAAACCAGATTTTGAGAAATGCAGCAATACTTGCATTTCAAGGTCTTCCATCCACAAGAGCAAAGAATGCAGTCATTAGGATTTGAAAAACAGATTTGCCCTAGAAGCATGTAATCTTCAGAATTTTGAAGAGAATCGATTGTTGTTACTCATCTAGTCTTGTTGTAACCAAAAGAATATGGTTTCAACAAGGAATTCTGAGTATGCTTGATTATAAGGGGATTTTGGAGAGTGAAAAAAGGGGAAATCAAATTTTGGAAGAGACTTTTGTCTGACCAAGTTTAACAGGCCAAAAACAAATCTGTGAAGAGAACTCCTTTGGTGAAGAATCTCATTCTTATAAGAGTTCAAACTAGAGACTGCTGTAATACTATTGGAATCAAATATGATAGCAACTCAATGACTCTAGTAATCCATAGTTTTCAAAAGAACTGTATTTAAGAAGAAAAAAAAAAAGACAGATTTCTTTAACAGATAACCCCTAAACAACAAAGTTTTAGAGAAACTTAATGGCCTCTAAATAGAAATTCATATGTCTTCAAAGGACATTTATCATGTAGCCAAAATAATGTTGTTTCAGACAGAGTTGTTCCTTTAGACAGATAACCTCCAAAAATTTTTGAAGGAAATCAACATGTAACCAAAACTTGTTTTAACCAACATACATTCCAAAGAGTATGGTTTTAACAAGAGTTACAGAGTATGGCTTAACCTATTAGTGAAAAGCAGGGTAGAAACCCAAAATTCAGTATGGTTCAAGTCCAAAAAGATTATGCTGTTTAAGAAATATAGCAACTCAAAGACCCTTAAAAAAATCTTCAAATGATTTGAGATTTATGCATCATATGGATTTGAATTATCCAAGAAATGATGAGGTCTTTGAGGACTTACCAGAAGTACCTGTTTGAGGAGATAGGTAGTCTTGCTGAGGAGAACTTTCACCAAGGTTCTCACACAGGGGATTCTTCTCTTGAGATCTCACACACGCAAGAGAGAGAGCTCTTGAGGACTGCTGTTCGTGGAGTCTCACACAAGCAAGGAGGAAAGGTTTTAAATCATAGGAAAAATACATGCGTGTTTTCAACTTAACCAGACGGACGACTATCTGATCCAGATGGTCGACCGTCTGGTTTACTGTGTTGTTTTTACAACACAGTAAGCCAGATGGAATTTATGTCTGGTAGACGGAATTCCGTCTAGGCTATTTAGCCAGATGGACGACTGTTTGGTTGCTGAACTATCCACTACTTTGAGAGTGGGATTTGGAATAGATTTTTGATGATTTTGTCTATTCTAAGAGGTCAATCAGCCCCAACTCTTTTCTTAGTTCAACAAAACGGTCTTCACTTAGGGATTTGGTAAAAATGTCAACCAATTGATGGTTTGTATCAATGAATTCAAGGACCACTTCATTCTTTTGAATGCAGTCCCTAAGGAAATGATGTCTAATGTCAATTTGCTTGGCTCTTGAGTGAAGCACAGGGTTTTGTCTAAGATTGATGGCACTAGTGCTATCACATTTGATGGGACATTTCTCAAGTTGAACCTTGTAATCTAATAAGGTTGTTTCATCCAAACAACTAGGGCACAGCACTTACTGGCTGCAATGTATTCCGCCTTGGTAGTCGAAAGAGCAACACAGTTTTGTTTCTTGCTGAACCATGACACTAGACATGGTCCAAGCAAGTGACATGTGCCACTTGTGCTCTTCCGGTCAACATGACAACCGGCAAAGTTGGCATCTGAAAAACTCAATAAGTCAAATTCTTGACCTTTAGGATACCACAGTCCTAAGTTTGATGTGCCCTTCAAATATTTGAATATTCTCTTAATGGCACAAGCATGAGATTGTTAAGGATTGGCTTGGTATCTTGCACAAGCACAAACACTAAACATGATGTCCGATCTACTAGCCGTTAAGTATAGAAGGCTTCCAATCATACCTCTATACTTAGTGGCATCAAAAGGCTTCCCATCCTCATCTTTTGATAATTCCAAAGATGTGCTCATGGGTGTTCCACTAGCCTTTTAAGATATTACATCAAATTTCTTTATGAGTTCTTTTATGTACTTGGTTTGACTACTGAAGATGCCATTTTCATTTTGTTTAACTTGTAAACCAAGAAAGAAGGTTAATTCACCCATCATACTCATTTCAAACTCATTTTTCATGCAAGTACTAAACTCATGACATAGGGATTCATTTGTAGCACCAAATATGATATTATCCACATATATTTGTACGATAATAATATCATTTTTCTTGTACTTGACAAACAGTGTGGTATCTACCTTGCCCATTGAGAATCCCTTTTGGACTAAAAATTTACTTAGTCTTTCATACCAAGCTCGTGGGGCTTGTTTAAGTCCATAAAGGACCTTTTTAAGTTTGAAGACATGATTGGGGAAGGTGGAGTCTTCAAAGCCTGGGGGTTGTGCAACATACATTTCCTCCATAATGAATCCATTCAAGAAGGCACTTTTCACATCCATTTGGTACAACTTGAAATTCTTATGGCATGCAAATGCCAATAACATTCTTATGGATTCTAATTAGGTTACGGGTGCATAGGTCTCATCAAAATCAATTCCCTCTTGTTGATTATATCATTGGGCAACCAATCTTGCCTTGTTTCTAACAACTTGACCATTCTCATCAAGCTTGTTTCTAAACACCCATTTGGTGCCTATGATGGTATGGTTTCGAGGTCTTTGAATGAGTTCCCAAACATCATTTCTTTCGAATTTATTCAACTCTTCTTGCATGACCATGATCCGATACCTATCGTTAGGGCCTCTTTAGCATTCTTAGGTTCTATGGTTGACAAGAATGCAACATAGCTGCAAAAGTTTTGAGTTCTTGACCTAGTTTGGATTCCTTGACCTAAGTTACCTATGACTTGTTCAAGAGGATTGTCTTTCCATGGGACTACCTCTTTAGGCAATTCTTGAGAGGGGGTCCCACCATCTTTGGGATCATTTTTTGGGTTTTTTGGAGATAAGTTGTCAACCTTTTCTCTAATGGCATGTTCAATCCTTCCATCATTTTCCTCATCAACTAGAGGTTTGTATTTTTCCTTAGGTGGAGATATATTGAATGAGACATCCATTGATTCTTCCACAACTAGAGTTCTTTTATTTAGCACTCTATATGCTCTTCTGTTTTGGGAATATCCCAAGAACACTCCCTCATCCACTTTTTCTTCAAATTTTCCTTTAGGGTCTCTAGTGTTCAATATAGTGCATTTAAATCCAAATAGTTGGAAGAAATCAACCCTAGGAACTTTGTTATTATACGATTCATATGGTATCTTGTTTAGGAATTTCCTAATTAGGACATGATTCAAGATATAACAAGCGGTGCCTGTGGCTTCCACCCAAAGATACTTTGGCATTGAGAATTCACTAAGCATGGTCCTAGCCATTTCTTGGAGTGACCTATTCTTCCTTTCTACTATTCCATTTGACTGGGGTGTTCTAGGAGTGGAGAAATTATAGTTATGCCCTGTTTATCACAGAATTCTCCAAAGTAGCTATTGTTATCAAACTCCCTCCTAAGGTCACTTTGAATGGTGGTTATGAAGTAACCTTTCTGGTTTTGAATTCTCCTAGCAAGGATGACAAATTCTTCAAAAGCATCATCTTTATGCTTTAGAAATATGGTCCATGTATACCTTGAGTAGTCATCAACTATTACAAAGGTATAGTGTTTACCACCAAGGCTAGTTGTGGGAATTGGTCCAAATAAGTCCATATGTAGGAGTTCTAGTGGTCTACTAGTGGAGACTAAGTTTTTGGACTTATGTGACACTCTAGTTTGTTTTCCCTTTTGACACGCATCACAAAAATAGTTTTTATCAAACTTCATTTTTGGAAGATTTCTAACTAGATTCTTTGATGCAATGGTCTCAATTAGCCTCATGTGATGTGGCCTAATTTTCTATGCCAGACTATAGTTTCTTCATGTGACATAAGGCAAGTCAAGTTAGGAGATGATTCATTGAACACACAAGTGTAAATGTTATCCCTCCTACTATATGATTAGATTTCCATTCATATATTTCACATGTCAACAAGAGACATCAAATGTAACTCTATATCCTATACTTCATAGTTGACTTACACTACGCAAGTTCTAGGACTATTTATCCACTAAATATACATTAGAGATAAAAGCACCTCCAATGTTGATTCGACCAATGCCAACTATCTTTCATTTTCCATTGTCTCCATAGGTGACGCTTCCTCCATCATACGATCAAAGCTTTTGAAGAGCTTTGGATTTGACGTCATATGCTTGGAGCACCCGCTATCGATGTATCATTCACTTCTTTGGATGTTCATTAAGCAAACCTATATAGAAAATAAGGATGTGCATTGGTACCCATGTCTATATGGGTCCATCCTGGTTAGATCCTATTGGTTCCATGTTGAACCAACTAGGTTGATATCCTTTCGGCCTTTGAAACCTTGGGTCACAAATGTCACAAGGTTCTTGGACTTGAGGTCTTTGTTTCCTCTGTCCATTGAGGTTTTGACTTCTTTGCGCATTCATTTAATTAAGTTTTTATAGAAGTTTTCACTTCTTCTAGGCCTTTGATGGTTTGGCATGTATGGCCTGATTGGAGGTTGAGAATGCTAATAATATGCATAGTAAGGATGTGACAAGCTATAATCAAACATCATTTGATTTTCGTTTGGCCAAAATTGGTGATGTTGTTGTCTATGGGCATTTTGATTGCTTTGGGGTTTATGCCACCTAGGGTCATAATAGTTTTGGTATCCTCCATTTCTTCTTGAATAGCCTTGACTTGACTGATTTGGTCTTCTTGTTCTTTGGTCATTCTTTGGCCCATTTTGCCCTTTCCTTTGGGAATTGTGATTTCCTCTTCCAATTTTCCTTTTATTGGTTTGAGGTTGGGTCTTGTTCCCGTTTTGAATGTTCCCTTGAACATTTGTGGGTTTTGAAAAGGGATTCTTGCTAAATGTCCCTTTTTCAAATTGAACTTCCTTCCCCTTTCTAGAAGTTGAAGTTTCACTATAGAATCCGAGTACTTCTTTATCTTGTGGACTCTTTTTGGGGGGGGTTCCTAGAAGATTATCTAGATTACTTTGCCCATTTGTGAATTTCACAAGGGCTTTGTTTAGGTCACTATTCTCTTTTTCTATTTTCTCAATGTACTCCCATAGATCATTTACGGTGTCATTAAGAGATAACACTTCGCCTTCCAAGACCTTGTTTTTCTTTTTGATTTTCTTGCTAAAATTATACAAGGTGTGAAAATCACTTGCTAGGTCTTCTTCATCAATGTTATCTATCTCATTTTCATCATGAATGGAATCAAGACTATCACATCTAGATTTTACCTCATGATCTTGATCTTCATCCATTTTTGCCATCAAGGCTAAGTTGATATTTTCTATTTGGTTTGTTCCTTCATAGATGACTACCAACTTATCATATATTTCTTTTGCATTCAAGCAAATATCACATCCATTATGTACCTTTTCACTTAAGGCACATTGTAGAAACATTTTGGCCTTGTGGTTTGCTTGGGATTTGACTCTGTCAGTTTCATCCCATTCGGTTCTTGGTTTGAGAGGTTTTATTACCATCTTTATCAAATTTGGTAATCTCATTTGGTCCATATGTAATTATGTCCCAAACATCTATATCAATAGTATATATAAAATCCTCAAATCTATTCTTCCAATAAGCAAACCCTTCTCCATCAAAATATAGAGGTCTAGAGGTATTTAGACCGTCGGGTCTTGAAGAGAATTGGTTGGATGATGATGCCATGATCTTTTACTCTTTTAGAGATTGATTTTAATGTTAATTTGAGCTCCCGCTCTGATACCAATTGTTGGTGCAACCTAGAGGGGGTGATTAGGTTGTACCTCGTGGATTATACCAAATTCTCGGTTTGATTGCAATTTCAAGGTAAATTGACAATTTAAATGAAATTCATTAAATACAAGCAATCACAACACAAGAATTTATAATGGTTCGACTTTACAAGTCTACGTCTGCTCCTCTCTTAGCCTCAAAAGAGTATTCCACTAATGGATCTCTTTCAATATGATGGGTAGAGAGTCAAACCCTTACAATCTTTGTTGCGGGGCAAGAGTACCCTTTACAATCTTTGTTCACGGGCAAGAGCACCCAAGCAATCTTTGTTCAAAGGCAAGAGCACCCAAGCAATCCTTTTTCACAGGAAAGAGCACCCAATGACCAATTCCAATCTACCTAGACTAGAATTGAAACAATTTACAAAAGAAAAGATGTTACCTTAACAAGAGGTTTGACACTTTACCTCTTGTGTGAGTGTGATGCAATGTGAGTTGTATGCTCAAATGGAAATGTATGCACCACCGACGCCTTTAACCACCTCAAGCTTGGCTTCCAAAAGCTTTCTTAATACCTTGGAATGTTCTTCAAGGTTGGGGAGAAGGTCGGAGGCAAAGCACAAGGCTTTCTTGCAATTTGAGAGCTTAGGATCACTTGGGGAGTGGGTGATCAAGTGTGAGTGTTCAACCTCTCAAAAGAGGTGAATTGTGCTTATGTAGAGCACCTTTGAGTGCCTAAACCCAATCACCGATGGATAGAAAATGGACATAATTTTTGTCTTGTTTTCAGCCCAGACGATTGTCCGTCTGGAAAAGATCCGTTAAAAACTAGCCATTATGACTTAGTCAGAGCCAGACGGTCGTCCGTCTGGCTTGACTAGCACAGACGGAATTCTGTCTGCCAGACAGAAATTCCGCCTGGCCTACTGTGTTCAAAAACACGGTGAACTGCAAATAGACGATGGACCGTCTGCCCAGACGGTCGATCGTCTGGTGCAGTTTTGTTGAATCAACTTGGGGCTGGGACTTGGTTTGGATTTTTTGACTTTTTGGTCAACCCTAAGCATTGTACACCTCACTAACATGTCCTAGGTCACTCTAGTAGCATGAGTTACATATTATCAACGCATTTACATAAATGTGTATGCGAGAGTGTACTAAGCCCTAATTCAGCCTAAGTCTTGATCATTGAAGTTCTTGAGTCTTCTTGTATTCCATTCTTCATGATTATCTTCATGTCCATCTTGGCATGGACTTGGTTTTGGTTTGTCTTGAGCATATGGCTTTGACTTGGAGTTGGTACACTTGTTTCTCATCTTGAACTAAAACAAACACAACTCAATATAGCCATTAGTAATTTATGTTTGTTATCATCAAAAACAATGGAGGCTGATGTGGCAAATGTTGACATGGCATTTTCCAACAAACTCCATATTGTCTCCAGGGTGAACCAACAAGTGCCCCATCAAATGCGACCTTGGAAATATAGATGTGTATCTTGGTCTTGTCGATCTCGATCTCAATCTCAATCTTGTTGGATGGTTGTGCATTGGTGTTTGAATTGGATTAATTACCTTAGGTGCTACTGTCCCCAGTCTTAATGGCTCTTCTTCCCTTTATCACATGAACTGTGATAAGTAAAAATAATAACCAACTGGGCTGAACTATGGTAGGTTCAATTGCCTTGGATGGGACCGGTTTCAGAGGTTAACCCATTGATGTGCTGAGCATGAAGGAACTTGTCAGTTCCCACCAAGTTCGAGAGAGGTGGGAGGGCAATCATGCTCTAAATGGAAATCGCCACTAACTCGGATTGAGGAAGAAAAACCCTACAATCACACGGCTATGAATAAAACTTGTGAATTGATCCGATGGTCGGAAATAAGAGGTAAATCAGTATAAATCGAAGCATAACACGAAGGGAAGGTAATTGACTCGTTTCCCTCCATTCAATCTTTCAATTAGGCCCTAAAACTTGCTAGGGCTCTTTGATGGTGCTCTCATTGATTTAACCATCAGAGGTGGCTTCCTGACTGAAGAGTCGACGTTCATTTTGTAGGTATTTGAAGATTGAACAATTCTTAAGCACATCAAACTGAAACATCAAGTTCTTCATTCTGTGCATCTACTGGTTTTGATCTCTGGCTTCCCCGTTTTGATGTGCTTTTCAATTCCTATATTGGTAACATATCTAGGAGTGTTTCCCCAAGTATATGGAATAGATTAGCTAGACAAATAGGGCAAGTGGTATGAGTAGCCAACCAAGCATCAATATACCACTCTAGATGAAATGCATGGTCACATTTGGGAAGAATTGAATCATTTCATCATCTTCAAACTCGTTCAAGCATACGGTGCACTCTAAGGCTTCTTTCCCCAATTTGAGCCCTTTCACCATTGAGTATTCAAAGGTTGGGAAAGTTTCGATTACCACGGTTCACTACCCTTCATGACATTTCACTGCCCAAGAAGGTAGGGCGTACACTTCCACTGATATTATTCTCGGCGCATTGGTGGATGTAAATGGAGAAGAAACCCATGAAGAAGAATATGCTTATGAGGACGATTAGTATGATGAACATAGAAGGATTGAAGTACCCAAGATGACCCACCTTGTAGTACCCAATGCCTAGTCAAGAGAGAGAGAGGGGTGGGTCGTGGTGGCCGGTAGGAGGGGGTGTGCAGTTTCCAACAAGAGAAAGGAAAAACCCACCTAAAAATCAGGTATGGGAGGGTATTAAATGAGGGTAGTTAAGTCATTTTACTGGCCAAAGGCTATTTAGGTTATTTTACACCCTACTTGTGGGTAACTTGTAATTCTGCAAGTGAGTGTCATGTAATGTAAGCTTTTATGTTGAACGTTAGTTTCACCCCAATAATAGTGGGTTCCATATAAAAAAGTTGTTTTGTTGGGGGGGGGGGGAGATAGGAGTGTCAACGGTCCGGTTTGGGCAAGTTTCGAGCTAGGCTTAACGGTTTCGAGATACAAAACATTCAGCCCAAACATGACACAAAATAATGGTTTAGGGCTAGTTTCAATTTGGTGCGTTTTGGGTATGGGTTGACTAGCGGTTTGGGCTAACGGTTTAGATTCAGATTGATTAACGCTTTATGGTGTTCAAGAAAAAGAATAAAAAGAAATAGTTGAGCATCCTACAAAAAAAGCCAAAATTTCATGCAAAGCAAAATTACTATTGGTCAATTTCCTTTAAAAAAAAGTCATTCCACATTGTAGGAAATTCACCCACCCTATAGAAATCAAGAACCACATAGTAAGTAGTAGCATAGAGACTGCAAGCTCATTCCTTAAGCTCCACCGTATGGTCCTTAATAAACAAATCCTCAAACCAAAAACCTTTTAAATCCCATCTTGTGCTATAATTGATTGTTGGGTTCTTGTTCTGTGAGAATGTAGATTTTTTTCCCCCTTCTATGAAATCTGTCTCTTTTTGGGTTGGTATTTAGTTTGATATGCAAAAGAAATACCTCTAAATTGATAAGTGTTTATTTAATTTAAACAAACTTAATACTTTCAATTGGACATTTATATTTAATCCTTCAAATTGACTCTTACAAGTAGTAGAATGACTATTTGATCTTTGAATTCATTTTCAATTTTTCTGATTATCTATACCTACTACCTAGGGGTAATATGACCATTCAAATAGTATTTAATGTAAAACTATTAAACGGGTTGTACAACAAGTATAATGGGTTGCGTTTGGTTTCGGGCTAATGTGGGATCTGCACCCTCAGCCCAAAAACATTCCATTCAGATTCGGTTTGGGCCAATTTGGAAAATAACGGACCGATGCGGTTCGGACTGCAAATTGACACGCCTAGGGAGAGACCAAGGTACGTTGGAATACAACGTATGCCTATAACTCCGTAAGAAACAAGAATAATTCCTCCATAAGGTGAAGGAAAGCGGATTGGGATTTCAAATTTTAAATGGAGCCCATTGCTTTCGCTAGGGAAAAAAACTAACTCATTAGTTCCGCAAGGGTCGAACTCAAGACCACTGTGAAGTATGAATCTTTACAATTGAACCAACCCTGCATTGACACTTACACATGGTGTATTTTAATTCTTATATATGCTGAAAGATTCTGAACCATCCATTGAGAATCTTCATGAGCCGTCAACAATTAGCACTACAATAGGAACAAACGATTCATATGAGACGTTCCACATAAAGCACAGTGATTGGCCCACGTAATGTCCTAATCCCACTCAAAAAGTAAAAGACCCATAAATCCCTTTCGGCCTTCACAAGCCATCTAATTCCCAAACTCAAAAACCTTCTCTCTCTCGATCTCTCCCTCTCTCCCCTCAGTCCTTATATATATAGCTTAACTGCTCTCTTTCTTCTCCATCAGACCTAAAATCTATCTAAAGCTTCTATTTTGATTCTCTTTGATCATCCATGAATTGGTTTTCTAGTCCTTTGTCAGCCATTGCTGCAGGGTCCTTGGGGCTCTTACTGGGTTCTTCTCTTACTTTTGTTCCAAATCAAAAGGGAAGAAGACTTGAAGGAGTAGATGAACAAAAGGGATCTCAGGTGGCCACCGGAGAGTCGGCGAATATGAAGAAGTTGTCACCACCGGTGCCGGAGAAGATGCCCAGGTTTGCATTGGAATTAGATAGCTTATACTTCTTTGAGACCATGGTGACACAGTAGTTATACTTATGGAGACTGCAGGAGGAAGTGTTCATCTTCGTTTTCTTTTCCCCCTAATAGATTGATCTGATTGTGCTGTTAATATCAATTCTGTTCTCTGCTTTAAAATTCGAGTTAGGGCATCAAAAGGATATATGTATTCTTTCTTAATTCTTTCAGAGTTATACTGGTGTAATTCTTAAGCAATCTTGGTTGCCTCTCTTTGATGAAGTAAAGTAGCATTCTTTTTCCATTTTTGGAATTCTTCATCTGCATGAGCTTTTGAAAACCCTACTCAAATCAAAATTAAGTTTCTCAATAAACCGCATATATTGAGAAGGAAGATAACTTTTCTTGATTTATTGACAACTGTTGTAAATACTCCATATATCAATATTGTTTAATTGACGGGGGAAAGATTCCTTACCTGGATTCGCTTTCCCTTACTTGAAGTATTCGCAGTGGAAGTCTAGATCCACGTTCTCGTTCAACCACCAAAGCTCTACCGGGGTGATTCCACAATCACTGGGAAAGGGAATGATATTCACAACCCAAATGCCGTGGATTAATGGAATGAAGATCAAAAGCGAGGAGAGGAAAAAAGCTTCCTCGGCGTGCGATTCTAGGAGAGAGGGAGAGAGAGATGGAGCCGTCGTTTCTCTGAGATAAATCTCGTGCGAATGAATCACACACTTACTCACTAATGCGGTGGTTACCAAAATATATAACCCTATTTTGTAACCGCCCTAATAGTGAGTTTCCAATATTGCCCTTGGGCATTTAATTTATTAATCATATTAATAAATTCCAACAGCTCCCACTTGCACAAGGGCAAGTGTTAATCTTTCAATGTGTCCCAGACACACTTGTATATCCCAGATATACACATTCAATCTCTCTCGCTATGTATCCCGATACATAGACCTCTTGTGTCCCAGACACACATGTATATCCTAGATATACATATTCAATCTTCTCGTTATGTATCCCGATACATAGACCACCCGTGTCCCGGACACTAATATCCACAAGTCATACCGGCAAAATGGGTTGTGCGACCGGTGATATACCGCACGCGTGAGCCCCAAACTAGAAACCTTCCCGAAGGCCGAATGGCACATCACTCATAGAAACAAATCAAATAAGCATTAGTATAACACAATGTCCTAGGTTTATTCAAACTCATCAGACTAAAGGTATCTCGATCCCTCTGAGAGATCACCTTCTTGTCCTTAAAATGTTCACTACTGTAACACATACAGTTGGCGCCAGCAAACACTTTTAGGGTGCAGTTGAATCAAACCTTTCCTTTCGCCCCAGACCATCACTACACTTAGGATTGACTCCTTTCCCGGTAGTGCCCCTTTAGGTCAAATCAATCATGACCATAGGTAACACCCCAAAGTAGCCACATCAACCCTTCGTTTCATGATGTCGTCGAAAGTCACTAAGAACACTAATAGACCATAAGGTCCAGGACTCACACAATGAGAGGAGCAGGGATCCATCCTCTCATTTCCAATGATCGCTAAGCACACATAGTATGATATACGTGCTATGGTGGAGCATTCTATATACAATAGAACGTATGTCCATCTCAACACCATACAGGTCTTAGTCTAGTCGCAACCTCTTGCGCCTAACCCGAGTTTCTTTATTGTCGCCACCCTAGCGCCACATAAAGTACTCGCACTGGCTCCTATAGGCAATATGAATAGTGGGAACATTCATGTCAATTCTCTTCACAATAGAGAAACTCATCTTGATTCCAAATCAAGGCGACATCATGATTATGAATTGACCTACACAAAGTCATTCACAATCCGTCTCATCTCTGCTCGCCTCCAAGGCGCCAGAGGCAAATGCTCGTGTGAGTGAGCCATTCTCTTGCCTATTGACATATATTGTTTTATGCTAGCAAAACACAATCACACAGAAAGTGAATAAAAAGAAATGCTGGAATGAACTCATATTACTCATTAATAAGAAAGTCTCAGTACAAAAAATAAGTCACAATCTACACAAGCCCAAGGATTTTACATGAGAAATGAAAACATCCTTGGCTATAGGTTTGGTAAGAGGGTCAGCTACCATCTGACTAGTAGATATGTGCTTAAGTACAACTTTCTTCCTTGATGTAATGTCTCTAACAAAGTGATATCTCAACTGTATATGTTTGGTCTTCCCATGATACTTGGGGTCCTTGACATAGCTAAGAGCCTGTCGTACTATCACAATAGACAAAGGGCAGCCTCTTTGGATGTCATCACAATCCCGATATGTCGAAGGAATCTCCTCAACCAAACAGCCTCTTGAACCGCAGCCGAGCATGCCACATACTCTGCTTCCATGGTCGAGAGGGATATACAAGCCTGCTTTTTGCTACACCACGAAATGGCCCCGTCATTCAGCAAGAAAGCATATCCAGAGGTTGATTTGCGCTCATCGATGTCTCCAGCCTAGTCGGCATCACTATAGCCAACTAACCGCAAATCCGATCCTTGGTAACACAACATGTAGTTACTCGTTCCTCTGAGATATCTCAATATCCTCTTGACTGCTTTCCAGTGCTCTATGCCTGGGTTTGATTGGTACCGACTAACCAAACCCACTACATAACAAATATCCGGCCTAGTACACATCATAGCGTACATAAGGCTACCCACTGCACTGGAATATGGAACTCTTTCCATCTTGGTTTTCTCCTCTGGAGTTTTAGGACCCATATCAAGGCTCAAATGCAAACCCTTCTCCACCGGAGTATCAATTGGTTTGCGGTTGTGCATCTGGTATCTCGTCAAGACATTGTCAATATAGGTCTCTTGAGATAAACCCAGTAATCTCTTTTGCCTATTTCTGACAATCTTGACACCAAGCACATAGCTTGCTTCACCCATGTCCTTCATATCAAATACGGAGGACAACCATTTCTTAATGGTTTCCAATAGCTCCTTGCTATTGCTAGCCATAAGTATGTCATCTACATACAAAGTGTCGAATGACATAATTATTATCGATCTCTTGGTGTAAACACAGTGGTCTTCCTCAAGCATGGAAAAACCATTTTCCATCATAGCTTGGTGGAAGCGCACATTCCACTGTCTAGATGCTTGCTTTAAGCCATATATGGACTTCTTGCACACTTTGCGGTCAAGTCCATTTGCTTCAAAGCCTTGAGGTTGATCCATATAGATCTCTTCCTCAAGTTCTACATTGAGAAAAGCAGTTTTTACATCCATCTGATAAAGCTCCAAGTCCATCTGAGCAACAATGGCTAGTATGAGGCGAATTGCAAACCTAACCACAGGGGAAAAAGTTTCCTCATAATCAACGCCCTCTCGTTGGGTGTAGCCCTTAGCCACTAAACGAGCCTTAAATCTCTCAATAGATCCATCCGCCTTTCTTTTGATCTTGAGAACCCACTTGTTCCCAATTGCCTTTCGGCCTGGCGGCAAGTCAACCAAGTCCCAGACATGATTAACTTTCATCGACTCCAACTCTTCCTTTATTGCTTTTAACCATTCCTTTGAGCTTGACCCCGCAAGAGCTTCCTGCACGCTCTTTGGTTCATGCTCATCGACTGAAGTCATCTCACAGTGGATCTCTTCAGGAGTTACCATGTAGGCTTCATCCTCTATGTCGAAACGTCGACGAGGAACTA
The DNA here is from genome assembly GCF_041222555.1 of Hakea prostrata. Classification (NCBI taxonomy): domain Eukaryota; kingdom Viridiplantae; phylum Streptophyta; class Magnoliopsida; order Proteales; family Proteaceae; genus Hakea; species Hakea prostrata. The sequence continues at coordinate 671,018 of NW_028291123.1, forward strand.
GCCCGCGCCCACTACAGCGCAAGTGCATGTCAGATTGCTCACCGTCTAAGGTAGCTATCACATCTGCACTCCCACTCCCACTAGGATCTTCTGGATGAACCCCAGGTTCATTATCCAGAATATGAATCCCTGGAGTGACAAGACCACTATCTTGTATCTCAAAGAATTCCGATGATTCTTTGTTAACTCCTGAAAGAGATGGAAAATCATTCTCCAAGAATGTTGCATCCCTAGACTCAAGTTCCGTTCTCCTCTCACTCTCATCTAGTCCAATGAAGACATGGCCCTTTGAGGGTTCAAAATATCTCACAAAGATACACTTTCTTCCTCTGGGTCCAAGCTTTCCATATTGGTGAGAAGTAGAGTGAACATATGCTGCACATCCCCATGCGCGCAAGTAACTCAAATCTGGCTTCCTTCCGGTCCACAACTCATATGGTGTGGAAGGAACCGATTTGGTTGGAACTCGTTGAGGATATAGGCCGCAGCAACAAAGCATCTCCCCAATAAGAGATGGGTAGATTTGCCTGTGCCATCATGGATCTCACCATGTCTAGCAAGGTTCTATTCCTCCTCTCAAAGAACCCCATTTTGTGTGGAGTCCCCGGAATAGTAAGTTGTCTAGATATCCCCTTTTCATCACATAACCCTTTGAACATATCGGAGAGATACTCTCTACCTCTATCTGTTCTAAGAGTTTTAATCCTTTTATCTAACTGATTCTCAACTAAGTTCATGAATTTCTTAAAACATTCAAGAGCTTCTGACTTATGAGAAATTAGATAAATGTGACCATACCTTGTATAGTCATCTATGAATGTGATGAAATAAGACTGTCCTTTTCTAGTATGCACATTCATGGGTCCACACACATCTGAATGGATAAGTTCTAAAGGAAGAGAGGCTCTCAAAGCCTTTTTAAATGGTTTTCTAGTTGCTTTTCCCGCTAGACATGACTCACATGTTGGCAAATCAGATAGTGAACCTTGGCCTAAGAGACCTTCTCTTGCCAACCTGTTCATCCTATCTAAGCCAATATGTCCTAGTCTAGCATGCCACAAATTAGAATCAATACACACAGTATTTTGGCAAACAAAAGCACTACTAGAATTAAATGAATAATCAATTGTATCCAATACAATGAAACCATTATCAAGAAAACCATAACCATAAACTGTATCACCCAGATAAAAAACCAAAGAATTGTTTTCAAATACAACTCTAAAACCATGTCTTAAAAGATAAATAACGAAACAAGATTTCGCCGAATGTCTGGAGCATACAGCACATCATGGAGTAACAGCGTCTGGCCACCTCGCAAAACTAATTTGCATGTGCCTATGCCATGAACCTCCACGCTTGAGCTATTCCCCATCGTTATTCTTTTGCTTCCTCTTGGAATACGACGGTATTCCACGAAGCTCGAGCGTTCCCTTGTTATGTGTTCTGTCGCACCTGAATCAACAATCCACAAAGGATTTAGTTCAGCAAGCATAGTAGAACTTGTTACATAACAAGATGAGGTATAACACACAATACATACCTCTTGCTCAGTGCAATCACGAGCAAAATGACTAGGCTTTCTGTGACACCCAGCCTAAATCTAGCCCGGAAAACCGATATGTTTTGGGTGAAGTCGGGTTTTGTTTAATGTTGACTTTGAAGTTTGACCGTGATTTCAGTTTTACTATCTTTGAAAATGAGGAAGATGTCTTTGTGGGCCATCTCATTAGAAGATATGGTGTTTGACCCAAAACCCATGGATATTGATGATGGTGTTTTCCTTATGGAAATCTTTTCTTGATTTGGTGTTGAACTATTTATTTGTGAAGAAGAACTTGATTGATGGACCTAAAGCTTAGTTGGACCTAGTTTGAAGACATCCCTCCATACTAGGTAAGTAGTATGATGTGTTGAAAGAAGCCCATCCAAAAATATTGAAGTTAGGCCCATTAAATCCCTATTTTTGAATAAGCTGTCCAGGCAGTGGCATTTTGGTAAATATCTATTTTGAAGATTTTCAAAAGCTTTATTTCCTTTAATTTCGTGGTAAACTATTCCCACCATGTTTCTAAACCTCTTGATAGTGTGGGATCGACCTTTGAACTTCCTCTTTGGCAACCAATCAACCAACAGGGTCAGTTTGGTCAGTTTGGTGAAACCCTAGTAACTCTTGAACTCTTTGTGCTATTTAAAAGGGGGAACTCCATGTGTTTCACTCTCAATCTGTTTTTAAGCCTTGGGAGAACGTGGGAAGATCCCTAGAATCTCTCCTTCGAAGCCAAGGAAGATCCTCAAGCATCTCTTCAAATTTCTTCATCGGTTTCTTTTCTAAAAGGTTGGTATTCAATTCGCTTCTTCTTTAATTCATTCTTTCTTCTCTACTTCTGATTTTGAGAAGGGTATTACACTACTGTAATGACCTCTTCTTTAATTCTTTTAACCCTAGAGTGAATCCCCCAATTCACTCTATGATCTTGAAGCCATATGGCGATGATCCTTGAATTTGATTCCACCAAAGCTCTTAATGATACTTTCCCTAAATTCCTACCTATCTTTATTATTGTGGGGAAGGTCTCATATTATTACCATGACCTTCCCTTATGTCCTCATGATTGAGGAGTTGTTCCTTGTTTTTCCTTGGAACAATTGGCAACCCTTTTATTTCTATTAATTCTTTGGACCCTCCCTAAAACCTTTCTTGATTGTAAATTCTTTGCCCTAAGGGTGAATCTTTATTCTCCCTAGTCTTTTCGTGGGATACACGGATTCTTGTTAGTAATCCCTAATTGTATGATTAGAATTTCTTTCCCTTCACTTTAATTGAGAACCTTATTTTATCTCATTGGTAGACCCTTCCTAATTCCATTCTTTATTTTGAAATACTAATGAGATTTTCCTTTATCTATCTTGGGTTGTTTTTGTGAGAATTAATTATGGGTAACTCTCATGAGAGGTAACCAACTCTTATGAGAGGTAACCATATATGAAACCCTATTGTTCTTTTATTTGTTGGAAACTCCCCAACACCTTTTTCAGATTGTGCATTCTTTGTTTCTCTTTCCCATGGGTGAATCTTGATTCGTTGTTTCTCTTTCCCTTGGGTGATATTTGTGTTAACCTAAACTTGATCACTATATTTTCTTCATGATCCATGTTTAACCTAATTAAGATTTCTAATTATTCTTTCTTCGTTCTTGTTCTTGATTGAGATCAGGAAGAAGATGATGCATTCTTGCAACCATCTATTCCATGATCTCATCCTATTCCAATAGATTCTTGAAACCTTAACCCTAACCCTTGAATGATCTTTCTGGAAACCTTTTGTAACCTTCCATGTGAGGGAAACCTCATGGGTAATGTTTCTGTTAACATAAACTAGATTTCCTATGATTTCTTGTTATTTTCTTGATAACAATCATTCCCTCTCTTTCCGTGATCATAACCTTTTCATGAGCCATATGTTATGATGAAACCCTAACCTCTTTGTTACAAACCTATTATGATTGATTTTTCGGACTATGATCTCCCCCATGTCTTCATTTGGGTTAGGTTGTACTTGGTTATCAACCCCATGAGCAAAGCACCCTTGTATAGCAATATACATGGGGGCGGTTGCTAGTGGCGGTTGATTAAACCAAGCGACCGCCTTAAGCGACCGCCCGGTTCTGCTTGCGGGAAAATGCCCTCTTTTGCCCCCTATTCGTTATAAATAGCATCCCTCGCCCTATTAACGCATTATTATGTTCGGGATTGCTATTTTGGGCGATTAGGCGGCAGTGGAATGCGGGATTCAAGTTTGAAGTGTTGTTAATGATCTGGAACCTTTTCTCTTCTATTCTTGGGGATTCTGATTAAGGTAATGAATCTCCATCTGCAATTCTCTTCTTTTAACCTCTAATTGATATGAATTCATCCCCTTTTTGTTGGTGGTTATCCATTTAATTTGTTGTACTCCCTTTTCAATGTTCTTGATGAGATCCTGTCCAGAAACGAATCCCTGCATTTGTTAATGGATGGATCTAGTCAAGGGGAAAGTTTCTGGGTAATCCATTTATGATAATTGTTAGGTTTCTTTTCACCTAGTGTCTCTTGGAGTGTTAGATTCGAGACTTTGGCCATGATCACTCGAAATCCGGATTGAAAACGGATGATCAGAAGCCTGAGTTTCGGATATGAAACTCTCTATTTTTGGGGCGGTCACTAGTGGCGGTCGCTCAACCTAAGCGACCGGCCGGTTTCCAGTGTCTGTGTAAGTTTGATTTTGGTTTTGTTCTGACTCTTGACTCTTATATATTCTTGTAACCCTATGCCTAGGTGTTCTCTGTTTCAAGTAAAAGTCTTATAATAGTTTCTGGAATTCAAGTTAAAGGAATTTTACATAATTACAGGTAAGGACATGCATTCTTGTTTATATGCAATTACATATACATGATGATTCTGTTGTTCTATTTACTATTCTTTGATCATGTAACTTGTTGTAATTGTATAAAGCATGTGAATCTTATTGTACACTTGCTGTTTGTGGTATTCCTTGATGTACTTCATCTTTCATGATATTGCACAACTGTTCATGGTATGATAAAGAGTGATTGTAGTGTGATTGTGATGGAAGGGGTATTCCTTTGGGATATCTTAGCTTGGGATATCAAAAGGCTGTGGAATGGGACACATGCCTACTGATGTCTCCAGCACTATCATGATTACTGGATGACATACTTAGGGAGTCTAGAATTGCATGGCTAGGTACCCCACATGCTATTACCCTTTCGGCAGGGGAATTGAAGCTGGGTGACCCGTGACAATGGTGACGTGACTATGTTTCATCCTATAGCGGTAACCAATCCGTGCGGAGACTCAGTGGTCCACTATTGGTCATGTAATGGTAGGGTTGCATATGTTAGGGTTGGGCTCATGGACGTCCAAGGAGCGGACAGGGTGTCGCGAGGAGTCATGAGAGCATCCGCCCCAATAATATGTGGATGACCATAGGGTTAAGGAGTGGAGTCCAACAGAGGTAGCCAGTCCGTGAGGATTCACACTCCTAGGTTGCGAAGGATACTGAACCGAGTTGGTTGGTGCCATAGGGGAAGTATCTGGACTTCATATAGTATGTTACCATTATGACTTGCATTGGATTAGAAACCCCGACATGCGCCAGTACTCATTGCCAATGGTCGTGGTGAGAGAGTGTTGACTTAACCCCTAGCCACGGTTTTGAGAGCCGTGTGGACTTACCCCTTTGCCCAGGATCCCTACAGAGGTAACCAGTCCTTGCCGGATCGTAGTGATGAGACTTACCCGCAGGAGGGCTGGTGTATATCTTAAAGCATGTCAGCCATTAGAGACTTGCATAGTTAGATCTTAGTAGCATTCATATTTCGCATATCATCCATATCATTTCATATGTGCATTAGTGGATTGTATTGACATATATATGAGAATTGCTTGTTCCTTACTGAGTTCGTTGGAACTCATTCCTTTCATTGTATGTATTATATAAACTGTACAGATGGTTGCACAATGTCGGAAGTTGGAGATGATTCATATGAAAGAGCCTTCTCATGAAGCTGATGTGGCACAGACAGTGATACATGGACTTGCAGAGCATGAAGCCTCCTGAAGATGAAGATTATTTAATTATTCTTTTTGCTTCCGCTGAACTCGATATTACATTTGATTCTTGATTCTTTCCTTTGATTATTTCTTGGATATTTATCGGAGTATTTGGACTCCTGTAACCTTTTTATTAATTATTGCACTATTTCTTGCTCTTGATTATCTGTATTTGTATTTATTATTATTGATAGACTAAAACCATGGATCCTGTGACGGTTCACATCTGCGGGTTGTCGGGCGGTTAACCGGGCCTGGCGGGCGGGGTGTGACACTTTCGACACTTGAAGCAAATCAAAGCTGATTTCTTCTTGCCAGCTCTAGTCCCCCTTGAACGCTTGGGGCCACTCTTGTTTTTGTTCCCACCCTGGTTACTTTGCTTGGACCGCTGAGGTTGAGCTTTCTCTCTCTTTCGCATGAAGCCTGCACCCTTACTAGTGCTAGCTTTAGCAGCAAATACATCAGTTTGAGGGGCATCGGCCAACATCCGATCCTCATCAAGCTCAAGGTGCTTGGCAGCTTGATCGAAAGTCTTGACCTCATCAGCATGAGTCAAGAAGATCTTCATATGCTCCCAAGTCTTTGGCAATGACCTGATGACTGCGGAGACTTGCTCCTCATCAGTCTTCTGGCGCCCACATGCACTCAACTCACTAATCATGTTAGACATGTTGGTTATATGCTGCCTCATGGTGTGACCCTGGCGCATCTTATAACCGTCAAAAGTGAGTCCAAGCTGGCGGCCTCTTGTGGTGGAAGTCCCTCCATACTGGAACTTCACAGCCTCCCACAAAGACTTTGCAGTCCTATGCTTCTCATAACGAAGCATCAGGTCATCCCTCATGGAGCTCAGAATTGTAATCCTGGCTACCCGGTCTTTCCTCTTCCAAGCATTGTATGTATCAAGGTCCCTGCGATGCTGTGCAGTGGTACCTTCCTCAAGTGGGTTCATGGTCTGGTTTATGGTCTCCAGCATATCCTGCTCTTCCAGGAGATATTGCACCTTTCGGTGCCAGAGGTCATAATTCCTCTCATTCAGCTTATCTCCTTTAGTGAGGTCAGCAACAATGTTCTTGGTAGCAACCATTTTTTCTAGAGATATTACATACAAGAATGAGTTCAATAAATCTAGCATAAAACACAACTCATGCAACAACAAATCACACTAGCATAGTCAACCTATGGGATAAGCACTTAAACCAAAAGAGATGCTAAAAAACATTCAATCAAATTCTCATGCAAACCCACATAGACTTATACACTAGCTTCATTCTGTGCAAGAAACATGATTGATAGACCCATAAATAAAAAATAGTTTTATTAAAATAAAACATGCAATCATGTTCAAGCTATGAGGTGGTTCACACAGAACACTTCTACCTCATTAGCTCCCACTAGGCCCTATTAGGGCCTTAATGCTCAAACATCACATAGATTGTGAGCCATAGATGTCCAATAAATAGAAACACATTCAAAATTGGACAAAAAAAACTCAGACGGATTCTGAGACGGATCACCGTCTGACAATCCGTCTGAGACAGATTCTGAGACTGCTCTCCGTTTGGGAGTCCATCTGCCCAGCCGGACTGCCGTCTCACCAGACGGACAGTCCGTCTGGCATTATGTGACCAGACGGATTCTGAGACGGCGCACCGTCTAAGAGTCCGTCTGCCTTCTGTGACCAGACAGATTCTGAGATGGCGCACCATCTGAGAGTCTGTTTGGCTTCTGTGACCAAACGGATTTTGAGACGGCGCACCGTCTAAGAGTCCGTCTGGCTGCTGTGACCAGACAGATTCTGAGATGGCGCACCATCTGAGAGTCCGCTGGCTTCTGTGACCAAACAGATTCTGAGACGGCTCACCGTCTTAGCATCCGTCTGGTACACAGACGTCAATTCCTCATTTAACGATTTTTTTTTTTTTCAAAAAAAAAAATCCACGAACACATGAAAAAAAAAATCCAGCATTAAATCTTAACAAAAATTATCATCATGGATTATCAATTCATGCAAATCTTCATTAGGAAAATTCACAAGATCCTCCCACTCGGATCCGAATCAAAATTAAGGGTTTCCATAAACCCCTATCACTTCTCCCATGGGTTTCGTATTAAACCCTGGATTCACCGTAAACCCTTGATCCTCCCATTGGATCCATACAATAAAATTAAACAATGGGGAGGAACAAAAAAACGTGGGAACGTAAATACTCCATATATCAATATTGTTTAATTGACAGGGGAAAGATTCCTTACCTGGATTCGCTTTCCCTTACTTGAAGTATTCGCAGCGGAAGTCTAGATCCACGTTCTCGTTCAACTACCAAAGCTCTACCGGGGTGATTCCACAATCACTAGGAAAGGGAATGATATTCACAACCCAAATGCCGTGGATTAATGAAATGAAGATCAAAAGCGAGGAGAGCAAAAAAGCTTCCTCAGCGTGCGATTCTAGGAGAGAGGGAGAGAGAGATGGAGCCGTCGTTTCTCTGAGATAAATCTCGTGCGAATGAATCACACACTTACTCACTAATGCGGTGGTTACCGAAATATATAACCCTATTTTGTAACCGCCCTAATACTGAGTTTCCAATATTGCCCTTGGGCATTTAATTTATTAACCATATTAATAAATTCCAACAACAACAATTTGCAGAAGAGATTTGTGTTCTTTCAAACGCATAACGAAAACCCTTGTGAAATCAACAATAATATTTTTGTTATTTTATTTATTTTAATATATATATATTTTTTAATTTCTTGATTAGGGTTATAAAGGCCAACCTGATTTGCACAACCCCATTAAGGTTAATCAGGGCTAGATGAACGGGGACCCTGACAAGGTAGCATTTGTGGTGACGGTCCTTGGACTGGTGTAGGGTTTGGGTTGAGATTTATATATCCTATAGCATTTTTTCCCTATCTTTTATATTTAATAGAAAGAAAAGAAAAGAAAATCAGATGAATTATAATTGAGTATTAATAGGTTTTCTCTTTTACCTTTTGTTGTCTTTCAAGTCAAGTAATACTCTGATGCTCACTGTATTTATATTAAACTTTATTCTTTTTTGGATGGTAAAACTAGCTAGGGAAGGTGTTGGGTAGGCTTTTCCTTCTACAAGTCCATTTTAGTTTCCTTGCAAGGTAATTAATCTCCTCGACGATCATTGTGTTAGCCTCCTAATATTTGGGTTTTTCGTTTCAATTGCTGTACATGAGTATCGATTAGACTTAAAAGACATGACTGAGAGAATGGATTTACAATATAATAAGGGTTGGGAATTCTCAATACTGCCAAGAATACCAATAATCAAGATATTTTATAAAGACGAATCTCAACCTTATATTTAAATTATATGTAAAAAGCTAATCCCTTGAGGATGCAGTTAAAAGTGTGCGTAAACTGCCCTAGCAAAGGTATCTAGTTCAAATTTAAGACATGGAACATCTTTGAATACAATGATTCATTTCAATGTTTAGAGGGTAATTTTCTAAACGTATGGTGGCTTAGTCAATAGTATTGATAATTATTAGATATTGATAAAGTTTTGGATTCGAATTAGGTTACCATTTATAAATTCCTGCCGGGGATTCAGGTACTGGCATATCGGAGCTGAATCATTCGATTTATAAGTCTACTTTTTAGGAAGCTACTCCAAAAAAAAAAAAAAAGGGCGGGTGGGGTGGGGGTATATGTGAGACTGTTAATATAATAATAAAAAATTTATGTGTTTTTTTAAAGGATTGAAATAAAGAAAATATTGCTAAATTTGGGGTTCTTGCTGGCGGGCAAAGCCAACGAGCGCACAAAATGTCAGTGATATTTCGCCAACATTTCAAGGGTATTTCGGTTGGAGAAAAGAAATGAGTTTCAAAGAATGAACAATGGTGGTGGTGGTTCATCTTCGATCTCATCATCCTCAAATCAACTGCTTCTCCGCCCTCACGGCAGGTGCCCTTTCATTTCAACCCTCAAGGTCCTCCATTGAAATCTTGTCTTCTAAAAGGATATAGGGTTTGTTTGTTGTTATTATTTTTTGAGTCTTTTTGGTTGTTCCTATTTTTTGCTAGAGATTTAACTCACGTTTTAGCTAGGTTCTTACAAATATGATTTTTTAGTTATTTCTGTCACACACTACCTAGCCGGTTTCAAACATACTCAAATACCTGTGGGACTGATACACTACATGATCTAGATTCACGGCCAACCCATAACCGTATAACACAATATAGCAGAAGTGAGTAGAAAAGTTGCGTGTGAACTTACGTTGTAGAAGTGAGTCACAAGAACAAGAGGAAGAATGGTCAAAGCTTCATGGTCAACAAGTCAATTTCATACGTGATCAGAACTCAGGAGAGAAAAAAAAAATCCAATTTTTCTTCCAATAGCAGCCTTTTCCTTGAAGTAAAGTATGGTCTGTTTGCTGTATAAAAATAGAATTATTTTTATTTTTCCCAATTAATTTTGGGCCAAATTCTTGTTTGTCCACCGTAGTCAATATTTCAGTAGTGAAGTTGAAATATTCCAAAAAAACCCAATGTTTGTTCTCTATTAACTATAAGATTGAAATGACTATTTTGTCCATAGATGAAAGGAAATATAAATTTTTATTTAACAAATCTTCTTAATTTTTTAAATTTACAAACTCCACCACCACTACCACCACCATCATCATCATCATCTAGCGCAGTCTGACTAGGCGGGAGTGTGTCATCTAGATTGTCATCCTGCCACTCTTCCGTGCCTGGTGCCATGATCCAATCCTCACCAAAAGTGCCAGCTGCCTCTGCATGTGCCTGACCCTCTCGAGAGGCCATAAACTCATCCACATCAACCCCTGTAGCTCGAGCTAGGTCTGGGTCAGGCCTCCATCCAGGTTGGTCCAACACCGGACCCCTGTCCAACATCCACTGAGTGTGGGAATCTTGCTCATCTGCGCCCACATTAAATATATCATCGAGATCGATGTACTGCCTATCATTCTTAGCCTACTCCATGACATGTTGTAGCTTCAACCTCATATTATAGTGACAAAATACTAGATCATTTAGGCGCTGGCTTCCCAACCAGTTCCTCCTCTTGGAGTGGATCATGCTGAATGTACTCCAATTCCTCTCACATCCAGAGGCAGAGCAACTTTGAGACAGGATCCTGATCGCCAATCTTCGAAGGTTTGATGCACTGTTGCCATAGAGATACCACCATTTCATCTGCATTATCACAAAAACATTAAGTTAGAAACTCATAACTTTTATACTTAACATCAAATCAACTTATTTATAAATAATAATAATAATTTGCATTTATGCATCTAAGGATCTAACTATATAAGTATCTAACCTGGATCACTGGTTTCTCTGCCCCGTACATCAACATCTCCACTAAAAGACCCAAATGTATCCCTAAACAACTTGATCTGCAATAATACAATCATTAGTATTGATTGGTAACCTCTTCTCGAACTCCCCGCCCTCAGAAACACCACTAAACTTCTGGTCCAGTCAGTCTCTTGCTCATGATTTGCTTCCCTCCCTTCATCTGGCAGCTAGAGAGTGAACAACTCCATATCCTCTCCAGGTTGAACCAACAAGTGCCCCGTCAAATGCGACATTGGAAATATACCTACATCTCTTGGTCTTGTAGATCTCGATCTCAATCTTGTTGGATGGTTGTGCATTGGTGTTTGAATTGGATTAATTACCTCAAATGCTCTTGTCCCCAGTCTTGATGGCTCTTCTTCCCTTTATAAAATGAACTATGATAAGTAAAAATAATAACCAACCGGGTCGAACTATGGTAGGTTCAATTGCCCTAGTTGGGACCGGTTTCAGAGGTTAACCCATTGGTGCACTGAGCATGAAGGAACTTGACGATTCCCGCCAAGTTCGGGAGAGGCTGGAGAGGCAATCATGCTATAAATGGAAATTGCCACTAACTCGGATTGAGGGAGAAAAACCCTACAATTGGACGACTACAAATAAAACTTGTGAATTGATCTGATGGTCAGAAATAAGAGGTAAACCTATATAAATCGAAGCCTAACACAAAGGGGAGGTAATTGACTCGTTTCCCCTCCATTCAATCTTTCAATTAAGCCCTACAACTTGCTAGGGCTTTTTGGTGATGCTCTCATTGATTTAACCATCAGATGTGGCTTCCCGACTGAAGAGTCGGCCAACATTTGACATTCGTTTTGTAGGTATCCGAAGATTGAACAATTCTTCGACGCATCAAACTGAAACATCAAGTTCTTCGTCTAAGCATCTACTGTTTCTGATCTCTGGCTTCCCCTTTTTGATGTGCTTTCCAATTCCTGTATTGGCAATGTATCTAGGAGTGTTTCTCCAAGTATAGGGACTAGATTAGCTAGACAAACAGGGCAAGTGGTATGAGTAGCCACCCATGTGAAATCTAGCCCTAGCCTAACCCTAACCTTGACTCGGAAACCCTGTTGTTTGTAGGTCCAAAGACCCAAAGTGAAGGAAGAAGACAACTATGGGCCCTCTCAGTGGAAGACATGGTGTTTGACTCCGAACCCATGGAGATTGATGATGGTGCTCCATACTTGGAAGCTTTGGTTGTGTTTGATAAAAAACTGCACCTTGAAGAAGGGGAGATTAGTTGATGGACCTAATGCACTCTCGGATATGATTTAAAAGTAATTCTCTGACCTAGACTAGTCAATTGAGAAGTACAAAGAAGCCCACTTGAATTTGAGTTGATCTTGGCCTCCATTTCCCTATCTTGGCTTGCTGTTCTAGCCTGGTCGACTGGCCAGTCGACCAGCCAGCTGATTATGAAATCCGAGAATATCTTGTTTTTAGGTCTTTTGATGTTCTATTTAACTACACTTCATATTCTTCAGCCTCCCTTGCTGCCATAACCTACTGTGTACGTGGGAAACCTCCTCCTAAGCCTCTCCTTGGTGTTTGTGAAGAGCTCTTGCAAGATCCATTGTTCTTCTTCTCAAGTTCATCTTCAAGGTTAGTAATCTCTTGTTTTCTCTTTGATTTGCTCTTGTTTGATCTAGTTCTTACTACTAGGATTATGAAGAACGTATTGCAACCTTGCAAACACCTTTTCTATAGTCTCCTTTGAATTAGAATGAATCTCCATTCATTCTATGAATGCTATGGATCTCATACTTGATTCTTAGCCTTGTTCTTATGATTTTCTTCATGAAAGCATGACCATTCTTCTAATCTAATTTCTCCAGCATATTAGATCTGATTATATGTTAGTAACCATCTCTAATCTATTGCTTATCATCCTATTGATTGAGTCCTTGATTTCTCTTTGCATCCATGGTTGTTTTCATTGAAGACCATGATTTTTATCAAATTAGAAAGTCAAGTTTTCAAAATAGAAAGTCATGGTTTTGATCCTTGTTTGATGATTAATCTTTGCTTGATAGTCTTACTTTACTGTTCTTATGATTCCTTTCGAATGTCGGAGTGTTTCGAATCCCGAAAGTTGGGTTTCGGATCAGAAATGCAGTTTTGGCTTTGGTTACTGTTCATCTAGTCAACTGCCTGGTCAACTAGATCAGTCTACCAGCCAATATGCCATCTGTGGACAGCATTGATGCTTTCGTCCGATTTGATCCGTTTGACCTCCGATCTTCTAGATTTTTCTCCTAATGTTGTCTCTATGCTTGTCTAGGGTTTATTTGCTAACTTTGGAACCATTCTCTTTGATCTTCAGAATATCTTCAATTCTATTTAAGGTAAGGATAGTTGTTTCCATAATTACATAGATTTCGTGAATCTTAGTTTCTATTTTGGAAATTTCTTAGATTCAGTACCATTATTGTAGTTTCTTAGTATTGTATTATTACTGTAAGTACTTCAAGTGCAGTAGTGCCATATTCATGTATTCTTTTGTTATTATGAATACTTATCCTTGTCATTTACATATGCGATTGATCATGTCATTATGTATTTTTCTATACAATGGGATATCGATTGTGTATGTTATGACTGAATTGGGATTGTGATTGATTAGGTATGATTTGGGATTGGAGAATGTCCTTTTGACATTTCTGTCCTTGGACATTAGTGGGAATAGTATGGGATATTTTCGATGGTGCCCTTTGACGCTTTCCCGAATTATTGGATGTCATACCTAGGGGTTGTCTAGCAGTGTTTGGCTAGGATGTCCCCTGTTATATTAGACCTAATTCGGAAGGGTATTGAGACTGAACGACCCGTGGTAGCAACGGGGATTCAGTGGCATTTGAGACTACTGAGTTATATCTGTGAGAAGACATGAATCACATTGTGGGGATCATTCATTGGTAGGGTTGCAAATAGTAGACTTGGGCTCATGGGCCCTCGAGACTAGTGAGTTTTATCCGTTAGGGGACATGAAAGCTTCCCGTCTATTATTTGTGGATGACCAATAGGGTTGATGAGTCCGTAGTCCGGGACAATGCTGACTCTAGTGTGAAGGATTCCGGAAAGGATCGCCCGAGGCGAAAAATGGACATAACTGGATGTAAGTTGATATAACTAAGTAGATGACTTGCATTTGGCTAGACTTTTCCTTGACATGCGCCAATACTTAGACCAAACGGTGGTGTGAGAAAGCGATGACCTAAACCCCAGCCATGGAATGTCCTGAGGATACATGGACCCATTACCAACCGATGCTGAGTGATTTGAGACCTTCCCAAAGAAGTATGGTGCTATGACTTAAAGCATATCTGCCATAGAGACCAGCATACATAGAGTTAGATTCATACATGCATTGTCTGTCTCATATCATATTGCATCATGCTATGTTTTGTATCATGTTATTTATGTTGTTGTGGAATAACTTATCTTGCTGAGTTCTTTCGAACTCACTCCTTTTCGTGCAAATATCTATGTTAGATTGTTTTGCAGGAACTGAAGAATATGACGACCAATATTACAAAGCGCAAGCCGATGAGGCATACTACTCCCAAGGTGCTAGCGGTTACAAAGATTACATTGAAGATCCCTTAAGTGATTATGCTGCGTACCAGGATTAGTCCTACTCTGGAATGGAAGCGGCCGTGTCTTGTTTCTTTAGTTTATGTTTATGAAGATACACTTTATAAGTTAGAAGAGACATTAGCTTAGTTTGATTACTTATTTCTTTTCATTTCTTTTGAGAATCAGTAGTAATCTTTACCTTTTTGTTTCGAGCTATATTTCCGCTGTGATATGTGCAGTGGTTTTCTGCACTCTCTACATTTTGATTACTTATATATTGGTATCATTTCTTTTCGCACTCTGATTATATTGTCTCTCTTCTTCTTATCTTGATGTCATTGGTTATATAATATCATATTAATTATATCTCGTTCATGATTATGTTATTATGTATGTGGGAGGTTGGTTTTCTCGATACTTGATCTTCAGGGTTGTGGATCACACACTCGGGTATGGCAAGTAGGGTACCGGCTGGGTGGATGTGACAAACCAAGACTTTAATTTGTGAATTTGAGGAGGGAGAGATAAGGGTGTCAACCTTTCGGTTTGGGCCGGTTTCGGGCTAGGCTTAACAATTTCGGGCTACAAAACATTCAACCCAAACTAAAGGTTTTGGGCCAGTTTCAGTTTGGTGCAGTTTAGGTACAGGCTGACTAACAGTTTGGGCTAACGGCTTAGATTCAAGTTGATTAGCGGTTTATTGTGTGCTAGAAAAAGAATAAAAATAAATAGTTGAACAACCTACAACAAAAGCCAAAATTTCATGCAAAGCAAAATTGCTATTGGTCAATTTCCTTTAAAAAAATAAAAGTCATTCCACATTGTAGAAAATTCAACCACCCTGTAGAAATCAATAACCAGATAGTAAGTAGTGGCATAGAGACTGCAAGCTCATTCCTTAAGCTCCACGGTATGGTCCTTCATAAACAAATCCTCAAACCAAAAACCTTTTAAATTCCATCTTGTGCTATAATTGATTGTTGGGTTCTTGTTCTTGAGAATGTAGATTTTTCCCCTTTCTATGAAATCTGTCTTTTTTTGGGTTGGTATTTAGTTTGATATGCAAAAGAAATACCTCTAAATTGATAAGTGTTTATTTAATTTAAACAAACTTAATACATTCAGTTGGACATTCATATTTAATTCTTCTGATTGTCCCTTACAATTAGTAGAACGACTGTTTGATCTTTGAGTTCATTCTCAATTTTTCTGATTATCTATACCAACTACTTAGGGGTAATATAATCATTCAAACAGTATTTAATGTAAAATTATTAAACGGGTTGTATAACGGGTATAATGGGTTGTGGTTTGGTTTCGGGCTGGTGCGGGCTCTGCACCCTTCAGTCCAAACACATCCCACTAAGTTCTATTTGGGCCGATTCAGGCAATAACAAACCGGTGCAATTCGCGTTGCGAATTGACACCCCTAAAGAGAGACCAAGGTATGTTGTTCTGAACTCTAGTTAAGATCATGTCTATATAATCTCGTTATCTCTTATCTTTTTAAAGAAAAAAATTTTTGTTATCTACTCAAATCTCTTAGAATATATGATCAACTGAAAAGAGTGTCCGAAGCTAGAAGATTCAATACAACGCATGCCTATAAGAAACAAGAATAGATCCTCCAATAAGGTGAAGGAAAGCACAATCCAACCATTGCATCTTAGGAATTCAACTTTTAAATGGAGCCCATTGCTTTTCCTAGGGAAAAAAAACTGGAGTTATTCATAGCATCCTTTAAGAAGGAAAGAACCCCGTGTGGATTCCTAACACATGGTGTATTTTAATCTTTATTTATGCTAGAAAAATCTGATCCATCCATTGAGAATCTTCATGAGCCGTCAACAATTAGTATTACAAGGAACAAACGAATCATATGAAACGTTCCACATAAAGCACATAAAGCACAGTGATTGGTCCACGTAATGTCCTAATCCCACTCAAAAAGTAAAAGACCCATAAATCCCTTTCGGCCTTCACAAGCCATCTGATTCCCAAATTCAAAAACCTTGTCTCTCTCGGTCTCTCCCTCTCTCCCCTCAGTCCTTATATATATATAGCTTAAATGCTCTCTTTCTTCTCCATCAGACCTAAAATCTATCTAAAGCTTCTATTTTGATTCTCTTTGATCATCCATGAATTGGTTTTCTAGTCCTTTGTCAGCCATTGCTGCAGGGTCCTTGGGGCTCTTACTGGGTTCTTCTCTTGCTTTTGTTCCAAATCAAAAGGGAAGAAGACTTGAAGGAGTAGCCGAACAAAAGGGAACTCAGGTGGCAACCGGAGAGTCGGCGAATATGAAGAAGTTGTCATTACCGGTGCCGGAGAAGATGCCCAGATTTGCATTGGAATTAGATAGCTTATACTTCTTTGAGACCATGGTGACACAGTAGTTATACTTATGGAGACTGCAGGAGGAAGAGTTCATCTTCGTTTTCTTTTCCCCCTAATAGATTGATCTGATTGTGCTGTTAATATCAATTATGTTCTCTGCTTTAAAATTCGAGTTAGGGCATCAAAGGATATATGTATTCTTTCTTAATTCTTTCAGAGTTATACTGGTGTAATTCTTAAGCAATCTTGGTTATCTCTCTTCGATGAAGTAAAGTAGCATTCTTTTTCCATTTTTGGAATTCTTCATCTGCATGAGCTTTTGAAAACCCTACTCAAATCAAAATTAAGTTTCTCAATAAACCTCCGCATATATTGAGAAGGAAGATAACTTTTCTTGATTTATTGACAACAATTTGCAGAAGAGATTTGTGTTCTTTCAAACGCATAACGAAAACCCTTGTGAAATCGACAATAATACTTTTGTTATTTTATTTATTTTATTATATTATATATATTTTTTAATTTCTTGATTAGGGTTATCAAGGCCAACCTGATTTTCGCAGCCCAATTAAGGTTAATCAGGGCCAGATGAAGGGGGAACCCTGACAAGGTAGCATTTGTGATGACGGTCCTTGGACTGGTGTAGGGTTTAGGTTAAAAAAAAAAATCAGATGAATTGTAATTGAGTATTAATAGGTTTTCTCTTTTTCCTTTTGTTGTCTTTCAAGTCAAGTAATACTTGATGCTCACTGAATTTGTATTAAACTCTATTCTTTTTTGGATGGTAAAATTAGGGAAGGTGATGGGGAGGCTTTTTCTTCTAAAAGTCCATTTTAGTTTCCTTGCAAGGTAATTAATCTCCTCGATGATTATTGTGTTAGCCTCCTAGAATTTGGGTTTTTCGTTTTCAGTTGCTGTACATGAGTATCGATTAGACTTAAAAAACATATATAATAAAGGTTGAGAATTCTCATTACTGCTAAGGGTACCAATAATCAAGATATTTATAAAGACGAATCTCGACTTTATATTTAAATTGTTTAAATTATATGTAAAAAGCTAATCCCTTGAGAATGCAGTTAAAAGTGTGCGTAAACTGCCCTAGCAAAGGTATCTAGTTCAAATTTAAGACATGGAACATCTTTGAATACAATGATTCATTTCAATGTTTAGAGGGTAATTTTCATTTAGACTCTTTCAAAATTTTCTAATGGTCCGTATTTGGGTTTAATACTTTCAATCTAAAACTAAAAGTATCAAACTGAAATTGGACTGGACTAAAACATTCCCTTTCCCTATCTAGGGGGTCAAAAATGTTCAACCCCTTTTCTTATAGGACAATAAAACAGTTCCCTAACTGTTGTAACCAACTTATCAAAAAGTACCCTGGAGGTTGAATTTATTAGGGGTTTGAAACCATAATTGCAATTTTCTAATTCTTTGAATTTACTATTCTCATCATGAGGATGGTGAAGATAGGCTTGATAATTCAACAATTTGGGAAACAGAGATCCCAATTTTAGTATTGTACTTTCTATCCTTCCCTACTAAAGTTGATCTCCCAAAGTTTCTCCAAATTGCCAAAATTGAAACAACCACACAGGACTAATGGTTCATTGTGAATATGTAGTCAACCCAGGAATTCGCTTTTTTGTTCTTTTGGGTAAAGAAAGGAGTTCGATTCACATGCAGTGAAATGTAACTTGTCGTTCAAGGAAACACCAAATGAGAGAGAGGCAAGGATCGATAAATCTGAACCATCCATAGAACATTGGTCAGATGGCACACACGTCCACGTATCTCACAAATTTTTTTTTCAATGATAAAATATAAAGTTGTTTATTGGTCAGAAAGTTACGCAAAGTGCATAGTTCGTGGTTGGAATAGCTCAAACCATTCTCCATTCTTATTGTTTTTGATTGCTCCTATTGCATTATTGACAATTGAGTTTTGGGGTCGTGCTTCAGTGCTGTGCATTTAAGTGCACGGCCGAGACTGAGATTTTGGATCTCATAGCTGAAATTTTGGATTGACAAATGCGCATGATTCAAGCTTTTTCCTTCCATATCATGTATTTCTTGCAGTACGGCCTGTAGAGTCCCCCATCACATCAATGGCATTGTTAATAACTCTCCATGCCATTGTTGAATATCCTGTCAAGTTCTCGTTTGCCCAATACACTCCTGCACACATTAGAATAGCAGTATGTTCATTTGTGACTTGGGTCAAAGGTCGGCATATGCAATCTGAATTTGCTTTAAACTAAGGCAGGTACTGTATTGTCCCTTCTGGTTTGGGGACTAATTTTAAGTTCCTTTAGCTATTTAAACACAAAGTCTAACACTCTTGTTGGATTTGGTTGTACCTTAGAGAAAACAATGTCATTTCCACCATCCAAAACAGCATAGCATGTAAAAAGAATAAAACACTGGCTGCAAAGATTAAGCAAATCAGTCTAAGGGAATTGCTCTGAACCGGTTAACCCTAATAAATATGTTGAACTGACACTATACCCCTTCAATTTTTTTTCGCTAAAAGGGTCATTTTATAAAGCGAAGAAGAAAAAGAAAAAAAAAAATACAGCAATTAGAACTTTAAGAGGAACCAACCTCGCTCACCCGCAACAAAAGCTGCCCCCAATACACCCTTCCTCACTGATTCCTACTCACATTTAACCATCAGAATTAAGTACTTACTGACATCCACTTTTGGTTCATTGACACAAAAACTATATGGTTGATGAGTCATAAACAAAAGTTTAAGAGCCGCTCTTCCCAAACACATTACTGATGCCGCGAATATTCCAAAAGAAAAGCTTCATAGTAAGAATTACATAGCAACACTGTCCTCTCCAAATGAGAGGCTCTTATTTATTGTAGATACTTTTTCTAAAGCTGCATCTATCTTCTTGAATTCTTCTGCCATAGAACTCTTTTTACTTGTTAACACTTTCCTCATTGTGTGAGCCTTCTTAGGACAACCAGGCTTTCGACGAGGAAGAACCACTTCCAATTGCAGCATTCCATCACTTTCTAGCCTAGCCAAACTCTGATGGGTCCCACTAGATTTCAAATCATCCTCCCTAGTTGGGACATCAGCCCCCATTGAGCTCCTTCTTAAACACTTTCTTTCATTGGACGAATTTCTAATTACCTTCTCAGCTTCGGGTCCCACCAATGAACACCCCAAAGAAAGATTTCCAATTTGATAAGAACTCTTACCTACAGCAAGGACTTTTTGAAATTCAAATGGATTTGCCGAACCATAAACTTCATTCTTATCTGCGGGTCTCACTAGTGAATTAACCAAAGGAAATTACCAACTGATTTAGAATTCTTAGCCGCATCTAAGGATTTTTGAAATTCAAAAATGTTGGCAGCACCACTAACCTCAAAATTATCTTCGGGGCCCACATGAGAACTCCCCAAATGAAGGTTACCAATGTGAGTAGAACTCTTACCCGCATCAAGGACTTTTTGAAATTCACATGGATTTGCCGAACCATAAACTTCATTCTTATCTGCAGGTCCCACTAGTGAACTCCCAGAGGAAAGTTACCAATTGATTTAGAACTCTTATCTGCATTTAAGAATTTGTTAAATTCAAAATTGTTGGCCGAACCACTAACCCCCAATTCATCTTCGGGGCCCACTTGATAACTCCTTAAATTAGGGTTTCCAAGTGATTTAGAACTCTTTCCCGCTTCTAGGATTTGTTGAATTTCAAAAGGGTTGTTGTCCTGGGTAAGAGACAAAGAATACTGATTCGGAGAAGAATCCTTACCCAAAACTAACATCTCGTTAGCAGATAACTCTGGATTTAAAGAGGAATTCAACCCCTTCAATTATCCATAGCCAATTGACCGAACTTTGGAAAAACCATTAGATCAACCATTTCTTTTTCTTTTTTATTCTCTAAAAAGGGTTGACAATCGGATTTGAAAACCAATAATTGGCAACGGGAAAATCTGAAATTGAAAATCAAAAAATCAAAAAAAATTACAATCAGCAATTAGTAATTGGATAGTTTATAGGATTGGATAATTATTGGATATTGATAAGGTTTTGGATTCGAATTAGGTTACCCTTTGTAAATTTCTGCCAGGGATTCAGGTATTGGCATATCTGAGCTTCGGTTTATAAGTCTACTTTTTTGGAAGCTACTCCCAAAAAAAAAAAAAAAAGTGTGGGTGGGGGGTTATATGTGAGACTGTTAAATAAATTAATATAATAATAAAAAATTTATGTTTTTTTTTAAAGGATTGAAATAAAGAAGGGTACTATTAAGAATTTTGAAAATATAATACATACTAACTCATCACTTAATCTTATTATTCTAACAATAGAGGTACAATTGTTATATTCAAGGTGTGAGATATTGCTAAATTTGGGGTTCTTGCGGCTGGCAAAGCCAACAAGCGCCCAACATGTCAGTGATATTTCGCCAACATTTCAAGGGTATTTCGGTTGGAGAAAAAAAAAAGAGTTTTAAGGAATGAACAATGGTGGTGGTGGTTCATCTTCGATCTCATCATCCTCAAATCAACTGGTTCTATGCCCTCACGGCGGTGCCTCTTTCATTTCATCCCTCAAGGTCCTCCATTGAAATCCTATCTTCTAAAAGGATATAGGGTTTATTCGTTGTTATTACTTTTTGAGTCTTTCTGGTTGTTCCTATTTGTTGTTGGAGATTTAACTCACATTTTAGCTAGGTTTTTACAAATATGATTTTTTAGTTGTTTCTGTTACACACTACCTAGCTAGTTTCAAACATACTTGAATACCTGTGGGACTGACACACTACATGATCTAGGTTCACGACCAACCCATAACCATATAACACTATAGCATAATGCAAGAGTAGAAAGGGAAATAAAATATTAAATATCAAGGTATCAAATGTTATTACAGCTATCCTCAAATCATTACTCAAAGTTAGTCAAAATCATAATTAGAGTTTAAACAAGGAAAACTGATTAACAGTGGAAAGT
Source organism: Hakea prostrata (assembly GCF_041222555.1). NCBI lineage: Eukaryota > Viridiplantae > Streptophyta > Magnoliopsida > Proteales > Proteaceae > Hakea > Hakea prostrata. Next base: position 692,916 of record NW_028291123.1, read on the forward strand.
TTTCAAAGAGAATCAAGAGTATAAGTAGTGCCCTTGCCTGACAAATAAATAAAGAACATAAGTGATCGTAACTAAGGCAACTACTTTCTCATAAGGTATTTCCATGGCTTCAAAAGAGCTAGACTCCATAGGTGCAGTCCGAGCAAGGAGATGACTCTGCGTGTACCTCGATGTCCTCGCTTGCAGGTCCCTCACAGGACTCTACTGATGGCAAACTCACTAGGTAAACGGTGTTTTCATAACTTGAAACAAAATCTAAGAAGAATATATATATGGGAGTGAGTTCCAAAGAACTCAGTGAGGTTAATATACTCATACATCACGCATCATCACAACATTCATATGGAATATAATTACAATGAGATAATAAGTGAAGAGGCAAGTATGCTCCTAGACTTTAACAAATATAGTCTCTATGGCAAACACGCATTAAGTTACAACACCAGCCTCCTCTGGGTAGTCTCGTCGCTCTCCTTTATGGCACTCGAGCCATCTTTTGGGTTCTCCACGAAAAATGGGATTATGTCACATCATACCATGGCTAGGGATCAGGTCACCACTCTCTCACCAAAACCATTTGGTCTGAGAACTAGCGCATGTCAGGGATAAGTCTAGCCCAAATGCAAGGTCAATTATGTCTCATGATACATGTGATTTGGATAGCGTCCCTCATGCCTAATGCCCTTTTGGTTTGCTTATCCTTCTCAATTAGGAATGCTAGTCCTCATGGCACTCAAGTCGTCTTTTCGACTACCATTCCTTAACCCTATGGTCATCCACATATGTTGGGGCGGATGTCTGTCATGTCTCCTCACAGTATTCAAGCCATCTGTTAGAGGCCCCATGAACCCTACTATAGCATATGCAACTCGACCACTACATAATAACAGTGGGCCTATATGATGCTCATAGGACCCAGACACCGCCATCATGGGTCACTTGTCTTCAATACCCCGACCGAAAGGGTAGTAGCACTCAATCGGGTTTACTAATGAAACATGTTTTTTGATAACCCTCGTATTCCTAACCCGAGACCCGAATTACAAGTCCGAGTACCCAAGGCTTTAGCCAGAAGAAGCTTTTCGGCCATCCGGATTGAAACGCATGTTTTGGCCCTAGAGCCCATGGATCTGGATATTGTTGATGAAGAATATGCCTTTTTGGAATCTGGAAGAAGATCTAGCTAGAACCCGGATGGATTGGATAGGTGGATATCCAATGCGAGAAAGGTCAAGTTGGAGGATGTCTTTGAACAAGGTAAGAGCCCTCCACTTGTTGGTTAAAGTTGTAATTGAGCTAGGGATCAACTGAGAGTGCAAAACGCCCAAGTACTGAGAAGTACTAGGGGGTGGTTACTTAAAGCAGTCGATTGACCAAGCGATGAGCCACGCTGGCAGTTGATTGAAAAATTGTGCCGAAAAACCCTATTTTCCCCCGGCACCCTATTTAAATCCTTCCACCACGTACTTCCGTATTATTTTATTCTTGAGGTTGTCATGGACTAAGAAGTGTCAAAGAACACGTGGTTGGTGGAAGAGAGCCTCTTTCTGCAAAGAATCTTGCGAGTTTGCTTTGATTTTCAGATTCAAGTGGAGTTAAGTTTAACCACTCTCTTTTTCTATTGAAATTATCTTGTTAGAGAATAGTTATTCTTCCTCTAAATTTTATGATAGTTTAATCATTTTCCATCGATGATCTCGATTTGATCATGCCAAGATGATGGATTTTATATCCGATTTAATGGCGAATCTTATCAAAGAAGATGATGTGAATCTAAACTATTCCCTTGTGTGATTTGTATTCTAAGTGACCTCTATGGAGTTCTAAGACGTGGTTTAGACTTAGATTAACCCAAAATCAAATCAAGGATTGGTGATTAAAAGTCTGAATTTTGAACTTAGAATTCTACCCAAGAGTGGGGCGATCGATCAATTGACCAACCGCCTTAACCAACCATTTAGGTCTCAAAGGTTGCATTGATGTTGTCTTTGCCTAGTTTGACTCTCAGACCCTAATGTAATTTCATAATCTTAATCTAGGGGTTTTCTAGGATCTACTAGGGTGTTTACTTGAGGGATTTAGCATGGTATTCAATACTTTTTCACTAAGTCAAGGATGGGACAATTAAATATATAATTGAATTGTTGAATATGATGACGTGATGATTATTCTAAGCATGGCAATGATTCTTATGATCTGCTGTAACTGCTCTCAGGTGTGCTTACTTACTGATAATGAATTGTAGATGATATGTATTACACTTTAACTTCTTTTATGGTTTGATGTGGTTAAATGTTGAGAGTCTTGTGACTATGAGTTGGGGATTACTAGGGTTGGTACTCCTACCTTTGGATCAGGGGTTGTGGGTATGAGACACTATCCTCTGATACCCCCAATACTACCATTGTTGATGTCCTTCATGACTAGGAAGTTTAGATGTATGGTTAGGGCACCCTTACATACTACTACCCTTTCGGCAGGGTATTGAAGCCGAGTGACCTATGATAGTAATGACATGGTCCTATAGGTGTTCAATAGAGGTAATTAGTTTGTGAGGAGATATAGTGGCCCACTATTTATCATACAAATGGTAAGGTTGGGCTCCTGGGTGTCCAAAAGACGACTTGGGTATCGTGAGGAGACATGAGAGGCATCTGCCCCCAACAATATGTGGATGACCATAGGGTTAAGAAATGGGTCCAAAAGAAGTAGCCAGCCCATGAGGATTTACGTTCCTAGGTGGAGAAGGATACTGGATCAAAAGGGCACTAGGCATGAGGAGAAGTATTTGGACTACAAGTAGTGTGTTACTATATGACTTGCATTGGGATAGCATCCCGACATATGCCAATACTTAGACCAATGGTTGTGGTGAGAGAGTGTGGACCTGTACTCAGCCATGGTTGATGATGAGACCGTACCCCCTTTACCTAGGATCCCAACAGAGGTAGCCAGTCCATGAGGTATCAAAGTGATGAGACATACCCAAAGGAGGGCTCGTGTTTATCTTAAAGCATGTCTGCCTAGCTAGAGACTCGCATAATTAGATCATAAACATAATTTCATTTATTCATCTTTTGCTGATTATGTGATTATGGTATATGTATGGAATTGTTACCTTACTGAGTTCTTTAGAACTCATCCTTGTGGATTATCTTTGTTTTCTTCAAATAACTTTACCGAAACAAGAGAAGTTCCCTATGCGTGGGAGAACACCTTTGAAGAGATATTGGAGGTGTTAATGGGACATAGTTATGATCAACACAAAGGTTCCTGTGGGTGCATGGAGTGCTATTATGGCACCCATTGAATGGGAAGAGGGTCCAGGTGGTCTGCCACTTGGATAAAGTGATGAAGGAGGGTCTCATGACTCCTTTCATTAAGAGATATGAGATAGAATGCCCTAGATGATGAAAGACAATAACAAGACATGATAAGACACTTTGAATATCATTTTTTATTCCCGTCGATACATTTTCCATTCGATTCATTCATTATTTATTTATTCTTGATTTTGGAACTTTATTTCTTCAATTAATTATTGAAATATTCTTTTTCTCTTAATTATGGGTTTGTGTGTCTTATTTATTATTGATAGTGTAACTATGATCTTGTGGTTGTGGATCACAACCATGGGTTGTCGGGGTGGATCCGATACCGTCGGGTGGGGTGTGACACATTTAGACACCTATTACTGACCATGCACCTAATAAGTTTATGTGGATGCATAGACACTAGGGGTAATGGGTGAACCCACAACCCCAGGTTGATACATACATACATACATACATATTAACTAACCAATTTTTTATTAGACCTTGTCATGGTATTTGAGTCTCCAAATACATTATTATTCTACTCTTTCATATATATGACACAACCCAATCCTTGTTTTTCAAGCCTCTAATCCTCACTTTATTTGAATCTAAATATCTAATATGCTAAACAGTTGAACTCGACACCAACCGGGCCCTCCTAGCTAAGGTGTTACAAGAACATTAGACACTCTTGAAACATATACAAACTCACACAAATCAACATAACCACTCAACCTACGTACATCATTTAGTACGGAGCACACATCTCATTCTAGCCCACTAATGAATTCCTCAGAACACATTCGAATCCACATGTATTCCTTGTGGATCGCAACCTGGAGAGCTTCCTCTAAGACATAGCGCTTCGCCCATCGTAGCCGAGGCTAAGAAGAAAATTGGTGAAGACGCTGCATGCAATAGCACCCCCACTAGGCGTAGCCAAGTCCACCATGATCTTCCACCAAGATAAAATTAGCATCACAAAATATGGCCACCTTAGTTGAGAGAATAATAAGGCCGACACCTGTTCCATCTGACATTCGCAAATACGAGCATGTTGGCCTTCCATTTTTGCACCATGTCTCACCTGTATGGAATTTAAAAATTCAGATGAAGCCTTTTGGGCTTGCCACACAACCACCATGGGATAAGTCTCCTTATGACGGAATACCAAAGTATTCTTTTGATAGTCACTGATATGGAGAAATTATGATCAGACCGGGTTCGTACCTGGTTCGACCCTCGACCCCGGTCGAGACAGAGGGAACCGACTCGCTCCCGAGCGAACCGGATCCAGAAGATGGCTTGCTGAGGAAGAAAACTTATTCAGCTACAAGCACGCCCTAATCCTACTTATGGATTAGGTTAATTACCCTAATGATGGCATACTCGAATTGACGGCTGCGGCTAATCATTATCGAAGGGATAATCATCACATAACCCAAAGGTTATCTCAGGAGTCCTCTACTAGTCCAAACTAGCAGAAGTCTATTGCTCAACGGATCTAACTGTTAAGATCCAACGACTACCCGAAGAAGGCTCAAGTGCATCCAACGAAGGAGATTTGAAGGTACACTCTATATAAACCTCACTACCATATGAGGTGAGGGGGGATAAAAAACACACAATCTGAAACTCAGACTCAGATTCAGATACAGACTGATAGACGTAAAGTATCAGCGGCTTATGATCTAGATCACCTTTCCCAGTTCTTTATTCCTTAGCTCTATGCTTCTAGTAGAGCCGCTTGTGATTAAGTTCATCAACTGACTTAGCCTTCGGAGGTGGACTCCCGACCCCCGCGGTCGGGCCACATCTGACGCTTTCGTTTTGCAGGTCATCACGAGGAGATCTAAGGGCTGAGCAGATTTTGGACGCATCAGTCACAAATGCCATAAAATAAAAGAGAGGTTCGAGCAAAGAGAGAGAAACTCTGCTTTTCCAATATCTTTTGCATAGCATTCTCCAATGAAGTCTGGAAGAGACAGCGACAAACCCAAAGGAGGGACAAATCCAAGGCTACTGCCATACAACACCGCACTTGCATATATGCAACCCAATAAGATATATGCTATTGTTTCCAGCTTTCCACACGGGCAACAACTGAGGTCCAACAGTACATGGCTACGGAGATAATTAAGATAGGACAACCATTGCTGATCAATGGTCCATCATGTGGACTGCAAGATGATGGAGGATGGGGAGGAGGACCCAACTGATCAGAACGCAGTGTTGGAATCCAAAGGGAAAATTACTTGATTAGCTAGTTTTCATTTACAAAAATAACCCCTCAAAGTTTTACTCAACAAAACTAGCTAAAATTGAGTTTGAGTTTACAAAACTAACCAAAATAGATTTTTCATCCATTTAGACATTTTTATCCTTAAAATTAATCATACCAATATGGGGGTAAAAATGTCCAAAGGGAATGAAAAATTAGTGATTTTACCCTTTTGAATAAAATAGTAATTTTTTCTTTTTAATGTGGTTAGTTTTAGGGGTTAAAAATGTTAAAGGAATGAAAAATTACTATTTTAGCTAATTTTGTAAACCCAAACTTAGTTTTAGCTAGTTTTGTTAAGTTAAACATTGAGTGGTTATTTTAATAAAGAAAAACTTAAAAGTGATTAATCATATAATTTTCCCGAATCCAAACAAACGAAAGGGCCCAATTTAGCAAGTTTGCATAGATGCATCGCCCACTTTTAGGGGATGCGTATTACGGAGGCGGAGGATGAGTCACTAGAACCTATTAAGAAGCTCTGTCAAATTTTGGTACAGCTAGGTTCATGACTCCACCAGACCAACTTAGAATAGTTTTGGAATGCGAGTCCTTCATTAGAATAAGAGTGAGAAATGAGCAGCATTACTGCCAACGGTCGAGATTTCGATATCGACTATCGTCTCCCAAATGGTTGAAAAAGAGATGGACAGATCGAGATTCGATCTCTGACTGTTGGTAGCACTGGTATTGTGCACCCTCGAGTCTAATAGAATTAGGGTGATGAGGTGTTTATCTACCGAGTTCTGGCCCCAAAGAAGCGTACAAGGGTCAAAACCCTATTATTGCAAGAAAAAATGGCCGTCAATATGACGGGGCCAGGTGGCGGTCAACTGGATCGACCAATATAGGTCTAACGAGTTGATCCAAATCGATTCAAGGTTTGTGAATCAGTCTGTAATTGGGACTCCCTAATACCTAATGAATTACCCCTATTTGTCTCATTTAAACCCCACCTAGACCCCTAGAATGAAAGTCACAGCTTGAGAAAAGAATTGAGGAAGATGAGAGACTAGAGACCTAGAAGACAAATGAAAACAATCGATCTATTGGAGAAGCTATTAGGGTTTTTGCATTAGAAGACTGCTAAATTTTGTGTAATATTGACTTCCTCTAAAGTTTAATTCATTCTACTTAGACCAAACAGTTCCTAGAACTACGAATCCATCGAATTCAAGTCTAGAGCATGGAAGGGAACCCAAAGGGATGCTGTATGGAGGTTGAACATAAGGGTGTCAATTCAGTACCGAAACCGTTTACCGATACCGAAACCGTGCCATAAGGGTGTCAATTCAGTACCGATACCGGTACCCATACCGAAACCGCACCGTTTAAACGGTCCCATACCATGCCATTTCAAATTTGGTACGGTACGAAAACTGTTTTAGGTGGTATACCGTCGGTATGTACTGAATACTGTACCGTATTACCATATACCGAATAGCGAATATGGGGGGTTATTTATGTAGTTTTACTTTAGACTTATCTGCAATCTCTTCATTTCAATCTTCAGTTCGATTCAGAAAAAGAGAAAAACCTAGAATAAGAACAGAGAGACAAACAAGGGAGAGCTTACCATCTTCTTTCTGTTGAATACCATCATGTGTTTTGAGTTGATTCACTGGGGATGACATTTGCGAGTTGTGTTGTAGATTTGTAGATGGTGGTTAGTCTTGTGGCAGAAGGTAGTTCGACAGAAAGAACTACAATCAACACCAGGGGTAAATCCTTATCTCCGTGATGCTATCGAAATTTTTTCTCTTTGATTCAGTGAATCCGATTCTATTCTCAGCTGATCAGCTCTAGTTGCCTGATCTATTCATCGGTAGGAAGTTGTTTGGAGGTTTGGATCGATTTGTGAATGCTCATATCTTTGGGGAACTCATACCCATTCTGAAAAAAGGCAGGAGCCTTGTGGCTTTGATTCGATTTGACCCTTCTGAGATTTGATTTGATTTGATTTTCAAGTTTTAACTTCTTTCTTTGCCCTGTGAACTACTTCGCTTGCACTCTTCTTCAAGGAATTAGATTAGGGAAGTGCAGCAGTTTTTGTTTTTAATCTGATTTCTCTCTTCCTTTATGATTTAGACATAGGAAGATGATTCTTCACCTTGTAATATGTAAGTATTGGAAAGAAATAAGGAGAACTTAAAATTTGTGATTTTTGTTATCTTCTCATTTTTCCCCCCAGATACTTTTTTTGTTTATTTAGAAGATGTCTTCTTTGTGTGTTTGGGCCCCCCCCCCCCTCCTGTCAGCCATTCTGAGCTCGACCTTGGAGGGTCGAGGTACGTCTCCGACGAACAAGTCAGTACCAATAATATGATCTCAACTACTCAATAGAGAATTCAAGTAATTGATCACAAGAAATATGATTACCTGCCTCATAGTGTTTACCTGAGGTGCTTATATAGAGTATGGTAATAGAGTTATATTCGGAATATAACTTTAATGAGAGTTCCCTTAGGAGAGTAACTCTTTGGGTGAGTTCTTTTGCCTAACAGGGACTCCTCCAGGGTCGTTGGTCGGTAGGACTCTAACCTTATAAGATCTTATCCTGTTAGGGTAATGCCATTGGTCGGTCCTACCATAGGCCGAAAGGTCGAACTTCATTACGTATTGGACCTGGTCGGGCCGTTCAACTGCCGGTTTAGACCAGGGGATATAGAATGACCATTTTAGTCATTAACATAAGCCCCCCAGTCCATTGTGTTCGAGAACTGTGTGATCGGATCAAGGGAGTATGTTATTCTAATTCGTGAGGTATATGGTCGAACCGACCTACATACTTTACATCGAAATTTGTAACGTCTCACTCATGACTAGCCGTCATTTGAGCGCATTTATCGATGCACGTTCTTCGAAGTTCGTGTGTGATCGACACGTGTCACAACTGTCATTTTATCTTAAATACTTGTCATGATGACCAATAGAATCTTCATCTCCCACCGTCTACCTACTTCTTGTCGTAGCCGTTGGATGTAGATGATTTGAAATCATGGGGGGGCTCTTCGTCTTCCACCGTCCATCTGTGTATTGTCCTAGTCGTTAGATCTGGACCTTGGTGGTGATGCTTTTCGTCCGTTGATGGTATTTTCATATTGCCCCTTAGATTAGCATCTGGACTTATAGAAATATAACCTTCCCATTTTCTTTCTTCTTCTCCCTTTTGCTCTGCATTTCCTTTTGTCTCTGCGTTTTCTTTTGCAACTGTGAGATTTTCTTCATTGGATACTTCTTCTTTGCCTTGCTTCAAGCTTCGGTTTTTTGTTGGAGGAGGTCTATCACTAGTTTCCTTTTTCTTCCTCGTCATCCTACTATCAACAAGTAAGTTCTTTTGTCCTCTGCTTTTTATTTTTTCTTGTTTTGAAGCAGTAAGTTCAGAGTTTGACATAAGCGTTTCTTCTTGTTGTTTTTATCTTCCTTCCTTTTTCCTTTGTCTCTGGGTACGTTTCTTGTAGCATTTGTCCTCTATTTTTTCTTTTAGGAGGACATGGTAATCCTAAAGAGAGGACCTACCTTAGAAAATCGTAGGAGAGACTTAGGAAAAGAACCTTCTGGTTCTTCACTGTTTGAACCAGAAACCGAACAGCTCCCTGATCCCGGGCTTCCCATAAGTGGCCAGTCCGAAGATACGTTTGACGATCAATGTGGTCGAGAACCCTCCAGTAATGATGGCGAAGAGGCTGAGATGGATTCTCGACCTAGGACCGACCATCTTAGTGCCCGAGCTCGCTTCAAAGCTGAGCGTAAGAGATGGAAAGCTAGCTTGACTCTTGAAGAATATAGGCTCGAGCAGGCTAAGGATTTGAATCCCAACCATATAGATTATGATCCTTATTCCTCGGGCCCAGATTTCCTTCCCTCCCAAATGACCGACGAGAGGTTAGATTATCTTAAGCAGAAATATGATGTTCCTTCCGATCATGTCCTTCGTGTACCCACTCCCGAAGAGAGGGCGAACTCTCCTCGTCCCGGGGAGTTTGCCTTGTATGAGGATGCCCTTAAGAGTGGCTTTCGTCTTCCCGTGCATCCTCTTTTTCGGGAGATCATGCTACATTTCCATATGTGCCCGGGGATGTTCATGCCGAACAGTTGGCGAAATGTTATTTGTTTTTGGGGCTTTTGTCAGAAAGTGGGTGTTCGACCATCCCTTGCCTTATTCCTTCACTTCTTCATGGCGAAGAAGCAGGAACAAGATGGTTGGTTTTACTTGTCAAAGCGTACCTTTTCTCAATGTGGCTGGGATGGCAACTTTGTCGGGACAGGGACTCTTCCATCCAACACGAAAGGGTGGCATCCCAAGTATTTTTTTGTTCGGCCACCGTCCAAACCCTCCTTCCCAATATTCTGGGTTCGTGGACCGACTACAGGTTCCAATAACACCCCTAACCTTTCCGAAGCCGAGCAACGTGCCAGGGAGAAGATTCTTCGGCTTCCAACCGAGGATAAGAACATGTTTGCTGTTCACGGCTATTGTCCGGAATACCCCAATATACTACGTTTTTGGGGTTTCCTTCCTGGTGAGCACTCTTTGTTTGTACCTCCATCTTTTGAGCTATCTCTTTGAGTTCGGTATTAATTGTTCTATCCTTTTTCAGTGATGCTTAATCGGAAAAATGTTTCCCGGGCAGCTGATGAGGATATGGAAGAGGCTGAAGCCCGGATTCCTACCAAACCTGAACGTCTTCGTTCGGATAGAAAAAAGCAAGTTCTGCCAGGCCCGAAGAGATCGGCTGAGGTGTCTGACGTTACACTTAGGCCGAACAAGAAAAAGGCTCCATTGTCTTTCGTAGCAGGTTCGGAAGTTGAGGTGGGTGCCTCCGATTCTGCTCCTCCTGAGGATATTCCGAGCACTCAATCTGCTGATGCTCCGTCCAGCGGTCCACTTAAAGCTGGATCTTATGTTTTGAGTAACACTACTGATGGTACTGAAGTTGCCAAGGCATGGTTGCCTACAATTTTACTTCCTACCGACCAGCAGTTTCTTCAAAAAATAGGTCCTACCCGAACTGAGGATATAATGACCAGGTATGTGGTTTCTGTACACGGTTGTTTTTCCCGTACAGTCCTCCTTTCTCATTATTTGTATTTTCCATTGGTAGGTTGGTTTGTGCCTTAACCCAGGCATGGGGAGGTAATTTGGAGGTTGCTCGGAAAGATAAGTCAACAATTTATCAGCTTAACGACCAAGTCAAGGAAATAAGTGGTCGGCTGGAGAGCTCAATTGGCGAGAATGCTGCCTTAAAGGATGAGAAGGCGATCACCGATGCTCGGGCTTTATCTGCTGAAGAACGTATTTCGACCCTTGAGCGTGAGGTTGCCAATTTGAAAATTTCTTTGGAGGATAAAGATGTTGCCCATAGTAAGATCAAGCAAGAGAAGGATCAGTTCATCAGAGATTTGACCGATCAACTTGCTTGAGCGTGTCCGACCACTTTCAAGAATCTTTCCGAGGAGTTACGTCTGGAAGTTATTCACAAATGGGTACGCACTAAAGGTTGCATAGGATTTGTCTCCAAGGTTGCAGCCCCAGGCTTCAATTATGGTCGGAGAGATGCCTTTACTAGGGTTATTGAAAATTACCCAGAGATCGATCTTGGACTGTTGGAGAAATACGTTGATCCGGGTATCTTTGATGAATTGAAGCTTCCTCGACCATCTTGGGCGGCTGATAAGGAGGCTTTCCGTTTGCCGAAGAGGGTCAGTGTACAGGATTTTTTAGACTCCGACTGGGAACCGGCCCTGAGGAGGAGGATGAAGCCGGCCCCTCAACGACCACCGATGCAGCTGATACTTTGGCGACCACTAGTCCAAACAATTCAACTGATTTGATGTCTTCTGATAATGTTGTTGCCGACTAGCTTTCTTTTTAAACCATGATGATTTTGTAATGGATAATTTATCATAGGTTATTTTTCCTATGTAAATTTTTGTTTGTCAATGGTTTTTTTCTTAGCAATGGTATCAGAATTTTTTCTTTTTGTACAAGTATGCTTGTTCGGTATATATCATTTCTGGCATATTCCCCCTTTCTGTACAAGTTTACTTGGTCGTGAGAGTACCATTGTTCGGTATATATGCTCGTTCTTGTCATGTACTTGTATCATTCCAAGCCATGCTGTTCGGTATAGTAGGGTTTGTTCGGCCATGAACTAAATAGGTGTTCGTCAACAGCTGTTCGTCCATAACCCCTACCTCCCGGGCATGATAACTTGGTATGTCTTTTGAAGTATTCGTGCCTAATGAATGTTAGGTCTTTATTGCCTATTGAGTGTAGGTCTTTTTCTGCCTAAGTGATATCTTAGGTCTTCTGTGCCTTAAGATTCGTAGGGCCTTCCTCGGAATCTCAGGTCTTTTTTGCCTAGGTCTTTTTCTCGCTCGAGATTTTCGAGTCTTGGATTTTCGGTCTTTTTCGAGATTTTCAGGTCTTGTCTCGCCGTCTTTTCTGAGAGATTTTCGGGTCTTTTCTTCGAGATTTTCAGGTCTTGTCTTGAGATTTTCGAGAGATTTTCGGTCTCTTTTCTGCCTGAGATTTTCAAGTCTTTTCTGCCTGAGATTTTCAGGTCTTTTCTTCCTGAAATTTTCAGGTCTTTTCTGCCTGAGATTTTCAGGTCTTGTCTGCTGAGATTTTCAGGTGTTTTTCTTGAGCGTCATGTTGGAGTTGAATAATAATTTGTACGCATGTCTTTATTTATATATAAAAACTAGTATGACTTCTTGGGATTATGAATCTCCCATGTTGTCTACATACTGAAATAAATGGCAAAAATAAAACGCTCAAAATTTGTCGTGTTTACGACATTCTCACATACTATTCTTATTGATAGTATTTCCTGAGATTGTTCGAATTCCATGATCGAGGAATCCTGTCGCTCGTCTCCGGATCTTGTAAATGATATGCTCCGGGAGCGACTTGTCGTATGACTATGTATGGTCCTTCCCAATTGGGGGATAACTTTCCTTGATTGGTCGGATCTGAAGCAGCTGTTCGGCGAAGTACTAGTTCGCACGGCAAGTATTGTTCATTTCGAACCTTGGCATTATAATATGTCGCTATTCTTCTTTGATATTCTTCAAGACGGAACTGGCTTTGTCCCTTACTTCATCAATCGGATCCAGATTGGTTCTCATTCCTTCGATGTTTGCCTCTTCTTCGAATTCTATTTCTCAAGTGATCCAATTTGGATTTCAACCGGGGACTCTAGCTTCCGCTCCATATGCTAGTCGGAATGGAGATTCTCCTGTGGTCGTCCTTGGAGTTGTTCGGTACGACCACAGTACACTAGGTAGTTCATCTACCCATCTCCCTTTTAGCTGGTCGAACCTTTTCTTGAGCCCATCGAGCATGGTTCTATTAGTAACCTCGACCTGGCCGTTACTTTGGGGATAAGCTACTGAAGAAAATCTGTGCTCGATCCCTTGTTCTTTGCAAAATGTTGAGAATGCTGCATTCTCGAATTGCTTTCCATGGTCGGTTACTAATATTTTTGGAACTCCATATCTGTACGATATGTTATGCTTGACAAAACGTTTCATCTGTTCAGTACTGATAGTTGCAAGGGGTTTAGCTTCTACCCACTTTGTAAAGTAGTCTACTGCTACTACCAAGTATTCTCTTCCTTCCGATGCTTTAGGTAGTTTCCCTACCAGGTCTATTCCCCACCTTGCAAAGGGTATTGGGGATAGAATTGATGTTAAAGGAACTGCGGGGATATGGGAGATCTTTGCATGTGCCTGGCACTTGTCACACTTCTTGACGAAGTCTTTGGCATCTTCTTCTAAGGTCGGCCAATAGAATCCTTGGCGTATAATTGTATTAGAGAGTGTTCGGGATCCTACGTGAGATCCGCAGGTTCCTTCATGAACTTCTCTTAACACATTTGTAGCTTCTACTGGTCCCAAACATCTTAGAAGTGGTCGAGTGAATGATCTTTTGTATAACAGTCTATCCCTAATGGTGAACCTGGCTGCTCTCTGTCTTATTGCCCGAGCAATTTTTTGGTCTTCTGGGAGCTGGTCGTTGTCAAGATAATGTATGATCGGCTCCATCCAACCCAGGTCGGTTGTAATTTGCATGTGGTCGACCTTGTTTATGCTAGGGCTATCCAGTTCTTCCAGGTAGATCACTGGTGCTTAGACATTCATTCCTTCCGTAGCCAAGCGAGATAATGAATCAGCCTGGTCGTTTTTAACCCTTGGTACTTGAGTTATTTCTAGCTCTTTAAAGTACTGTTTGTAGTTGTTGACCAGGTTCAAGTATTTCTCCATCCTTCTTTCTTTGGCTCCATAAACTCCCTTTACCTGATTTACAATCAGCTGTGAATCACTTTTGATCTCCAGATGTTGAATGCTTAGAGCTTTGGCCATCCTGAGTCCTGCTAACATAGCTTCATATTCAGCCTCATTGTTGGATGCTTTGAACTTGAAACGAAGGGCATACTTTATTTCAAATCCCCCAGGGCTCTTCATTAATAGGCCTGCTCCACTTCCTTGCGAGTTGCTCGATCCGTCCACGAATAGAGTCCATCTTTTGATTGATTCTAACCCTTGCTCGTCCTCCTCTTGACTTGTTTCTTGTTTTTCAACAATGAAGTCTGCCAGGGATTGAGCCTTGATGCTTGGTCGGGGTTTGAATTCTATTTGATGTTCACTCAATTCCACGGCCCATGTCACCATCCTTCCGGCCAGGTCTGGTCGGTGAAGAATTTTTTTGAGTGGTAAATTCGTCATCACTGTAATGGGATGAGATTGGAAATATGGACGGAGTTTTCTGGCCGCTATAACCAGTGCCATGGCTTGTTTGTCCACTTCTGGGTAGCGACTCTCGGCATCATTCAGGACATGACTAACATAGTAGACAGGTTGTTGTATATTACCCTCTTCTTGCACGAGAACTGCACTAACCGCTACCAACGAAGCGGCTAAATATAGCTGTAGCTCCTTCTTTCTGGTTGGCATAACAAGTAAGGGTGGTCTAGATAGTTTGTCTTTTAGATCCTCAAATGCTCCCTGGCATTCATCATTCCAGATGTTTCCTTTCTGACCTGCTACCTTCTTTAAAATTTTGAAAAATGGCAGGCATTTCTCCCCCGATCTAGAAATAAATCTATTCAAGTCTGCCACCCCGACCGGTTAGGCATTGGACTTCTCCGATGGTTTTGGGTGCTTTCATATCCAAAATTGCCCTGATTTTCTCAGGATTGGCTTCGATTCCTCTTTGGGATACCATGAACCCGAGGAATTTGCCCGAAGATACCCCGAAAGCACACTTTTCAGGATTGAGCTTCATCTTGTATTTCCGGAGTACTTTGAATACTTCGCCAGGGTCAGTCAGATGATTTTCTTTTGAGATGCTTTTCACCAGCATGTCGTCCACATACACTTCCATATTCCGACCAATTTGATGTTTGAAAATTTTATTTACCGCTCTTTGGTATGTTGCTCCCGCATTTTTTAGACCGAAAGGCATTACTTTATAGTAATAGCTGTCCCTATCAGTCATGAATGCCGTATGCTTTTCGTCATTAGGATGCATAAGGATCTGATTGTATCCTGAATATGCATCCATGAAACTGAGCATTTCGTGTTCTGCCGTTGCATCTATAAGAGGTCGATTCTTGGTAGTGGATAGTGGTCCTTTGGGCAGGCTTTGTTGAGATCTGTGTAATCAGTACACATCCGCTATTTTCCGTTTGCTTTTTTGACCATTACCACATTAGCTAGCCATTGCGGGTGGTCTGTGCGTTTTATAAAGCCAGATTGTTTTAGCTTTTGCACTTCAGTTCGAATGGCTTCATGTTTTTCAATGGCGAAGTTTCTTCTTTTCTGAACAACCGGAATTGCCTGTGGATCAATACAGAGTTTATGCTCAGCCACCTCCCTGTCGATCCCCGGCATGTCTTCAGCCGACCAAGCGAAGACATCATAATTCTTTTTAGAAACTCGATGAGCTCGATTTGAATTCCGCTTCTTGCTCGGAACCGATCATGGTACCTTGCTCATTCTGGTCGGGATTGAAGTGGATTCTTTCTAGTTTTTCCACTGGTTCAGCTCTTTGCAAGGTTTCTTCATCGCGGTCGTCTCTAACTTCAATGGTCATGGTCGACTTCGTCCTTTTCTTTTTCCGCATGTAGTCGTTGTAACTTTGCCGGCTACTTTTCTGGTCGGCTACACATTCTCCAATTCCCTCAGTGGTCGGGAATTTCATCTTCATGTGTAGCGAGGAGACCACCGCTTCAAGTGCACGAGAGGGTTGGTCGTCCTATGATTGCATTGTATGCTTGATAAATCTCGTACGACCATAAAATTAGTCCGTATGATTCTATCTCGTGGGTGCTCTCCAATCCGTAGCTCTAATCGGATCGTTCCTTCCGCTCGGGTTGATGATCCCGTGAAACCATAAAGCTGGGTTTCGCATGGGACGAGCATGTTTTCTTTTAGCTTCATTTTTTTGAACGCATCTAAAGATAATATGTCTGCTGACGATCCAATGTCTACCAGCACTCTATGAATTTCAGTTCCTTCCAGGAGAATTTTGACTACCAAGGCATCATCATGAGGGATTGTGATATCCCGTAGATCCTCGGAAGAGAAAATTATTGGCTCAGTAGATATATTTTTATGGGTTTCAGTATTCCCAATATATCGTACTTTTCTTTTTGCTTGTCGATTTGATTCTTCTGTCGGACCACCAAATACAGTATAGACTGGAGATCTTTTTCTTTGTTTTTCATCCGCCTCAGGTCGGCGTTTGGCCGGACTTCTTCTTTCTTCTCTGTGGCTCGACCTTTCTCTCTTCGGGATAGGGTTGTCTTGTGGTCGGCCATCTTCTTTAGATTGGATATACTTCTTTAAGTGTCCTCGGGAGATTAAGTTTTCTATCTCCGTCTTTAGATTTTTGCAATCGTCCGTCCAATGGCCGTGATCTTTGTGATATTCACAATACTTTCGTTTATCACGTTTTCCTGGCGGTGCTCGGATTTTATCCGGCCACTTCATATGTCCTTGATTTTTGATTTGCATCAAGATTTCGGATATTCTTGTATTCAGTGGTGGGAGATTACTAATCTCTTGCTTTTTTGGGGATTCTGCTCGAGCTTTCTTGGTCGAGCTTATCCCTAACATTCTGGTCGGTTGAGCCCTTTCTCGACTACTTCTTCTTTCGGCCCTTGGTTCTCTTTTTCGAGATTCTATGGTTTCCGAAATCTCTGCTTGTTTGTGACATCTTTCGTTCAGTTCTGCATATGTTTTTGGCATATCTTGGAGCAGTCGCTCTAGCAATCCTTCATGAGTAATTCCTTGGTATAACGCATGAAAGGCAATTTTCTCGTCCATGCTTTCAATTTGCATGGTAAGATTATTGAATCTTTGAAGGAAACTTCGGATAGATTCCGTTCTACCTTGTTTTATAGCAAACAAAGTATCTTCTCTTTTTTTCAATCCGACTCCTCCCTGGAAGTGCAGCACAAACACTCGTCCTAGTTGATCGAAACTCATAATCGAACCGCTTGGCAGTGCCAGGAACCAGTCCAATGCGGAACCAGTTAAAGAGGCTGCAAAACTTTGGCACATGGCTGCCTCATTATGCTTATAAATTGACATGGTCGATCTGTAGCGAGTGATGTGATGTTTTGGACATTGCGATCCATCAAACAGTATGAAAGTTGGGCATTTGAAACTCTTTGGTATTTCCGCCTCAGAGATAGCTTGGATGAAAGGATCCTCTTTTAGAAAAGCATATAGCTCTTCTTTCTTTGGATCGTTTAACTTGTTTACCTTCTCGTCTAACTCTTTGATTTGTTTGCTCAAACGATCTTCCCGCTTGCTCGGTCCGGATTCAACTCTCTTGTTTTTTGGTTCTTTGAGAGGATCATTGCTACTTCCACGATCATGATCTTCATTGAACAGAGGATCTTTATTTGGAATTTCTTTCTCAGATGCCCGGGATTTTTCGCCTACCTTCTCTTTTGACTTCTGTCCGTCTTCTAGAGATGGTCGAGGCGTTCGATCAGGAAGGACCGAGTGGTTATTCTTGCTTCCCTCAAATATTTTTTGAGTATTTTTAGGATCTGCATTAGGGGCAATTATATGACCCACGGCCATCCTGAGTAGTTCATTCATGGAGGATAATTCCTCCCGAAGCTTTGTTTGTTCCTTCTGGAGTGTCTCAACTTGATTTGCTAATGCTCCATGATTCGGGTGCTCGGGGTTTTTCTTCCCTTGATCGGTATTTATCTCCACCTGGTCGGAATTAATTTCCACCTGGTCGGGAATTACCGATTTTTCAGGTTGAGGAATTCCCTTCGAAGCATCATCCTCCACCTCCTTCTGAGTTACAGCTTTCACTTTCGATCGCACCATGACTTTTTGATGCAATTCCCACAGACGGTGCCAATTGTTGATACGGAATCTCGCTCGTCCTTCCCTGTCAAGAACCTGCAAGATACGAGCTCGACCTTGGAGGGTCGAGGTATGTCTCCAACGAACAAGTTAGTACCAATAATATGATCTCAACTACTCAATAGAGAATTCAAGTAATTGATCACAAGAAATATGATTACCTGCCTCATAGTGTTTACCTGAGGTGCTTATATAGAGTATGGTAATAGAGTTATATTCGGAATATAACTTTAATGAGAGTTCCCTTAGGAGAGTAACTCTTTGGGTGAGTTCTTTTGCCTAACAGGGACTCCTCCAGGGTCGTTGGTTGGTAGGACTTTAACCTTATAAGATCTTATCCTATTAGGGTAATTCCATTGGTCGGTCCTACCATAGGCCGAAAGGTCGAACTTCATTACGTATTGGACTTGGTCGGGCCGTTCAACTGCCGGTTTAGACCAGGGGATATAGAATGACCATTTTAGTCATTAACACATTGCACGAAAAACATGTCAGAAAAGGGAAAATCTAATTTTGAAATGGGATGAAATTAATCTTAAGCTTAAAATGAAAAATTGAAGAGGAGGGTTAATTAATTAACCTGTTAATTCCCCTTTAATTAATGGCGTACACAAATTTCAAATTGCATTTTCTCCTTAACAAATTCTGTAGTTGCAGGTTATTGGGAATGGAAAGAAAGGTTTTAAAGGAAGAATAGGAAGGCGAAAGAACAGGGAATTGGGTAGAAACAGAGAGTTTTCTTTCGAAGTCATTGGATCCTTTTCCTCGTTCGATAATCTCCTCCCTTCTTCCACTCCATTCCGAAGAGTAACTAGGACCAATTCAGTCACGTTTTCATGTTCCAATTGAACACTTTCCATTTTTTGATTATTCTCAAAGGAGAAGATTATTCTTTTTACCAAACATATGCGGATCCAATCACGATCTTATAATAAGAACAAGAGATCTTTCTCGATCAATTCCTTTGCCCCTCATTCTTCGAGAACCAAAAAGATCCTTTTCGTGTTTGAATTTGTTCATTTGGAATCTGGGTTCTTCTTTCTTTTTTCTTTTCTTTTTGATTTATTTTCTTTTATTCTTTCTTTCTATTTTCTTTCGCTCTCTTTTTTCTTTTTACTTTTTAGTTTTGATTCATTTTCATCCCTTTTGATATAAGGTTTCCCATTCTTATACCGATTTTCATACCGTAACAAAACCGAACCGTGCCGTTTTTTTCATACCGATTTATTACCGTTTTCATACTGTACCGTTTTCATACCGTACCGTATAAATTTGGTACGGTACGGTTTCGGTATGAGGTTTTCAAATTTAATACCGTATCGTACCGAATCGACACCCTTAGTTGAACATCACCTTCCCTCATTCAAGGTGGACCAACAAAGCCACATTGTTGTTCTCCTCTTCTCTATTGAATTCGATGTATTCAAACTTTAGAAGTCATTGACTCAATTCTAGGATTTGAAAAAAAAAAAAAAAAAAAAAAAAACCTAGAACGGATGGGATTGGGAATTTGGGAGTGTTTCCTTCTCATTAACAAAGAACTAAAACCCTAAGGTACCGTTTGTTTGCTAGAATAAAGGTGTAGTGGGAAAAAAGGGGTAGGAAAAAAATTTAAAAAAATAATTTTTTTGTGAAATCTCAAAGGTATGCCTTGTCTGCTAAAGTGGTATACTGGTATGTTAACTTTGTCACCCTGTGCTTTTTCAAAATCCCATAAAATAAGTGGAATTAATTTTGTAGATTAGTATAAAAAACAATAAAGTGAGAATCATGTTTAACACTTTTCCACTAAATTCGTTAATTTCTTTTAGGGCCTGTTTGGTTACATGAATCTAGAGATTTCAAATCTTTGGATTCATGAATCTGAGAATTATACCTGTGTGGTTGTAAAAATCTCTAGATTCATAAAATCTAGAGATTCACCTTTCTACACTAAAAACGTGAATCTGTAGATTTATGGGTAAGAGATGAAATCCAGAGATTTCAAAAAAGCTATACATTTACACATTCACAAAAATCACGTCGATCAAATAGTTTTTTAGGATGAATCCACAGATTTCATTCCACAACCAAACATTTAATTTTATAAATTATGACTCCACAGATTTGAAATCTACAGACTCATGTAACCAAACAAGCCCTTAATTTCTTTCTATTTATCCCACTTCATTACATATGAGACTCACATATTTATTTTTTTACCCCTTTTGTCTCACTTTGATGGTGTCGATTCAACCAAAGATGATCATTCTCTCAACTGAATTTGTAATAACAGTGAATATAGGGTCGAATTAGCAGAGATTGGTGAAAAATTATTCATTGATAAAAAAAATTGGGTTTGAATCTAAAAACTAAATAATAAACAAAACAAATAAACGGATGCAATAGTTAACAAGAAAATCAAAATAATAAAACTTGGGTAATTTTCATCTGAACCCCTGAGGTTTAGTCGAGGTCACTTTTAGTCCAGTTTAAGTTTTCTTTTGCATATGACTCTCCTGTAGTTTTAAGAAATGATTAAATAAGGACACACTTAACAAAAATAGTTAGTCTAATAAATTATATGACAAAAATACCCTTGTGTCCTTTGGACTTCTTTTTATTATTTTGGTTTTAATTTATTAAAATAGATACTATCAAAATAAATAAATAATAAATAAACTATGAGTTTAATTTATAATTTGTTTATTCTTGTTTCTCTTAGCTCTAGGAAGAATTCGAAATCTGAGTTGATTTTGAAGATTTTGAAAATCTTCGGTCTCCATTAGTTTAAGTCTTTGATTTTTCTCATCATCTTCTGCTTCTCTCAACTTTCAAGAATTTTAAAATAGGAATTATTAATAGGTTTTGGAGTTTTCGAGAGGATTTTTAAATTCAATTGACGGTTTTTGTATGTACATCTATCCATATCATCGTCTTTAGAAAGAGGAAAACAGAGAACTGGATGGATCTGATATTGATTTTTGGAAATTTCTCCATCTTTCTATCGTGGGTTCCAAGACGTTTCTGTTTATATCGGGTTCATGAAAGAAGTGGTTGGTTTGAGTACGGTTTCTCTTTCATTCTTTCAGACCGTGGTGGCTCCTGACTCCTTACGTAGAGATCTACTATTGTAATCATCATACCCTTTTTCCTCCCTCGCTGCACCACCACCACCAGCGTCATCGTTACCGGCCATGGAAGACGCTCTCCCTCGTAGAGATCCTAATCTCCTGCACCACCACCACCAGCGTCATCGTTACCGGCCATCGAAGACGCTCTCCCTCGTAGAGATCCTAATCTCGAACACAAAATACCCTGTTTTAATGCTCCGTTGCCGGATGAAGAATCACAATTAGAGATTCCGTCAACTAGCCCAGAGAACCATGATGGTTTTCGCTTCAATCTTATAACAAAATATGTATTCTAAGTAGATGAAAACTTGTATTGAAGAGACACATGATGGATTTAAAGCACACCGTATGTTTCTTCCGGTTGTGAAGTTGTAGAGCAACTGTTCTTTGTTTTTAAACCCCATTGTCTTTGTGAGGGAATTAGTTTGGTAAAGCTTTTCATTTATTTATTTATTATTTATTTATTTTGACAGTATCTATTTTAATAAATTAAAACTAAAATAATATAAAGAAGTCCAAAGGACACTAGGGTATTTTTGTCACAAAACTTATTAAACTAACTATTTTTGTTAAGTGTGTCCTTATTTAATCATTTCTTAAAACCACAGGGGAGCCATATGCAAAAGAAACTTAAACTGGACTAAAAGTGACCTAGACCAAACCTCAGGGGGTCCAAATGAAAATTACCCTAAAAACTTTCAATCAAGACTTAATTTCAGTATTGATTCTCTCAATTGATCATTGACTTAAAAACAAAAACTTTAATTTCGAGCAAATTGGTTATAGTCATTGAGAATCATCTAACAACCAATCTTTCCCTACTTTATCGATAACTTTCGGATCTATCATTTGAATTATTCCCTAATTAATAAACATAACATTCAGAACTGTCCTTTGAGTTATGTTATTAATCACATCAAATATAAAAGACCCAATCCCTAGTCAATAAATTCGGAAAAGCCTTGTTTATTTAAACTAGGACATACATTCTTATAACAAACTCTCTATGGCATTGATTGCCCATTCGAAGATGTTATTTGTCACTTATATGGGAATAATAAATAATTATTCTAATTGATTAAGTATTTAATTAATCATTAAGCATAGGTCTTTTGTCTAAGGATTAATCCAATAACATAATAAACATGGAAAATGTATAAACACCTGAGAATTAAAGAAAACTAATTACTCAGAGTTTCACAATTGTCGAAAATCAAACTTCTATTAATCTTGATTGAAAGATATAATTAGCTAGACATGGGAAATAAAAATAAAGAAATGAAAATAGAAAACATTGTGCCCCTTCTTCTTCAAAACTGTGGCTTCCTCTTGTTGTAACGTGTGATGATAAATCTCCAAAAATGTCTTCCTTTTCATAGAGGTTTCCTGTCAATTCTACATCCTTTCCAATTTTCTCATTTCCATTATTCTCTTTAACAATGCAATTCTTCCTAATTCAGTTGTTTCTTTTATTATTCCTTACCCATTTGATTGTTTCCATTCTCTTTCTTGCCAATGCAATAGTTTCTAATTTAGTCACTTTTCAATTCAGCTTCTTACTTATATGTCCGATCGCAAGTGAGAATGAAATCATTGTTTGTTGAATTAAGACATTTTATAAAAATCCTTCTAATTTGGACAAAATCAAATCCCTAGCTTTGGATATAATCAAATCTCCATCTTAATTTGGGTCTGATTTTTTTATTTGATTTAAAAATTTGACGATGGTGTTTTAAACCATTCTTTTTCTGGACTTGATATCTAAACCCTCTAATCTATCCATATAATATAAATCTAAATAAAACAATCAATTAGTCTCATTAAAATACAAAGGATTTGATATAATATTAATGCAATTAAATGACCTATCAAATTCCCCCACACTTAAACCATTGCTTGTCCTCAAGCATTATTTCAAAAATTCTTCTCTTTTATGATTTAAAAAATATAGTGAATTTCAACTAAGACTCAACAATTTTAACTAAACTTCATCAATCGACATAAATGAAAACCTAGTTTTAATAGATCATTAGATTCAAGATGCTTCAATATCTCTAATACCCTCTCATTTGGATTCACTCTGTACACTCAAGTGTTAAAGGTAACAAAATCACTAAAATCAATCACAGAATGATAATTAATTTACCATATGCTTGCAAAGAAATCACAGCTTCATTGTTAAGTATTGAATCAAAACACACATCTAAAGATCTTTAATAGGTTGTAATGACGATTTAGATAAGATATGGAAAAACAAGGAAACTGTGGTAAAATAAAATCAAAAGAATGAGTTGAATGACAATAATATGTTATAATCAATTTTTATCAGGTTCTCAAAAACTTGTGGAAACCATAAAGCAAAAAGGCAAAACAGTATGCACTGGAAAAATGAAGTATTTAGCTCAAGGATATTATTTCCTAAGCAACTGATTCTTTTCATTTTTTTCCCTCTTCTCTTCTCCCACTTTTTTTTTTTTTTTCCTTTTGTTTTCTTTTTGTGGTTTGGTTTTTTTTTTTCCTTTTGTTTTTGTTTTTTCAGTGCACTTTAAGTATCATTAAATTTGGCAGTAATTGCCCTTCTTTCTCATCATTAATTGATATTTCATATTAGTAACTCAACCATCCTTCGATTTGGTTTCAATCTATTGAAACACCAACGAAGGTTAATGAGGTTTATATAGTGGTGTATTATCAAAGAAAGGTCAATGCTCAAAGTGGGCTCCTAGAGGTAATAATCAAGGATAGGCTATCAAAAGAAAGCTAAAAGCGGTGAATCCTAGATGTCCTTGTCATTTGTATACATTTAATCCAATTATATGGTTTCAGCATGCAAAACTAAACAAGTTCTAGAAATATCCAAACATAAAAGATTATCACACAACCAAGAAAATTAGAGCAAAACTAATGATATATGATCATAGGCTCAAAATCTCACAAAAATGGTTTGTGTATAAGAATCTTTAGCACATTTTCCTCTAAATAAAAGATTAAGATAGTCTTTCATTAGCATGTGATTTCAAATAATTTAATTCATCATAATTCATCAAAATTGAGTTCAACCTGTAAATATTGGTCATGCATTCTATTGAACTCATAAAAAATGAAACATCATTAAAAAAAATTCATAAAATTTTACCCACAAAAAGTATAAATATGATCCCCTCCCCCACTTAAATTTAACAATGTCCCCATTATTATGGAAATAAGAGAATCTATGAATATTCCCCTAATATATAGAACAGTGGACTGAAGCTGATCAATCAAGTGGAAGGTGTAGAGTTCAAAACAATCTGGTCTTCAAAAGAAAAAAAACTTAAGATTCCTAACAAATATAAAATAATAACAAGTAATTAATGAAATCAATCAAAAAGAGGGAAATAATTGAAGTAAAGAAAATGGGTTGCCTCCTAATAGCGCCTTTATTTAGCATCTTTCACTAGTCATTATACTTTTTCATTCCTTGTATTATGGAATAGTAGCTAAGCTCAATTTCAACATTATGCACTTGAAAACCTTCATAAAAAGGTTTTAACCGATTATCATTAACTTTGAATATTTTATTAGTGTCAAAACTTTGGATTTCAACTGCACTATGAGAGAAAACATTGGTAACTACAAAAGGTCCTAACCATCTAGGACACAGTTTTCCTGGAAACAGTTTCAATCTAGATTGGTAGAGCAAAACTTTTTGACCAATTGTAAAATTCTTACCTCACAATTGTTGATCATGGAAGCATTTGTTTTATCTTTGTAAGTCGTTGAACTCTCATAGGCATCGTTGCGAATTTCTTCCAACTCTTGTAATTGAAGCTTCCGTTGCTCTCCAACTTTGTCCATTTCCATATTGCATTGTTTTACAGCCCAAAATGTCTTATGCTCCATCTCTACAGAAAGATTACAAGCTTTCCCAAACACTAAGCGGCAAGGGGACATACCTATAGGTATTTTGTAGGCTATCTGGCAGTCCCACAATGCATCATCAAGTCTTAAACTCCAATCTTTACGATTTGGATTTACCGTTCTCTCAATAATGGACTTGACTTCTCGGTGTGATACCTCAGCTTGCCCACTCGTTTGTGGATGGTATGCAGTGGAAACACGATGAGTGACATTATACTTGCGAAACAATGCTTCAATCACTTTATTGCATAAATGAGTGCTTCCTATCACTAATCATTGCCTTGGGTGTGCCAAATCTAACAAAAATCTGAGACTTGACAAAATCCACAACTACTTTAGAATCATTAGTTCAGGTAGCTTTAGCCTCCACCCATTTGGAGACATAATCCACAGCAAGAATTATATAAAAATTACTAAAAGAATTAGGAAAATGACCTATGAAATCTATACCCCAAACATAAAAAATTTCATACTTTACCGATCCCATTAGTCTTGGTCAATGAGATGATGATGACGAGGATAGAACCTCAGGGGGCTAGTTTCTATTAAAACCGTGTTTACCTTAGTTAGAAGATGTGCACTATAATTTGTCTATATATCGTAAAGGGATTTTTTTTCCCCGCTAAAAGGATCATTATATTAAGCGAAGAAGAAATATTAAAATTACATCAATTAATACCTTATAAGGAACCAATCTCCCTTACCCGCAACAACTGTTGCCCCCAATACACCCTTCCTCACTGGTTTCTACTCAGATTAAAAAACCACTAACTCATAAAACGAAATCTAGGACGTCTAGAGGCATCCACATTAAGTTCATTAAGGATTGAAGCTAACCATGGAATGTTAATATCAGAAGTTCCTGTCCTAGCTGCCGAATTTGCCAAAAAAACTGCCACTGTATTAGTTTCACGATAGCAATGTGAAATCTTCCAATCTGTAGTCAACAAATATTCTTGTAACTCTCTCCACATATGAAAGATATACCAAGGTATTTTCTTTTGCTATATTAAAGTCACCACAGCTTTTGAATCACTATCTACCCAAAGCTTTGTAATTTGTAAATGCCTTGCCCAACGTAATCCGTGAATGAAAGTTTCCAATTCAGCCTCAAAGTTGGTTTTAACCTCTAAAAAAATACTGAAATTGAAAACCATCGCATCAACTTCATTTCGAAATACTCCTCCACCGCCAGACCTTCTTGGATTGCCTAAAGAAGACCCATCAAAATTTAGATTAACCCATCCTGCAGCAGGAGGACACCAAAAAATTTCTTGTGGAGGAACAACACTAAAGACAAAGAAGTGAAGGCTCAGTCTTCTTGCATCCAAAAAAATGGTAGGACTTACTTTTCTCCCATC
Organism: Hakea prostrata; assembly: GCF_041222555.1. Lineage (NCBI taxonomy): Eukaryota > Viridiplantae > Streptophyta > Magnoliopsida > Proteales > Proteaceae > Hakea > Hakea prostrata. The sequence goes on from NW_028291123.1 coordinate 719,290, forward strand.
CATTTTAAAGCCAAACTGTACTAAGTCTAAAAAAATTAAACTCACCACCTCATCAGTCCTAAAATTTAAATTTTCAAACCGGATTTGATTGCAGACCATCCAAAGAATGAAACTATAAAAGCAAACAACATCCATTAATCCAAGCAGTATGTAAAGGAGACTGTGAAGCCTGGTGTTTCTAGGCCTTGAACGACTCTACAATTGAATCTTTTCCTGTCCAGCTATAACCAAACTTTGCTGCAAAAGCTTCTCCACATCCACGTGAAAATGAGCAGTGAAGAAAGAGATGTCCTATGTCCTCTGAAGTTTTACCACGTAGATTACAACAAGAGGCAAGCATAATCCCTTTCCGAGTCAACAAGGCATCAACAGGTAGCCTATCATGAAAAAGTCTCCAACAAAAAACTTGTCCTCTAGGCTGCAAAGAAGTCTTCCAAATACTTTTTGCCCATTCCAATTGTTCTCCTTTTCTACGATAGAGATCCCATGCCGATCATAAAGGCATTTAGATTGTAGCTAGTTCATACTTTTGGATGTATTTATGCCCCTCACGAATTCGGTGGAACTTATCTCATAGTTATTTTCCCCTCTTTAGATGGTAACTCAGGTGTGTAGAAGTCCTTGATGAGTAAGGAGCTCAAGATAATGAAGCTGAAGAGGTTGTCGTGGTAGCTGCGTGGGTGGAAGTCAGTCATGATCCATTTTGTGCATACTACTCATGTGCGAGGATGATGGTAGTCAGGTGTTGCATGCTATTTCTTATGGGATTATGTAAAATGGTAACATTTCTAAACCTTTATGGATTGGGCAATTAATTATTCTTAGAATTCCTTAAGTATGGATATTGATTTCAGTATAATTTCTCAAGTTGTTGCACCTGTACGTAATTTGTTTTGCGGTCAGAACGCAGGATATTAGTACTACATCTGAGATCCAAAATGGTGTCCAATGTTAAATATCCAGCCCCTTTTGGATGGGCTTTGGCCATGCCAATCAAAATAATTCTCTAGAGAAGTAACATAGACATCAAGCTTCATGACATACTATTTGATTTATTGCCCGACTTCCTAGTATTAAACCAAAATCATCTATGCTATGAAGACATCTCCTAACGTATAGAATCTTATATAGTGTTCTTCTCACAAAGATTATTTGGTATGGAATGAGAAGGAAATCACTCGGATTGTGTTCCGAGGTTCCTTCCAAGGAGCCAAATTTGAGAATATAGCACAAGTGGCTAGTTGTGAATCTGTTGTCTTCCAAGGAATTTGCACATGCAATGAATTGTACTCTTTTTTATTTGGGGGGGGGGGATTTATGTTCTTTTTAATACTATAAATGTTGTCCGCAAGGGTCAAACCCACATCTCTCCACTGAGAAATATAGATGTTACCATCTATATGGCATGTGTCCCACTGGCATGAAGCTCACATGAAAGGTGGAGACCTGTCCCAACTTATACCTCTGTGGGTAGTTGATTTGGATAGACCAATCTTGTTGTCATATTCAAAATTTCTAAATTATGCCTGGTTATTATTTCCTTTTTGTGATTCTCATGTCATTTCTTTCTTATGAATACATGCCTTTTTTGTGTAGTTTAAAAAAGGGGAAAAAAAACTTAACTCACGTTCTTTGAATTACAAGTGACTATAATTGGTGATCACACTTGGTCAATTGCATTTCTATTCTATTTGGGATCATCCACAAGAGTACATCCTTTCTCATTTTTGTACTTCACCAAATCATTTATGCTTGAACATCTCAGGTATTGGAGGAAACTAATGAGGTAAGTAACTACTCATTATTCTTTCCAAAGAAAATAAGTAGTGTTACTTACATTGGTCATAATTATTTATATGAAACATTATTGATCTTTTTGTTTTTATTGAATTTTTTTATTAAATTTACTTTGTTATTTTTTTTAATTATTGCAGAAATCCAATGCTCCTAATGACAGGCAAGCCCTATCCACTCTGGAGAAACATGTAAATGGGTCGGTCTAGAAACTAAACTATTTAAAAACAAATTAATCTTGGTTTCTTTATTTAGCCTACTCAGCCCGATTAGGCCCGACCAATTGGCCCGAGTAGAAGAACAATCATAATTAAATGAAAATTTATAATGTATTTATTGAGATTAAGTGAACCCAAATCTCCGTTATTGAGTTTTGTAGAGAATCATGGATAATACTCAGTGACACACTATTCGGCACTTATCTCTTATTTAGAAATTAACAAGAAATATAAAAATCTCATATATCTTTATTGTAATTGGACTTCAAATTTTGATTAGAAAGTTGATATTTTAAAATTATTAGAAGATATTGAACTAATGACAAACCAAATTTTGGAGAATTCCAAAAATTTTAGATTCATCGCAAGATCTTACAAGTCACAAGGGAACAATCTTGAAATAAGAAATTTGTGCAATACCTAACGTAAGAATTTTCTCTGACAACCTGATTAAGTGCCGTTGGTAGCACAATCAAGATCAATTGGAAGTCCATTTAAGAATGAGTTAAATTAGCTTGATTACGGCCCAGGACCGAATGGCCCGACATAGCCCAAGACCGAATTAGACTGATTATTAAATAGGTCGTAGAAGGTCTAACCTTTTTGCGTCCATAGACCGTTAAGCCTGATCAATTGACACCCCTAGCCAAAACAAACAGAATGTCTATCTACACTTATACTCATCATCCTCATGCTCTCTATTTTGCTTTCCATGATAGAGAATAGAAATTTGATTTAGGTTTGCTAGAAGGAGAGCTTTGCACCCTAAGATTTTCTTAAGAACAAAAAGTATTATATCATTATCCTCTCCTAGTGATGAGAAACTATAGATGATGCTAGTTCCCAAAAAATTACAGACGCCGCCAGTTGGGCCAGAGATGGATCCAATTCAACATATTCGAACAGATTGAGAAGACAAAGTTGAATCAATTAGGGTAAATTAGTTCTAACCCAAGACAAAACCAATTTTTGTCTAGGCATGCCAAAACTCAGGGTGGACAAAACAATTGCAACAATTGTTAGTAGTTGCTTATTTGAATTTAAATTTATGTTCGTTTGAAGCTAAGGATGCAATAAAACTTTTCTTCATTTTAATGGTAACACCAACACTTTTTGGTGATTTATGGGATAATTACTATTGCCCCCTTGTACTTTGGTTTTATTACTAATCAAACCTCTTTCTTTATGAAATTACTATTGCCCCCCTCACTTCTAATGGTGTTAAGTGGTTGTTAACATCAAACATGTAATGTCTATTTTGCCCTTCATTAAAATTAAGAAATTAAAAAATATGACATTACCCTCATTTTTAGAAAATATATTGAATATCAATTATATCCTTAAAATCTTATATTTTACAATAAATTTTGGCTTTGGTGGGACCACACACTTTGTACAATGGTTAGCATATATTAGGAGATTTTCAATTTCCAACTTTGAATTACATTTGATATTTCCTAATATTTTAGTTTCTATTTTAAGTTTTATTTAATCACATATTTCCTTTATTCGACAAATTCTTTTTAGAGAAGAAAAATCAAGTCTTTTCTTTATTCGGTAGTTTCTTTTTAGAAAAGAAAAAATAATTTAAAGTTAATTTTTCTCCATAGTTAGTTAAGGATAGTATTATAACTTGCAAAAGAGTAAATAAGTAAAGAGATAATTGTAGGGTTATCTTTGGGTTTTTAAAAAAAAAATATAGATGCCACATCATCTGTAAACTAAATGAGCTTAATGGAAGGGGGTATTAGTAATTTTAGACAAAGTTAAAGGTTGGATTAGTAATTTTAAAAAGTAGAGGGGATAAAATAGTAATAAAATCAGAGTACAAGGGGGCAACAGTAATTATCCCTATATTTAATATGGGGGAGGGGGTAAATAGTGGTATTTCACATGTGAAGTAAGAGAAATAAGAAGAAAATAAGGGAGATCAATTTTTCTAAAAAATTGGGGGGGGGGGCAATGTGGCTCCACCACTGCCTAGCGTAATCTTCAATAATAAACAAAAGATACTGGAAATGGGAGCACATTTGGTGAGCCCTATAAATTTGAATGCATATATTCTTAAGTATGAGATGTCTTATATGTGTAATGTGAGATTTTTGTTTTATGGAGTTTACCCATAGCACATATGTCATAGAATTTTGAAGGCACGAATTTCTTGTGTCCAGTTGACCATTTTTTACATAAATACTCTAGGCCCTTATTACTAATTTGACCTTGTCTTCTATGCTCCAACTCCACTTTACGTTTTCACATGCATAGTTGTTTTTCGTAAGAACGTTACCACCACTCTCTCTTAGGGTTTATATGGGACGAACATCTTGAATCTTAGATTCAATTATCTAGGTCACCTATATGGAAAACCATTATGCATCACCACTGGCATTAACCACATTTGTGGCTTCACTTCTCTCACCACTATTGTCTTTTTGTTTATTTTTTCTTTCCTAACAATTCTTCTTATTATACCCCCATTCTCCTTGCAATAATAATAAACTTTAGTTATATTTTTATTGTTATTAGTATTCTAATTATTGTTGTTATTCTTTCCTATAAACTTCTTTTTCTTATTGTTGGATTTCATTTTAGTATCAAAGTTATTTTTATTTTCAGAATTCCTATAAAATTGGTCTTCTATAGTTTTAATTTTTTTTTCTCTTCAAATTTTACTTCTATATCTTTAATCTTAAGAGTCTCCATTACATCAAGTATCACTAATTTTCTACTATATTTAATAGCATTCTTTACACTAGTATATATTTCAGCAATGAATTAAAGTAGGACACCAAGTGTATGAAAGTTCTTAATCTAGGTCAATTTATCACAAGATAACTTACAGAAGTCTTTTACATAAGTAGACAGTTTTAGAATAATCCATTTTAAAGCTAAACAACTATTCTTTTAATAAAGAACACTAGGTAGGGATGAGATCATATATAACAGCTCAAGTTTAAGCCCCATTGTAACTATGCACAATCTCTCACTCTCTTTATTACACTATTACCTAATTATTACCTAGGTGCATAATCAGTGTATTTTAGCATAAGTCCATTAGATCCTCTTTTTGTTCATCAGTCATGTTAGAGGGCGGTGCCTTTGCACCAATCAGGGCCTTGTGTCAATGGTTCTAGATAAGGATGACATGCATCTTTTTTTCTTGAACCATAAAATGACATTTACGGTCAAACTTTTCAAGCTCACATTGAGTGGGGCCATGACATCGATAGAGAAATAAAAGAGGAAATCAGAGTATAAAACTCAATTTAACAGTATAGAGAGTACTAATTGATTATAACACTCAAAGAACAACTAATCAATCAATAATTAATAGTTGACAAGATTAAACAACAACATAATTAATTACAGCATTAGAAACATATTACTTTATGTTTGTTATCATAATTCAATTTAAATATTAGTAGTTTATGTTTGTTATCATCAAAACCAATGGAAGCTGATGTGGTAAGAATGTAGTAATGTTGATATGGCATTTCTCCAATAATTTTGAAAAATTAGATTCAGTCGAATAATTCATAGATTATTTGAATTGTTCAACCGAATTATTTTATTAAGTTCTCCCGTTGAACCGATTTGGACCGTGGATCAAACCAAGTTGGTTGAAACTTAAACTAAACAATTTACCCAACCATCATAAGAAAATGAACGCAAACCGAAATTGATTTAGAACATAAACCCATTTAAAGCACAAATTACACCTAACTTCTTGACCAGTCCAATGCACCATCAATTAAACTATAGGTCAAGCTTAACATTAATCCCATCTTTGGTTCCACTCACAAAAATCGATCTAAGAAAGTACATCAAGACCCAGAACTTAACCAAACCACTCAATCCATTTATTAAGCCATCAATTAAACCATTATTCTTTTGGCAATGTAACTCCATTGCTAATTCTATCCTCAGTATTATTTTTTACCCTTCCCTTCAGTCTTCTCCTTCCTCCTTATTGCATTTCAAATTGACTCTCCAGGTGGACTAGGGATTGGTCCTACAAATCAAACTTGCATCTGTTTAGTAAGACAAACAGTGAGAGCGGGTTGATCTTTTTTTTGGTCAAAAGTTCAAACATTTCATTCATAATTGAAATAAAACACAGACACAAACACCGAGCAAAAGAAAAATAACAAAATCTAAGGGATGAGCCGAACCTAATAAACCCTCAGTTACTGGTTGTGAGCGGAGGGGGGACACACCACAAAGGCGGACACCGATGCAGACATAACCACGCCACAAGGGCTTACATACCACAAGCCTCAAAGGCGAAAACAGAGTGAGTGGTAGTTGCCTTCAATTATCAAGTCCGTATGTAGAAACAACATTTTCCCCTAGCATATGGGGGTACCGAGGGCCTTGAACTAGAAGTTACGAAGCCAACGAAGAGCATGAACCTACATGTATCAAAGTGGGTAGAATCAAATTATCTTTTGGTTGAAATAGGCTTATGACCAAGGTCTGAATAATCGTTTCATGTCGCCGTGTCAGTGGCTGGTGAAACCACCGACTCGGCGACATTTTGCAATATGTCGACCGAAATAAAACCCCAGGTCATTGCTATTTCCATCGATTGTTACCAGTTATTCCACGGGATTTAGAAGGGCGGTTAGCTTGTTGCAGGTGTGAGTTTGAGAGACAGAGAGAGAACGGCAAAGAGGAGATCGGCGCTGCGGCGGAGAGATCGCAGAGATGAGAGAGATAAGAAGAGAGATTGCAGAGATGAGAGAGATAAGAAGAGAGATTGCAGAGATAAAAAAGCACAAAATTCTTCTTTAAATCTCCGACTCTGTCACCGTCATCGCCAAGATTTCAGTCACCAGTCACCACCGTCGTTTCTCCGTCACCGCCATAGTTTCTTCCCTCTCTCAAGTCTTTCGATCTGCTATGTGGTTCAGATGTGAGAGAGAGGCACGCATAACCGACCTTGTTTTTCTCCCCCACTCATTCTCTCTCGATATTTTGAATATTTTCAAATTTTAAACTTTTGATATTTTCGGAATTTATCGCGATATATCGATTTTTTTAAACTATATAGCGATATTTCAACGATTTATCATCGATTTTTTGTAAATTTCGTATCGATGCTTTGTGTCGTATCGGGTCCTTCCGATAGGGCGATATATTGCCCCACATCGGTGATATATTGCCGATTCTTTTTTCTATGCGTATGACTTATATAGATTAACCTGTCAAAGGTCATTTGTTGGATCTTCCATGATCCTCTCCTTGCTTGATACTCTAGTGTCCCAATTGGGGTAATAATATTTCATTTCTTTATCTAATAGGTACTCTTTTTAGTCTATGTGTCATCTACACTAGCTTATCCCGAGAATCTTGACTCCGTGGGACATGATTTTTGCTCATTTGTTTTTTTCTATTACGGCACTGGTATCTTCGAGTTTTGGCTTTTCATATCTTGAAGATATTGGTTCATTCTTATCCTCGCACTCGCACTATCTTTTCCGGAGGACAGAGAATCGAGTCCCTTAGTCAACTTGGTTGGTTTAGCTGGTTAGACCACTGACTTGGGACTGAACAAGTATTTGTACAACACCCCTTATTGGTCTAACAAAATATGCCATAACACATGGAAGGAAAAAATAATAATTTCTTAATAAATGTTGTATCCCCAATGATATCTTGGAAAGCCTCGAAGGAAAAATAAAAAAAGGTAAATCCATGTGGGTATTAGGTATGCCTATGTGGGGGATGGATTCCACATTTTCTGGGCAGAGACCTGCATTTTATGTGTCAAACATAATGCCTTACAAATGGTCCCAAATTTGTCTTCTATTTTCTTTTTATGAGAAAAAAATAACCACATTATTAGATTTGCTTTCTAAATTTGACATCATTTGCTCATATATAGAATACTTGAACTATTCAAATAGATGACAATTTCTTTTTTTATTTGCTAGAAACAGAAATGTTCGAGTGTTACTCATAAGCAAAGAATGGCTTTTCTACATTTATGACAACCCAAAAATACAAAAAGTAGAAGCAGAGTAAATTGATGTGATGATGATTTACCCAAAAAAAAAAATTGTCTTGATGCTGATCTTTGTCTCGTACGCCGACAATCCTCTTCATAGGAAATTTCTATTTCTTTAATTTTTGTTATTGACTTGACTTCGAGTCTTCCCCCCACAGAGTAGTTGTTATTACTAAAGCTGAAACTTAAAGCAGAAAGATGCCTGAACAAAGACTTGACTTGTAATCTGTGAAGGGGAAAACTCTTGGAATTTTTCTTGTCACGAATCCTTTCCATAATGAGGAGGAGCAGCGGCAGAAGAAGCAGAGATATGATGGAAGGTTTTTGGGGCATGAAAGAGGAGAATTCCTTTGATTCTGTCTCTGTTTTGAAAGCTATTCAGTTGCTTAGTCGGCGGAAGGATGTCCTGGAGATTTTAACTGAAGGGTTCTGTGAACGCGATAAACACTTGTTGCAGAGTCGCTTTGAGGATCTCTCTGATAGTAATTCTTCTTCATTTCCTTCTTTTCAATCTTGAGTTTGATTTGTTTTATTTTATTTTATTTTATTTTATTTTTTTTTTATTGAATTCCTTTTAATTTTGCAGGAAGAGTTAATATGCTGCTATTTTCAAATGATGATTACTCTGACAGCTTCTCTAATTTCTGTCCTGTGGAATCATTGAGATTTCCTTCACCAAAGAAGCGATTCACATCTTACAGAAAGAAACCTCATCTGAAAGAGCTTACTTCCGAGATGAGTTATTCTAATTCCTTGCCGGCATTCATAAATAATCATCAACATTCATTAGATGAATCTGAAGCATATTTTGTTGATGATGAATACAAAGATATGTCTCAAGTTAGATTGGTTCCACATATAGAAAGGATTAATGGGAAGCCAGTTGATATAACAAGTGGGCTTGAACTTTATGCCAGAGTATTTAATGAGGTGGAACAGAAGAGGATTACTGATTATGTCTATAAGCTGCAGCAACTAGGAAAGGAGGGGAAACTTAGAGGTATACATATATCTGCTTCTTTCTTTTTTTGTTTTCCAAGTCTATTCCTGCTAGGCACAAGTAATGGCTCCTCTAATTTTTGATGAGTTTGATTAAATAGAATTTCTCTTCTGCCATTTTCAAGGCAATCAAATGAACCTTATTGGGTTTTTGTTTGTGGTTGTTTAAAGTACCCATCAAATTTATATTTGTACTTGTATGCTGCAGAATATCCAGTGGTTTTCTTTGCTTTTCATCCATTGAGCCGTTTCTTGTGCTAGAATAGTTGTTGTTTTAATCTTCTTGGTTTTCACTTGATATTCAACAATGTGGAGCTATACTGAACTGGGGAACACTTTTCATTACTTTGCCTTCTCTCAGTCTTGGATTTTCGAACCTTAATTGTCAAAAGACTGAAACATGCTATGCAAGCAGGGTACTTATTAGATCTACATGACCATGAAATTAGTACAAGTTCAATCTCGGATGTTCTAGTTTTTATCTCTATTTAGGTAAGGATTCCTAATTGGAACATGTAGGATCTGACCTTTGCTTTAAAGAGGCATTCCTTTTGTTAGTTTAAGGTAATGATTCAGCTTATACCTTTTTAGTAGCATATGAGAAATGTTCATCTGATTTTTTCGTCCGAAAATTCTACAGCGCGTACATACTCGGAGCCAAAGAGATGGATGCGTGGTAAAGGTCGTGTTACAATTCAATTTGGCTGTGCCTACAATTATGCACAGGTAAAATTCACTTCAGCAACTGTTTTATTCAAGTCTTTATTGCTGTTTTCTTTCTTTTGGGAATGAATAAAAATTTTCATTACCAAAGGGAAGAGGAGAGGGGGGGGGGGGATATAAGAACAAAGGGTGAAGCCCAACCATAGAGGACATGGGCTCCACAGAGGCATCAAGCCTTACAGCGAAGGTAAAGAAGGCGAGCACCCGAAGATAATGAGGAAGTAGCCCTTTGTAATAGGGTTGCTTCTCCTAAAACCCTCGGAATATTGTTTATTTGTTTTGATCTCACATGTTCCTCACAGAAGTTCTTTTTGATAGGACAAAAAAGGAAACCCGCCCGGTATTATGCGAGATGAAGAAGTCGATCCTTTGCCCGCCTTGTTTAAGAAAATGATCAAGAGATTGGTCAGGTGGAATGTCATGCCTGCGGCATGTGTTCCAAACAGTTGCATTGTTAACATTTATGATGAAGAAGACTGCATCCCTCCACACATTGATCACCATGATTTTGTCAGACCTTTCTGTACTGTTTCATTATTGACTGAATGCAACATTGTGTTTGGTTCAAATTTGAAGATTAAGGGCCCTGGAGAATTCTCTGGTCCAGTTACCATACCTTTGCCTGTTGGGTATGTGAACTATCACAGTTCTCCTCATTTCTCAATTTGTCACTCATCATATTTGGCCTATACAATGAAGCACAAATAGTCACCAACTGTGCTTTGAAGGTCATTTGCTTGTGGTTCATCTTGCAGATCAGTACTAGTCTTGAATGGAAATGGCTCTGATGTAGCTAAGCACTGTGTTCCTAGTGTGCCTAGCAAAAGGTAATGTCATGATTTTATCAAAATTTGAAGCCTCATCTCTCTAGCTATTTTACTTAATGGTTTTTCCCATGGCAGGATCTCCATCACTTTCAGAAAGATGGATGACAGTAAGCTGCCATTCAAGTTCAAGCCTGACCCAGAGTTGGAGGGCCTTGAGCCTCTTCCTTACTTCTCTAGGACCAATTCTTCGACTCAGCAGGTTTCTCATCCAAATCATGTCCATCGAAATAAGGAAGCATCAACTACAAATGGCAATTCTTATCACCATGGAGAGAGAGATTTCCCCTGGAAATCCAGTGGCAGATCAAGACCTAGCTATAAGAGGCATTGATGATTGGTTCATTTCTTGTATTACTACACTCAAAGTTAGTCCATTTTTTTTCTCTTTTGTAGTTCTGCTTAGTAATGTTTGTAAAGGGAAGACTCTGTAGGAAAATTGCCTCTGTGAAAACCTATAGCACTGATTTTGCCTTTATATTATCATAACTATTGTTTTTCTAGGGCTATGTTTGTGTTGGATCATGGTCTGAATTTGGTCTTTGTAAGTATATCTAGAGCTTATGAATAAATTTCGTTTGATCAAATTCATAATCTCCTCAACATTTAGAACTGAGCTTAGATTCCAGAAAATTTTCAGTTACATCGACTGTAATGTGTAATTTTAGTAAAAGACTGAATCCATTGCTTTCAACCAGTACGAAGCACCAGTTGATGTTTGGTCACTTGGGTGTGTGGTGGTGGAGATCAATTTTGCTTCTGTAGTGCGTAATTAATGCGCACTACGGTGGAGCGAGCCATCCGATCTAATCGGACGGCTCGGATGATCCTTCTCATTAAATAATGAAAAAACCCCTTTACCTATATACGTTTACCGTGTGAACAGAGTTCCATCTGTTCGGTTCGGTCTGATGCAAACCAATCGGTCCATCTGAGCGGTTCGACTGGGTATAGTATATGTTATTAATGGTGTATTCCATACTACCAGCCTATACGTATATACGGTTGTACAGTAACCGTATATACAACCAGTTCAAAATCGTAAGAAGCTAAAAACCAACCCGCCCATTTCATTTTCATTTCTGTTTTCGTTGTTGGCTGATCTGAAGTTACAGAGAAATCGCAGGAGAGAAGAAGAAGAAGACCTATTAGGGTGTATTGTTTCGTTTTTGGCTACTCTGAAGCTTCCGTAAGAAGCAGGCTACTCTGAAGCTTCCGTAAGAAGCATCGTTAGTTGAGATCGAAGAGGAAGAAGAAGCAGCGGAGAAGAAGAAGAAGCAGCGGAGAAGCTCCATCTGCGATTTAGAGAAATCGATTTCAGATTCTGGTATTGTCTCGTCTCGTCTCGTCTCGTCTCTGCGATTCTTCTTTCAAAAAGGTAATAACCAACTCATAAAACCCTTACCATGGAAATTCCTGATGATGTGGTCGAAACCCTGATTTGGTCGTTGATTAAAGATGAAAAATGCTCTGTAATAACTTGATTTGGTCGGTTTCTTTTAGTATTTGTTGTTTTACCTTTTTGTGGGGTTGTGGAGGGGTTTAATGTTGTTGTTCTTTTAGCATTCAACTGTAAGTATAGACATTAATGTTTTTCTTGATCAAACAAGGATTCCTGATCAATGCAAGGTAACTGTAAGTTTGTAAGTCAAATAATGACACTAATGTGTGGAATGGATATTGGAACTCCAAATATAGACAACAAATACTAGTCATAATACCAATGATTAGTAGTAGGTGCAGACAATTAGTAGACTGTACAATGAAAAAGAAACATATAAAACCACCTGGAAATAAGGAAGCAATGCCTCTTCTCTGGAGGCATTTTTGACTCATCAAAATCCTGAGCCACATTTGGAGACCGGTCCGTTGATGATCCTTTACCCCCAAAGAAGTTGATGATCCTTTACCCCCAAAGAAGTTGATTAGAAAATCAAGTTGATCTTCATGAAGATGCACTAGCATAGGAAGGAATGCAATGGTTAACCTGGATCGAAAAACCAAAACATAGCCATGCTTCGAAACTTATAATCGGTTCATCATCTCTTTGGACAACGAGGTTGGAATCTATATTGTACATCCAAAACTGTTGTCATGGTTTCACTAGGTCATATGGTACTCTATTATTGTTGTAAATGGAATCTGAAATCCAATTACACTAGCACCTTTCTGTGTACTGCATAAAATTGATGCATTTGGGTAAACTTTTAGAGTGTCTTAATGGTTCTCATTTCAATTGGTAAATCCTGTAGAGAGAATGGTTAGTTTAAATTTTTCGAGCTGCTATTTTGAACGGTGACCTTGTATAATGAAGGGTCACTGGGTGTATCTGGGTTGTCATTTGTCTCCTTGTTCAAGTGGGTTTAATTGGTGCAATTTGTTTATCTATTTATTGTAAGTCTTGTCTTGAACAAGTTTACCCCTGGGTCAGTTGTTTGATAGGTGTGGTTAGTGGCACATTTCCTTTCTAAAAGTATGTCAATAACACTTGTGCATGACTAGCATAACAGTCTTTTCCTTAGAGACAATCTATTGCGACTGATCTATTGCAAGTTTGATGAGTTTATGCCAATTAGTTTGGATTTGCATGTTGAATGTGATTAGCCAACTTAAAGTGTTCGAAAGTACAGATTACCTTTTTGGGGATAATTTTCTGCATCATCTTTAATGGAGCATCATTGTGGTCCCTTCCGAAAGAAGCCTGATCGGCTTATACTGAGATACCTGAGAGATTTGCTGCCAATTCTATTATGTATGGTTGATGCACATGGTTAGGTTGTTTCTATGAATAAAATTTTATGGTGCCAGCCTTTGAATGACAGCCCTTTCCTACCACTCTTCAGATTGCCATCGTTCTACAGATGTTTAAATATGAGTTGATAGTGATCAAACCTGTTTTGTCAAGTAGTAGTTGTTATATATTGTATTCCAAGATCTCTTACTTTTGTGATATTTTTCTTATTCTTCTTTAATGTGGTGTCTTGTTTAACCATGTTGTTGAAGGAATGTGGTTCACTTGTCTTTGCAATCTTTAGGATTTGTTTTCACCTTTGTATTGCTCCCTGCCCTTCCACCAAAGAATAGAAAACTTATCAGGCTTCAGAAGTCAGTAGAATGTTTGAGTGGAATAGAGCTGTATCATCCTGGGTACTGTATCAGTTGCAAATTTATCCCTAACAAGTTCTATTTCCTTTGCTTTGCTGTTTCAGTGCGAATTTTGCTTCTTCTTAATTTTTTTTTGTTCATTTGAAATTGTTCACTTCCGGCTGCTTTGGTTTCTCAAAATATAGAAGTGGTTACTTTTGTGTCTATGTTAGTTTGTTAAGTTGTAGAGGTTATTCTACTTTTCTTGAGTGTGATTCGAGATACGTGTGTTAATGATTTTCTCATTGTGTTTTCTTTTATGTGGATTTCATTTTTTGACCTAAGTTTAAGCAGTTGACAGTGTATTTTGTTGAGTCGATTACAATGTTCACAAATATAATTTGTTTGTGGTTTTTAGACCTCCTAAATGAGTACGACTTGTGGTTGAATTAGTCTAAAATTTTATATTTCACTCGCACAAAGCCACAATTAGCTCCACCAAAGTTGTTGTATGTGAGAATTAGTATGGAAGCCTTTGCCGCCTCACTTTTGCCTCCCTCTATTCTTATTTAGGAAAAAGAAGGTTGGAGCTTCAACCCAGAATTCGTTTTTGAAAACCTTCCTCCCCATTGTCGTTACTATGAAGTCTTTGATCCACCCCGCTTTTGCTTGCTCTAGTAAAGGCCGGCAATTAACCTGCTTTCCTCCCTAGTCCCTTGGCCCCCGATGCCACTACAAACCATTCCTCCCGTAAAATCCATTAATCCCTCCCCCGTACCTCCCCGAACCACTCCCTTCACCGCTGTAGACCCACTCGGAATCTCCCGCCTACTTGTCACCCCTTCCCTATCGGAGAGTCGAGTAGGGGAAGCCACTCGACACCGTTAATGCCAGCAGAGTCATTGTCCATGGCTAGAAACAATGCATGGCCACTCTACCATTGCTTATGATTAGCTGCTACCCCCTGACATTGCTCCATAGGGCCTTATCTCTTCAGCTGACTCCCTACGTATCCCTAAAAACAACCCTCTAGCGTACTGTATAGAAGGTTGGACTGCAACAGTTTATTGCAAAGTGCTGAGGTCAATCAGATTCCGGATTGCACCGCCCCTGATGCCAGATTCCCCCGATACAAGTGTTTTTATCTCTTTGTAGGTTGTGACACCACTGAGTCACCGGCCTTTACTCTCCTTCAGGAAGACCATATTGCTATTAATTATCTCGTAGGATCTATTGCAATTTCAATTTTCAGCTCTCCCTCTGAAGAAATCAGTTCTACCTTATGAGACATCGTTGTGTCTTTGACCGAAGCACTAGTTATAGATGCTCCATTGGCATCTGTACCCTTGTCATCCACCTCAAAGAAGAATATCATGTTGGCCTTGTCGCCCCTGCAATCCTCAGTCCAGCACAAGGTTCATGCAAGATTATTGTTGCTCCCCCATCCCTCCTTTCTCTCTCTCTCAAACACCTTATCTAACTTCTCGGGCTTCTTCCATGTTGCGTACTGTCAATGGGCGTAACCCACAACCCCGCTCCTCCTCCCAACCCACGCATATTCATTTACAAAAAGTGTGTTGAGTAGGTTTGGTTTCAAAGACACTTGTTGGATTCATAAACAGTTTCTTGTTCTATTTGGAGTTTATACAGTTTAATAGACCATATTTATAACATATATATTGGTATGTTCTACTTAAAATCACTATACTATACATGGTTTGGTTAGGGAATAAGTAATTTAGTACTTTACGGTTTGGCTTTTGCCTTAGATACTGAATCTATAATGAATTGTATTTGGTTTGGTTTTTGTTTTAAAAAGTCAATTCTGGTTCCAAATTTACTCCCATTGAATTACCTAATAAGAAGAGGTAGGCATCATTGTGAACATTGGAATATGTCATTTTCATGGAAACCGAGGTTGTCAAAATCGTTAGCATACTTCTGAGCAAGGGTGGGCAGATATACATACTTTTGTGGGATCCAATTGTATGCAGTGGGCAGTGTCTTTGTTTTTCGCATTCTGGTATTATGTAAATTCATGGCCTCCTTATGGGGTCTATTTAACTGCATTTCATGTATTCATGTATAGGTTGACATCTTTGCTTTCTGGCCCTTGTCTGTTACTCTATCAGAAAAAGAAGAAACCCCTTTGTGGGCTGTATCCATTCTTTTGTTGTTTGTTGGTTGTACTGTTACTCTATCAGAAAAAGAAGAAACCCCTTTGTGGGCTGTATCCATTCTTTTGTTGTTTGTATTTGGCATTTCTCGAATAGAATCAAAAAAAGTGTGTGTTGTTTAATAAGGAATACTTTTATCTCAGCCTACTGAATGTGTAGTTGAACTGTTGTATTGCACAAAGCAAGAAGCTGTTGAGATTGTTGGATGCAAAACCTTGACTTATTTATTGTGATTAGGCACTTGGAAATCTTTCCATCAATTTCTGCAAATTGGAAAAATTTTACAGTTATTTAAGTTATTTAAGTCTTGATGTAAATGTCTCATCTTCTAGGGATTAGCTCATCTAGCAAGGACATACCTCATAATTAAAGAGGTCAAGAGAGAGAGGGGAAAAAAGATGTAGGCTTTTGATGTGTGCTACTAACAAGGTTCGAAATTTCGGTTTATCCTGCCATCTTGCCCTTCAGCGAAATGACTGAACCTTTTGATGATGCAACTTCTGTAGGACAATATTGAGATATATGTGGTTTTCATTCCCAGGGACCTTGGTCATCACCCATGCACTCATATTCTGGAAATTTTTATTTGGATGAAGTCCTTTCATGTCGATGGCTATAGTATAATTGATTTCTGTTAATGCATACCTTCGTATAAGATCCTATCTTTAGCATATTCATTGTTCAAACCAATGCATTTTATTATTTTGGATATACAACTATTTAGTGGAGTGTCGTAATTCTCAATGGAGTCATTTACAATGACGAGGTTATGAATAAATTTTGAAAACAGAATATTTGAAACAATGATAACATCCATTATTGGGCAAACATAAGTTGGTTTCCCAAAGAGGGAGCAATAAAAATGGTGGTGACGAGCAATGTTGATGATATTGTGGCATTTAATAATTTGGTTGTTTGTTGTCATACTGATTTTGTGATTTGGACTTCCTTTATTATTTGCTTTTGATAGGTGATGATGCCGTGGATGTACTTTGGCCTAGGTTAAGATTATTATAAGTGCGAATAAATGTTTTATGAGCTACAAATTATAGTGATGTACCTTTAGTATCATGTGGAATGCTGAAGAAGTGGGGCCTCAGCCTAAGATACTCAAATGCTGATGTTGTTATGCAATCTGTGGATATTTTATCACTTCATTCGTTAATGTTTAGAACTTAAAGTACTTCACTTTGATAATTTTGTGATCAAACCCGTTTTTGTGTTAATGGGTTTTATTTTAACTTGGTAGGGTTTGTACATTTGAAGCATTTTTGGTGTTAACATTAGAGGGTTATTTCCCTGTGTTTGTGATGTGTTGAGTGTGGGTGGACGCTTGGCACATGGGCGTGGAAATGTTTGTCTATAATATGACTTGTTCGGGCTAGGTTTCAATCCAGGCCAATGGTTGGCATCCAATTTTGAATAACTAATGTCTAGACTGAATGTTTTTCATGCTTAGATTGTTTGTGTTCTCTCTTTAATGTTGTCTCATGACTCTCATCTGTATAATTAGTATTTTTTTTGTTATACTTTAGTTTCATGTTAATAATATGTTGTTTAGCTAATATGTTTTGTTGCATCTATGCAGGCAAAACCACCATAAGTCTCACTTGGAAATGGCTCCTAAGGCAACCACACAACAGAAGGCCAAAGGGGCTAAAAAAGGGAAACAAAAGCAACAGCAAGGCGAGGCTTCATATTTGGTGGATGACGAAGCAAAAGCGTCATTTATTCTGATTAATAAGCTAAGTATAGAAGAAGGAAGGGATGTAGACATCCCTTCTTTTCGGAGAGGAGGTGTAGCGAGATAGGTTTAAGCAGATTGGGTGGGATAACATCCTAAAGTTACCTCCTAAGTGTTATTACCAGTTGGTTAAAGTGTTTTATTCCAATTTGAGATTCAAGGAGGAGGAGGGAAACTTATATGCCCCGTCCAATGTTAAAGGGGTGGAGATTGCCTTGAATATTCATGAGTTCGGGTGAAAGGCTAGGAGTCTCAAGTGAAGGACAAATATATTTTTGGGAGCCTAGGAAGAAGTTTGATCACCTCATTGATGTTGGTCGGACTTATAGTGATATAATGGTTCACTACACGGGTAACACCAGCGTGAAGTTGAAGGACCCGAAACCAATTCCTCATGCAATTGCTTACATAGTGCAACACAACATTATCCCACGAAGAGGTCACCGTGAACGGCTGAGTTCTTTTGAAGCCTATGTCACCCATTGCATTCATTCAGGGAGGCAGCTCAACATGCCGTACATTATTCTCGAAATGATGAAGTATGCAAAAGATGCCCACAATCGTGCTCTCCCATATGGTCGGCTCGCTTACCCAAATCTTTACTACCTATGGGATTGATCTTGAGGGGGAGGATTGTGAAAGTGGGAAGAATAAGAAGAAGAACAATGAAGTTAAAATCCATGGAAAAAAATTCCATCTTGAGATGGCGGATGTAGGAGTGCAGCCTCCGGTGTAGGAGCACAACTCGTCGTTGATCCATACATGACTGGAGATGATTTTGAGCGTGTTGAGAACAAATTTTCAAATATCTCAAGACATGTGCGGAAGATTCTTCGGCGCGTGGATCAAGTCGCCAATAAGTCGGGCATCTCGGATATTCCGGACTCCTCACCACCTTCTCGCTGAAGTCGAAGGATTCGCATCCGAATCGAATAGGTTGACTATTCGGATTAAATGTAATTTGGATGTTTTGCTGAATGGGATTCTTTGTTTCAATCCTTAGAACAATGCTTATTTAATAGACAGATAACAAGTTGTAGTAAGGTTCCCAGTTGCTGTTTCTTTATATTCCTTATATTTTGATATTTGAGTATACTATGTGTGATATTTCTTATATTTTGATATTTGAATATACTATGTGTGGAATTCATGGATTACATCCATATACACACCCAAAATTCCTGTTAAGCTAAGATTAAATGTAATGAGATAGGTTGATTGAGTTTATCTCCCCATACGGAATGTATGAAGTAATTTTAGGCAGGTTGGGGTTTGTTACAGGTTCAAGTGGTGTTTGGTAATTCGTATGGTTGGCAGTGATGAAACTGTGCATTAACATGAGACTTTGACTACCTTGTCTGATTTTAGAGCAGATTGTCTGATTTTTTCAAATTTATTTGCAATAAAATTCTGTTCTCCATAGAATTGTATGTTTTGCTTATAGTGATAGACGCGTCAACGCGGAAATGGAATTTTTTCCTCCTCTTAAATGCGTTGTGTTATTTCTTCATACGCATGAACTCGGAAAAGGAATTTATTTTAAACTTGTGTAGTTAACACTAACATTGCTCCATTCTTAAACGAACTAACCCCTCCAGTCTCTGTGATCCGTTAAATTAATATGGTTGTTTCCGTTGAAAAGGGAATCAATAAGATACTCCCTCTTTCCATCAAAACTCCAGGGGTTGAAACAAGACTTCAAACATAATCACTCCATTTTCCACTTCTGTGTTGAGAGTTATAAATACGTTGAGGAACTTTAAAAGGGAACCACCCCCTTTCATCTGATGAACACAGAGAGCAAATGGGCCAGTTCCCTTTTAAAGGGAACCAGCCCCTTTCATCTGATGAACACAGAGGCGAAACGGGCCAGTTCCCTTTTAAAGGGAACCAGCCCCTTTCGTCTGATGAACACAGAGGCGAAACGGGCCAGTTCCCTTTTAAAGGGAACCAGACCCTGTAATCTGATGAACACAGAGGCGAAACGGGCCAGTTCCCTTTTAAAGGGAACCAGCCCCTTTTAAAATGATGTGTGGCAGTGAAGCAGCAACGTATGTACATTCTACAGCTTCAACGTCTTACGAAAGTGTGAATAGTCGAGGACATGAGGTGAGATTGCCACCAAAATTTGACGACCGACGTCGCAATCCGATGAATTTGGATGCTGCAAGGCGAACCCTTAATCATCAACGGCAAAATCAAAGACTGTTGGACAAAATTACATTGGAACATCTTGTAATTTTGTTCTTATGTGTTTGGCTATTCTTACTTTCTTGTTATGTACTTCATTCAAGAAACATTTAACCCCCGTACGTTCAATGTCACTACTGTAACATATACGGTAGGACAATAGTAAACTGGATGGGTAGTTCAGTACTTTATTTCAAAAAAATGTACTCTATCTATGTCAAACACTTATCACAATGTATTTGTAGGGTTGGAAGTAGTTGTCAAAACAAGTTCACCTCTAATGTATGATATTGTACCGAATCAATTATATAATACGTTGATATATATTGTCCATATTAGAGTTAAGCGGTGATGAAACACATAATTCAACCCATATATGGTTTAAATTTTTTAAATTATTGATTCCCTTTTATTAGTGTTACATCTGTGGCTTTAAACATTACTGTAAGTCTTCAATTTATAATTTCAGTGACTATAACAGTGTGATGGAACATATTAATTTGACTACGAACCCAAATCAATTCACCGCCGTTTTGTTATGTGAACACATACCAAAGGGAATGATTCTCTTTTAAACGGCAGCAACCCGTTTCGTCTGGGAACACAGAGAGCAAATGGGCCGATTCCCTTTTAAGGGGAACCAGCCCCGTTTCGTATGTGAACACAGAGAGCAAATGGGGCAGTTCCCTTTTAAAGGGAACCAGCCCGTTTCGTATGTGAACACAGAGAGCAAATGGGGCAGTTCCCTTTTAAAGGGAACCAGCCCCTGTAATCTGATGAACACAGAGGCGAAACGGGCCAGTTCCCTTTAAAGGGAACCAGCCCGTTTCGTCTGGGAACACAGAGAGCAAATGGGCCGATTCCCTTTTAAGGGGAACCAGCCCGTTTCGTATGTGAACACAGAGAGCAAATGGGGCAGTTCCCTTTTAAAGGGAACCAGCCCGTTTCGTCTGGGAACACAGACAGCAAATGGGCCGATTCCCTTTTAAGGGGAACCAGCCCGTTTCGTATGTGAACACAGAGAGCAAATGGGCCAGTTCCCTTTAAAGGGAACCAGCCCGTTTCATCCGGGAACACAGACAAGAAAATGGGCCGATTCCCTTTTAAGGGGAACCAGCCCGTTTCGTATGTGAACACAGAGGCGAAACGGGCCAGTTCCCTTTTAAAGGGAACCAGCCCGTTTCGTCTGGGAACACAGAGAGCAAATGGGCCGATTCCCTTTTAAGGGGAACCAGCCCGTTTCGTATGTGAACACAGAGGCGAAACGGGCCAGTTCCCTTTTAAAGGGAACCAGCCCGTTTCGTCCGGTGAACACAGAGAGAAATGGGCCGATTCCCTTTTAAGGGGAACCAGCCCGCTTCGTATGTGAACACAGAGAGCAAATGGGCCGGTTCCCTTTAAAGGGAACCAGCCCGTAATCTCGATGAACACAGAGGCGAAACGGGCCAGTTCCCTTTAAAGGGAACCAGCCCGTTTCGTCTGATGAACACAGAGAGCAAATGGGCCGATTCCCTTTTAAAGGGAACCAGCCCCGTTCGTCTGATGAACACAGAGATCAAATGGGCCGATTCCCTTTTAACGGGAACCAGCCCGTTTCGTCTGATGAACACAGAGAGCAAATGGGCCTGTTCCCTTTTAAAGGGAACCAGCCCCTTTCGTCTGATGAACACACAGAGCAAATGGGCCGTCTCCCTTTTAAAGGGAACCAGCCCGTTTCGTCTGTGAACACAGAGACCAAATGGGCCGATTCCCTTTAAAAGGGAACCAGCCCGCTTTCGTCTCGTGAACACAGAGAGCAAATGGGCCGATTCCCTTTTAAAGGGAACCATCCCGTTTCGTCTGTGAACACAGAGAGCAAATGGGCCAATTCCCTTTTAAAGGGAACCAACCGCTTTCGCCTCGTGAACACAGAGCCCAAATGGGCCGATTCCCTTTTAAAAGGGAACCAGCCCGCTTTCGCCCGTGAACACAGAGAGCAAATGGGCCAATTCCCTTTTAAAAGGAACCAGCCCGTTTCGTCTGTGAACACAGAGACCAAATGGGCCGATTCCGTTTAAAAGGGAACCAGCCCGTTTCGTCTGTGAACACAGAGAGCAAATGGG